>NC_046325.1:38443723-38789881 GCF_009819535.1 Lacerta agilis
GGGGGCAGCCGCGATGGCACCCCACCGGGATCGCGCTGCCAGGGGCGGTGCGCTCCCCCCGCACTCCTCTTCCTCTGCCAGTGTTAACAGGACTGCATTTCACTTTATGGGCCATTCAGGTTGAAATGCAGATTGCAAATTTTAAAGCAAGCAACCAAGCAAGCAAACCAACCAACCAACCTAATGTTGGGATTTTTGTCTATCCTATGCTGCTACAGCAGAGAATTGTTATGATAGTATGTTTGGTGTAAATCACATGAGTCTGAGTTAGACTGTGAGAAAGGAAGTTGGTCTTATCTCTCTTCCTTCTGAGTAGTGTTACTGTGTTTTAGTTTCACTTTTACAGTGTCGCAGTTCTGTACTGGTGTCCATAGAACACAGGCGTGCTTATGGAGTTTCTGTATTTAAGACTGTAAATAAAGTCGTTTAGACCTACATATGGGTCTTTCTTCTTGCTGCTTGATGCTGAAAGACCTGTGTGTTCTTTTCAAGAGAGAAGGGCTGCAGATTACCAGCGCTCTGGACTGATAGGGGATTCCAGCCAGAGAGAGCCACAGGAAGGACACTCCGGAGTCATGGGGAGTTTGCCGTCTTTCCCAGAGTGTTTTTCCGACACCTAAACCTTTGATCCTGAAGATGTTATATTTCCCATGTATTCCTAAAGGTGTCCAGGTTTCTTAAGCTGGCACATCTTCCCTCCACACACAAATCAAAAATATGTCCACTCAATCTAAACAATGAGCAGGGAGTGTCCGGTACTGCTTAGGATTCTAAGAAGCCAGCAGCAACCCTCACTGACCATCAGTGCAGCCTTCAAAGGCTCACTCCACCATCTTGTTTCAAAGTGGCATCCAACAGTATCCTAACATAGACAAAATCCTGTTCCCTGATCTCAGGAACCATTGTGCCAAAGTTAGTTAGCTTGTCCGAAGGGATCGCTGCAGTCTTGAAAGACTGTGTCTGCCATTTTGTTTCGAAATGGTGCCCAGTGGTATCCAAAGAGTTTAGCAGTTGACCACCTTCTGCCCCCCTCGGCAATGAATAGACCACACACACTGATAAGTAAGTTTAAAAATGCTTTCCTTACAGTTTCTAGGTCTCTGTCATGCATTGTCTTATGCAGCAATAATACCTGTAGATAACACAGGCAAAATATTCTTGGGTAGAAGTACAGAAAAGTAGCTTCAGACATGGGAGCTATCACAAGGCACGTCCTGTCTCCATGACTTGCATCTTGAAGAAGAGAGTGAGGAAAGGAAGAGAAGAAACACATCACCTCCAGAGCTTTCCCCACAAAAACCCACTCTTTAAAGCTGAATCGAAGCAAATGCCTATTCAGGGTTTCTGCAGATTACCATTTGCTCCGATTCAGCTTTAAAGAGTGGATTTTCGCAGGCAAATCTCCAGATTAAGGAAAAGGGCATTTGGACATGGAGCTCAGACCATGCCTGGAAAGCACAAAGGTAAGTGTGGATAAGTCCAACATTTGTGAATTTGCCCTGATGAGTATCTGTTCTCCAAAGTCTGAATTGGTCTAGTTTTTGGGAAACCCTGCCCCGTGTATGAGGTTTCTGGATTCCTGACTCTTCTATCCCCTTCTCAGGAGCTTCAGGAGCTGCAGGAGCAGCTGCAGCAGCAACAGGTCCACATCGAGATGGACATGGCCAAGCCGGACTTGACATCTGCCTTGCGCGAGATCCGCATCCAGTACGAGTCCATGGCCTCAAACAACATGCATGAGACTGAGGAATGGTACAAGTCTAAGGTACGGGACCAGGGTGGAGGCCAGCCCAAGGGAAAGTGAAAGACCGAGGATTCCCAGTCCAGCACAGCTCTGACTAGCATTCCAACTGAATGGGGCTGCCACTCAGATTGCCCATTCCAAACAAACAGGGCCTTGCACCATTGAGATGCTTTGGAAGGTGGCAGTAAGGGGTGGAAGGGATGGTGTGGATGAGACTTCTGGTTGCATGCATGGCTAGTGCCAGCTTTCAGTGCTGGAAGCACAGGATGCAAGTGTCACCCTGGTCTTTTTCTTCACTATTCAAAATAAATCATGTGCATTTTTAAATTTATTTTACAAATGACATTTCTAGCCCATACCAGCAATGGTTGCTCCAAACACCTGTGATAACAGGTGCCTTTTCTCCGAGATACTTCCTTGGGTGCTTCCATTTGGTGGAGAAACCATGGACTTCCATAATGCATGAAAATTCGAGCACAATTGCTCTCTGTCAGGAATGGAGGTGAAGTGTTTGAAGGTCACAGTGGTGATCAAGTATAAGCTCCGGCGACACAACCTTTTCAACCAGGGGTTGATAATCGCCAGTTTGGGGGCCTAATCCAGCCCCTCTCAAAAAAACAAACAAAAAACCCTTCCCCTCAAGACCTTACTGATGTTGACAGCAGCAGCAAAACAAGGGGGGACATTAAAGTAGATATCAATAAACACATTTGTAAAGTTGGGTTATTAGAAGCAGTAATTTAGATGTAAAGGTAAAGGTACCCCTGACCGTTAGGTCCAGTCGCAGACGACTCTGGGGTTGTGGCACTCATCTCGCATTACTGGCCGAGGGAGCCGGCGTACAGCTTCCGGGTCATGTGGCCAGCATGACTAAGCCGCTTCTGGCGAACCAGAGCAGTGCACGGAAATGCCATTTAGATGTAGTCAGTACTATTTTTCTAAAAAAAGAGGTGCCAGAACTGAGCATGAACACCTCCCTTGTTCTTTTAGGATGGCAATGGCGCCCACCTGAGAGGTGCCGGAACTGAGTTCAGCGGTGGAGCAATCTGATTGGGCGCCTGGGGCAGCGCGTGCCCTGCGCCCAGGGGCGGGGCCAGCCCAGCCTCTCATGGAGGCAGGGCAAGCCAGGGCAGGACGCTCCGCGGGGCCTCTAAGGAGTCTGCCTGCCTCCTCCCCCTCAGCCACTCTACAGCTGAGGGGGAGGCAGCGGGCAGACCATTTGGGGCAGAGTGGAGCCTGCAAGCGCCCAAGCCACTGTGTCACTCCCAGGAGAGACTCGTGGCTCGGGCACGCTGCAGGCCCCGCGGTGAGTGCTGCCCGGCATTTTGACACCCCCCTCAGTGGTGACACCCGGGGCGGCCTGCATCCACCACATACCCCTTCCTCCACCCCTGAGTTCCAGCAATTCCAGCTGGAAAAAAGGCCCTGGATACAGTACTGGGGTGGGTATAGCACACTTATGTGGACACAAACTGCCCTCTCCCTGGTCATATGATTGATCATGGATGAGACAGAGAGGGGGGCAATAACAGCCTGCCCACCCCCCATAGATGATCTGCCCAGATCAGCTGTGGAGAGAGGGTTGTGCGCCGGTGTGAGTGCACATGTGCGTGAATGTGTTCCTTGAGGCACAAAACAGAACGTTAACCACTCGTGTTTTAATCTGACTTCCTCCTGGTAGTTTGTAGACCTGACCGATGCAGCGGCACGAAACATCGAGGCCCTGCGTCTCGCCAAGCAAGAAGCCAACGAGTACCGCCGGCAGCTGCAGTCCCTCACCTGTGACCTGGAGTCGCTGAGGGGATCGGTAGGTGGAGTCGCTGCGGAAATTTGGGGAAGCGAGTTTAAGATTGGGGAAATGAGAAATGGAGAGAAACCAGAATCGACAGGTTCACCCGTCTCTGGTTCCCGACTTAGCCAATGGAGAAGGCCTCACCTCTCCCTCGGCCGCAGTCAAATGGAATTGGCCACCAATAGGAGGGGAGGTGACAAATGGCAGCTGGTCCCAGCTGAGGCAGTGGAGGAGGCCTGGCTGTCTCACCTCACTATCTGATGCAACCAGTTGGAACGGATAACCTGTACCTCCCCCTCCACCCCTGCCCCACATGACTGGCATTCCTTCCTGCCCACAGAAACCACTCCATGAAAATTCATTAGCATTTTGCTGCAAATTTCTTATAAGGTACACCTTTTTAGATGTTAATAGAGCTGGACCTCAGTGTCTGGGTAGAACTTTGAGGGTGGAGACGCTCCTTCAGGTATACTGGGCCGAGGCTGTTTAGGGCTTTAAAGGTCAGCACCAACACTTTGAATTGTGTTCAGAAATGTAAAGGGACCCCTGACCATTAATTAGGTCCAGTCACAGACAACTCTGGGGTTGCGGCGCTCATCTCACTTTACAGGCCAAGGGAGCCAGCGTACAGCTTCCGGGTCATGTGGCCAGCATGACAAAGCTGCTTTTGGCGAACCAGAGCAGCACATGGAAACGCCGTTTACTTTCCCGCCAGAGCAGTACCTGTTTATCAACTTGCACTTTGACGTGCTTTTGAACTGCTAGGTGGGCAGGAGCTGGGACCGAGCAACGGGAGCTCACCCCGTCGCGGGGACTTGAACCACCGACCTTCTGATCAGCAAGCCCTAGGCTCTGTGGTTTAACCCACAGCGCCATCCGCATCCCTGCTCAGAAACGTAATGGGAGCCAATGTAGGTCTTTCAGGACCGGTGTTATATGGTCTCGGCAGCCACTCCCAGTCACCAGGCTAGCTGCCGCATTCTGGATTAGTTGTAGTTTCCGGGTCACCTTCGAAGGTAGCCCCACATAGAGTGCCGTTCCTCATTGCTTATGCCCCTTTGGGTCGTGAGCCATTATTGGTCAGCTGCGAACCGCCTTGAGCGCTTTGGCAGAAAGGCAGGATCTGAATGTAGTTCATAAGGGAAATGAGCGAAAGGTATATATTCCCAGAATGCATGTCACTTTCAGCCTCCGAGCCGGGTCCAACATGGATGTTGCTGACATGGCTTACGGCACGGGCGATAACCTCCCGACGTCAGCTGCGGGCTCAGGATGCCCCTTCCCCTCTGCAGGTTAGTAACAGACCGCTTGTTTTGTTGCATTCGCCGGTGACACTTCCCTTGTCCTCATTACAGAACGAATCTCTGGAGAGGCAGCTGAGGGAAATGGAAGACCGCTATGCCCTCGACACTGCCGCCTACCAGGACACAGTGATTCGGCTGGAAGAAGACACCCGCAGCCTCAAGGAGGAAATGGCTCGTCACCTCCAGGAATATCAAGACCTCCTCAATGTCAAACTGGCTTTAGATATTGAGATTGCCACCTACCGCAAACTCTTGGAGGGGGAGGAAAGCAGGTAGCGCCCAGAAACTCCCATAGCCACAGTGTTGTGACATATTTTACATGTAATTGCTGGGGATCCTGCTAGGGGTCAGCCCTGTCAGAGCAATACAAAGCTCCTTAAAAGCCCTGCGTCTTAGGCTTGTTCTACATATATGTAGCCAAATGAGGTGGCTGAGTCTTGGCGGTTAAATGGACCGTACCACTTCAGGCTACAGGTAGGGGGTCCCATTTTAAATGTTAGCAGTGTGTTAAATATACACAACTCCCCACAAGTAGGGAATCAGCACAGTGGGAAATGGGCTGGGCTGTGAACACTTACAAATGGCAAGTCCCACCCATAATCTAAAGTGGTATAGTCGATTCTTATTGTCTTAGGAGTCTTCCAGTTCATTCTGCTTCAATGAGAGACCAGGCCTCCCTCTAAACTTGGATGGGTCTCATAAGGGTAATTTTAAAAAATGAGCCTCCAAGTCATCTTGTTGCTAGTCAGACGATGGGGTGAGCTCCTGTTGCTCTGTCCAGGCTTCTGCCAACCTAGCAGTTTGAAAGCACACCAGTGCAAGTAGATGAATAGGTACCGCTGCGGCAGGAAGGTAAAGGTGTTTCCACACGCTCTGGTTTCCATCACGGTGTCCCATTGCACCAGAAGCAGTTTAGCCATGCTGGCCACATGACCTGGAAAGCTGTCTGTGGACAAACGCTGCCTCCCTCAGCCTTAAAGCGAGATGAGCGCCGCAGCCCCATAGCCACCTTTGACTGGACTTAACTGTCCAGGGGTCCGTTTACCTTTTTACCTAGTCACACTCTCTGGTTTAATATTGGAAATATTACCAAGTACTGTTGCTTTGAATCTGATCTTCCAGGGGAACAAGAATTCCTTGATCCAATGTGTAACTGTGTAGGTTCTATATCCAGGATCCACTGTGCTAAAACCCTCCAGTAGACCTGGGGGTGACTCGTACCAAATAGCATTTGAATATGACCAAGTGATTCCTGTGAAACCTCTGCTTGGTGTTGTCCTTAAGTCAGAAAAACGGTTGTTCTTTTCCACCTCAAGGCATTTTGGACTACTGCTCCCATCACCCATGACCACTGGCCAGGTTGGCTGTGGCTGATGGGAGTGGTAGTCCAAAACAAGCCGGGGAAGATTGTTGTTTGCCATGTTACTTCTGCTGGATCAGCCATTTTGTGAGATTTGTTCTTCTCACCTGAGCTACTTTGGCTCTGCTGCTTATCCAGTACAAAACCTGGAATTAATTAATTAAAGATGCAAGGTTGGGGAAGGATTGAGAGAATTAGGACCAATCAGGGGCAGCTCATCCTGATTCGCCACCTGGCGAAGCGGGAATCTGGTGCCCCGCACTCGTCACCAAAGCCACCCTTATTTGAGTTGTGTCCTGTGACCCACGAAGCAGCAGCAATGACAGCGGGTTCTGGTGAGATCTCTTGAGATCTCATGGAGCTCTTGCAAGATCAAATGGAGCACATGAGATCTCTTCAGATTTTGGCAAGGTCTTGTGAGATCTCAGCAGCTACTGCTGCCTCCTCTTGCGGTTCCACCACCTGAGGCTGCGACTTTAGCCTGCCTCGTCAGTGGGCTGGCCCTGGGACTGATTCGGAAACCCACTCTCTTTCCCTTTTCTTCCTTGTGTCTTTGCAGGATCACCATTCCAGTGCAGACCTTCTCCAACCTTCAGATCCGAGGTAAGGAACCCATTCTGTCACGATGATGGCTGTTGCCATGTGACCACACGCAAATGAGGCAGCATTACAGTGTGAACCACTAAGTGTGGCAGGCTGTGTGGCAGCAGAGCAGGTGGGGCAGGTGGTGGCAGTGGCAGGTATGGTAGTGGCAGCAGGGCAGGGCAGCGCTTCCTGTTTTGAATCAAGCAGCGAAATGGAATGTGCCGCCACTGCGCCTAATCTATTCCAAAGGTAGTAAGACCAATACGTATTGGGAAACTTCTATTGTCTTCTGCTTTGCCGCTGCCTTTCTCCACCGATACCACCTTAATCATATTCGTGCCTTTCTGGATCAATCCTAAAGGCCTTCCTAGTTCATTGTTCTATTGCTGACCTCAAAGATGCCTTTTGGCAGGCTAGAAGCAGGATGAGGAAGGGGTTGCAAGTGGGTCACACAGCATTTGGGTCACGGGAGCTGCGAATATCAACAACAGGCGCTCATTAGCAAGAGGAAGGAAAGGGGAGAGAGGTTGTATTTAAAAGCCTCTGGCTCCTGTCTATTTTACTATTTATCTTTGAAAACCAGTGACACCATTGGAGGGACGACTTCAGGGCAGAAGTGCAGGGATCCCACCCAATGGAATGAGCAGGAGGGACCCCAAACTCTGTAGGATTACCACGTTTTGAGTGTAGCAATGCACATTGCCATCTAAAAGCACCCCACCCCTGTAAGATCATTTAAGTTCAGAGTCCAAAATTATCCAACTGCACTGCAGAGAGAAAGCTCTTTGCCTCTCCTTTTTCAAAACAGGAAGGGAGGGAGCGTGGGTTTCTAATCCTGGCACCCAATGAAATGCAGATATCTGTAAGGTGGGGCATGTGCAATCTAGGAGAGGCTGCAAAGAGGAGCTGAGCAGGAAGAACAAACAGTCTCCCTACGCACTGTGGTTTTTTGATGGGGTATTTACTGACACCTCTTGTGTGCGCTGTAGGAGATACAGGCAAATGTAGCTGCTGCGTTGGGGACCCCTGGATTAAAACAGCTTCCTATATGCCAAAAAACCTTCCTAAAACTGAAATGTTCGGAAATTAATTGAGATCCAATGAAGTCGTTTCCTACACTCCTATCCTCCTGATATCCATCTCCCATCAGCAAGGCTTGTTTCAAGGCCACGGCTAATACTAGCTTCGAACCAGGAACTTCCCAGTTCACTCTTTGACTGATGTTCTGTGCGTCTTTACTTGTCTTGGAGAGCAAGTCCCATTGGGTACAATAGTAAAGGTAAAGGACCCCTGGATGGTTAAGTCCAGTCAAAGGTGACTATGGGATTGTGGCACTCAACTCGCTTTCAGGCCGAGGGAGCCAGCGTTTGTCCACAGCTTTCCAGGTCATGTGGCCAGCATGGCTAAACCGCTTCTGGCGCAATGGGACACCGTGACGGAAACCAGAGCGTGTGGAAACGCTTTTACCTTCCTGCCGCAGTGGTACCTATTTATCTACTTGCATGGACGTGCTTTCAAACTGCTAGGCTGGCAAGAGATGGGACTGAGCAATGGGAGCTCACTCCATTGCGGGGATTCGAACCGCCGATCTTCTGATCGGCAAGCCCAAGAGGCTCAGTGGTTTAGACCATAGCGCCACCCGCGTCCCTGTTTACAATAGTACTTAACTCCAGTAAACATAACCAGGGGTGCCACACCAGTTCTCTTCTGTGCCAGCTGCTGCAAGATTTGATTTCATTGCACACCTCTGTTCCACTTTGATTCTTCTTTGTGATCACTTTGGTTGTTCTTGTTGCCATATGGGAGGCTGCTTGAAAAACCTCTGAAAGGAAAACTCCTTAAAGAGGAATTTGTATGCCTGTTACTGAGATGTTTGTCGGTCAAGGTCAAGGTGCTACAATTTAGGATCACTTAGATCTAGTGATGGCTCCCTACTACCTGGTAAGTTCTCCCCCCACCCCCACGCTTTCCCTGACTCTGGTTGCCCTTCACTGCAGCTGCATCAGAGTGCAGAAGTTTTAGTTCACCGTTTGATACCGTTCTCTCTCACAAACGTTCTCCTATACCCTCAGCATTTCCTTCTGTTTCTTTCCTTGTGGTCTCGCGGGCTAACTCAAAGTCTATCACAGATGAGCAGTGTGTGCCTTCTCCAGGTCACAATTCAGTAGCTACCACACTATGACAATGACTGGGCTGTTCTTTCCCTCCTCACCAGAGACCAGCCTGGACACAAAGTCCGTTTCTGAGGCCCACCTGAAGAGGAGTATTGTGGTCAAAACAGTGGAGACAAGAGATGGAGAGGTAGGCAAAAGCTACCCAGGCCTCTGGAGCCTTGGTTTTCTGATCAAATGATTGAAAGATCTAGAAATCCAACCCTTTCTTTCCAAACACCTGTAGAATCTATGGACATGCCTGTCCCGCTCATTTTATTTTTAATCCTCCAGGAAATAGATTCCTCAGTCTCCTTCGTTATCGTGCTCTGTCGCTGAACTGCTCATAGTTTAGGAAATTCTTCCTAATATTCAAACTTCTCCTTCCTCTCTGTAGTTTTAATCTTGTCATTGGTGAGTGACTGTAGCCCTTTTAATCTTCCAAGATCTCTTGGCTTCTTGAGACTATATATACCAGCCTCCTTCTGCCTTTCCTGGTAGGCTTTGTCTTCTAGAACCTCTGCCTATCATCTTCATAGCTTTCCCTCTGCATCCTATTTCAATTTATCAGTATTTTTTTTCTTTCACGGTGCTACCCAGGGCCCTTAATGAGTGCTCCCCGGCACTGAGAAAAGCAGTGTAATTATCTGTAACTTCTTACGTCTTGGGTCTGATGTTTCTGTTTGGAGACAACCAACCAGCAATGGTCTTGGGCTTTGGAGCTGAAGCACCAAATGACTAGCATCTGTTTGTTATCCATTGGAGACTACGCATTTCCCTCAGGCGTGCTCACTAGTTGTCCTTGTGCACAAACCGGGGTTCCTTCTTCCTATGTGTAACACTTGATATTTCTCGTTGGCATTCATCCCCTTGGGTCTCTCTGCCAACGCCTCCGGTTTACGATGATGGAAACATGAGTGAGATTTATAACTTACCATCAGGCTTGTGGGCAATAGAAAATGACTTTTCTTCCTTCCAGAATTGGTGTCGAGATGGCTGGCTAGAACATGAGTCAAAATGGATGGGAGAATGAATTCTCTAACACGGTCACAGCAAGCTTTTCCAAGTTTGGGGTTCGGGGAATGGTTTGCCCATCAGCATAGATCTATGCATCTTGATGGACTGTATTTCAGTTCCTGTTCTAGTGTCAGTAAAAACAATGGCAAATAAAGTATTTAAAAAGAAAAGAGTGAGCAGGCACTTGGGAATAAGTAATTAAAGTTCTGGTGCTATAGAGACAGTGTGTGCCAGATGGCAGAATGACGGGTCTGCTTTTCTGCATTGCCTGCTAGTGCTTATAAAAAAATTAGTCAGTGCTGGTCAGCAGGCAAAAGTTATACTGCAAGGATGAAGCTGTGCTCCTGACAAGACTTTATTCCCTCAGTGTGCACTCTGCTCAGCCTGAGATACTGCATAGCTTGCAAGACCTTTGATCTGAGCTGACTGTTGAGGAAATACTTAGTCTGGAGTATTGAACAGAGCAGAATAACAAACCTGGAAAGTATCGGGCCATTATTATTATTATTATTATTAATTATAATATATAAGTATATATATGTATGTATGTGTGTGTGTGTGTATATATATATATATATATATATATATATATATATATATATATATATATAATTATTATTTATACCCCACCCATCCGGCTGGGTTTCCCTAGCCACTCTGGGCGGCTCCCAACAGAATAATAATAATAATAATAATAATAATAATAGTGATTAAACATCAAACATTAAAAACTTCCCTAAACAGGGCTGCCTTCAGATGTCTTCTAAAAGTCAGGTAGTTGTTTATTTCCTTGACATCTGATGGGAGGGCGTTCCACAGGGTGGGTGCCACCACCGAGAAGCCCCTCTGCCTGGTTCCCTGCAAGCTCACTTCTCGCAGTGAGGGAACTGCCAGAACTCCCCCGGAGGAGGACCTCAGTGTCCGGGCTGAATGATGGGGGTGGAGACACTCCTTCAGGTATACTGGGCCGTTTAGGGCTTTAAAGGTCAGCACCAACACTTTGAATTGTGTTCGGAAACGTACTGGGAGCCAATGTAGTTCTCGGTGGCCACTCCCAGTCACCAGTATAGCTGCCACATTCTGGATTAGTTGTAGTTTCCAGGTCGCCTTCGAAGGTAGTCCCACATAGAGCGCATTGCAGTAGTCCATAGCTTCCCACTGTGCACAGAAGATGTGTGTGGTGGGGTGTAAATAGTTATTTGGGATAATCCTGAATATTTACCTAGTTCTTCTAAAGTGCTTCACGCATTGTTGCGTTGTCAACCACCCCGAGATCTATGGGTATGGGGTGGTGTACAAATTTAATAAATAAAATATAGCATCTTGTTATAATTCTCACAGCGGCCTTATAAAGGTAAGCCAGTACAGTGGTACCTTGGTTTACTATCTTAATCCGTTCCGGAAGTCCGTTCTTAAACCAAAGCATTCTTAAACCAAGGTGTGCTTTACCAAAGCAGCGGGGAACTCAATTTACAAATGGAACACATTCAACATGTTCTGCTTCCAAGGCAAAGTTCACAAACCAAAAAACCTACTTCCAGGTTTGCAGCGTTCTTAATCCAAGTTGTTCATAAACTAAGCTGTTCTTAAACCAAAGTACCAGTGTACTATTATCCCCGTAATGTGGATGAGAGGCTGAGAGAAAGTGGCTTGGCTAAGACCGCTTAGTGAACAGATCCGTGGCAGATTCAAAGTGGAGACTTCCCGTTTCATTGCTTTGTCTCTTGTGGCTGATAGCTACACCAGCCCTTTTGCTCCTTACTATGCATTTAAATATACATATAGCTGAACTGCTGCAAAGTCATGTACGTGCCTCAAATTTGAGCTAGGCCCTCATTGTTTCCTTCTTTCTTCTCCTGCCAGGATGGGGGCTTAAATCTCCTCTCCTCCGCTGGTACATTTTCCAGATCTGCCCTGCTGGTTTACTTCCATCCAGGAAAACAAACCATGACCTTTTGGAGTTAAATAGATATAGCTAGAACATAAAAAAGAAAGCTTGCTTTCCATACCCTCCAACATTTATCCACTGAAAATAGGGATGTCCTATTTAATACTATTGTTGTTGTTGTTGTTACCACGCCCATCTGACTGGGTTGCCTCAGCCACTCTGGGCAGTTTCCAACATATATAGAAACATAATAAAACATTAAACATTTTTTGAAAAAAACACTTCCCCATACGGGTTTGCCTTCAGATGTTTTCTAAATGTTGTAGAGTTACTTAGCTCCTTGGCTCGGTGCGTCGCATAACACCATAACTTCCAACATTTCACCAATGCAAATTGGGATGTCCTAAAGAAAAGTGGGACATTCCAGGATCAAATCAGAAACCAGGACAGCTATCAAGCCAGGGCTGTCCCTGGAAAATAGGGACACTTGGAGGGGCTGTGCTTAAATTTTCAATTAAGTGTCACCAGTATTGGCAATAATCTTGTGCATCAACCATCAAGTTACTAGTCCTGTGCTGCCAAAGACCCTGCTTTGATTTTGATTTTTAGGGGGCAGGTGGGAGTAAGCAATAGGAAACTGAAGCATTTAGAAGGGAGCACACAAAGTTTCAAAATGAATCGGAGCTGTTTTGTGGCTGCTGAAAGCTAGGTTAAGACCCAAGCAGGGCGAATGACTTCCCTCCCATTCTTCTCCCCACTCTGCCTGCAGGTGATCAAGGAGTCAACCCAGGAGCACAAGGAAGTGGTGTGAAGCCAGCGGGCGCGAAGTAAAAGCCACACCAGCGAAGGAAGGGAGGAGACGCCTGTAGCTGTAGGATGTTAGGAGAAGCTTGCCTCCCTTTCTGACGCTTCAGGGCTATGGCCCCAAAACAGCTCCGCACACCGAATATGCCGCTGCTACGAGGGGTGGGAAACATTTGCAAATTTAACTATTGCTGAGAAAGTATAACCGGCTGCTGCCTCTTGGGCCTCAGTTGCCTGGTGCTTCAGGTGGGGTTTGGGGCCCACCCGCTTTCTCGCATCTTGTATGCTTCCCTCACTGTGTCCAAATGAGGCACCGTGTTTAGACTGGGCTGTAGCTCTCCTAGATGTTATCCGCCTTGGGCTTAACACCAAAACCTGCTGCTTCTCAATAAACCTAATAATGAATAGGATCCGTGTTTACTGTTGATGATGGGAGAGGGGTGTGTGTGTGAGAGAGAGAGGCCTAGAAGGGAGGCTTTTAAAGGGGTACAATGGTAGGAAGTTAGCTTGTCTCCCCAGAAATATAACACGTGTCCTTAAGAAATGCATGTGACAAGATAGCAATTCACCTTGCAAATTATCCCAAAATAGTGAAAACGGTCCCTTCTTAATGTTTAGCTGTGACGCAAAGCTGTTAAAGATGTCTTGCTGAGGGGGAAATTGGGAGCTTCCCTCCCAGTGCTAATAAACACTGTGGGGTAGAGTGGGGGGTTATCAGGACCACATCAGGAGAGGGGTCTTTGCCGTTCTTCCCATATGACAGCTTATTTAAAAAGTTAAAGCTTTCCCTGTCAGCTAGTTTGCTCCTGCATTGGATGAGTTTTGTTCATGTATGAAGTTTTTCCCCCTGCTAGATTTGGAGTTGGAAAAGGATACTAGTCAAAGTTGGCTGGTGGCTGCAGTTTCCACCCCACCCGCCTTGCTTTTCCCTATAACCTGTGGGCCTCCACCACAATCTCTTCTCATCGTCTAATCTGCAGCAAGGTTGGTGGCCCCTGGTGTGCTTCCTGGCCAAGCGGGATTTGAATTTGGGTCTCCCCGATACTAGTTCAATGCTTAACCCCTACAGTAGCCTTTGGGCACCTTCTAAATTGATGCAACCTGTGTTTTACACATAGTCAAATACATGTGTTGGAGCTTCTCACAGTCTTGGCACCCCAGACCCCTCAAAACTTAGTCATGTCATACTAGAAAAGCCTTAAGAACCTAGTCAACAAATACACACTTCCTTTATCTTCTTTCTTCAAGAGGCAGCCTCTGGCTTTTTGGGGTTTCTCCTCTGCCTTCTTTCCATAACTCCCTCTGAGGTTTAGAAGCCATTAGGAAGAGTCTGGAATTTTGCAGCCTCTTATCAACCTTAGGGTTACCCACCCGCAACACATCCAGGCCAATTGCTAGCCAAGTAATAGAGGAGAAATGGGATTCAGATATGATTTAAAGGGGAACTTGCCAAAATCACACTTTTCAGAACACTTTGCAAACTGAAACATGGCCATCCTTTTCCATTCCCCAGCCGAATAATGTGTATAGATATGCATATACCGGGGTTAAAAGTGCGTAAAAGGGCATAGGTTAGTGAAAAGATAGTGCAAAAATGCATATTAGGGGAAATTGCTTTGCAAAAATGTGTACATTAGGAAGACTATGCACTAAAACTCTGAAGATGATGATGATTATAATAACATAATAATCATAATCATAAACAGATGTGGAACTGTGGGGAACTAAACTGAGGACTGGAAAAATGAGAAATGAAGAGACACCAAAAATGTGAGGTTCACTCACCCCTGCTAGTTGAGCTCCTCATGAGCTCCCCATCCCCACCCACCCCTTGACCCAGGTAAATGGGTGAGACAGGTGTATTATTGTGAGAGCTACTAGCAGTTTAAGCAATCTGCAGAAAATAGTGTGTCTCTCAATAACATATATAGAGGGATGCTGTGCCATGGCAAATTTTGAAGGCTGATGTGAATGATACTGAAGGGCGGAGGTGTGGCAGAAGAGAGAGAGAGAGAGAGAGAGAGAGAGAGAGAGAGAGAAAGAAAGAAAGAAAGAAAGAAAGAAAGAAAGAAAGAAATAAAGAAAGAAAGAAAGAAAGAAAGAAAGAAAGAAAGAAATGAGGGCACCCGGGAAGGATAGTGACATATTGCAAATGATCAAGTGAGCAAGTCGCCTCTATGATTACTGATCTAGGAGACCAAGTGTAAAGATCAAAGCTTTTGTAATCATCGCTGGCACCTAAACAATCTACAACTTTTCTGCTGTTCTTTGTGTACTGCGGAATATATGTACGTTAGCCTCTCAATGTTACTTGCATATTTCCAAATGTCGGGTCAATTTCTAATGCTGTATTTAAACACTTTGCAATCACTAAAAGTATTATGACGTGAAGCAGTGAGTTTTTTATTTTATTTTACAAAAAACGCACACCCACTTATTTTAATATTCCTTTTGAAAGTGTTTCCTAAAGTAGCTTCTTTCCCAATTTTTTCATCATTTATAGGGGGTATATATATCCTGCCCTTCAATGAATTTCCAGAATGCCTTACAGAAGCAAATACCTATGTGTGCATATATACAAAAACAGTTACATTACATAAAAACACATATAAATGACCACACACACACGTACGTGCAGCAGAAAATAATATGTGCTGAGTTTAAAAAAAAAAAATCATAATGGAAGTGAATGGGAAATAAAAGATCTGAGGAAATACAAAGATATTTGCCTGGGACAGGAATTACATTAATGTAGGTTTGGTGTGCCAGGGAAGCCTCCTTGCAGAGAATGTTCCAGGTTAGGACACCACAGTGGAAAAGGCCCTTTCTGAAGTATGTTCCCATGACTTTTGGAAAGAGCAGTGTGGAAACAATACTAAAAGTGCACATACTGTATATACTTGAGTATAAGCCTAGTTTTTCAGCACATTTTTTGTGCTGAAAAAGCTGCCCTCGGCTTATACTTGAATGAGGCGGGCGGTGGGGGACGGCGAGAAAGAAGCCCTTTCTCTCCGCTCGTGCCGCCACCCGCTCTCCCCAGTCAACCATTCCTTAAGAAGCGTACAAAAACGGCGGTTCTTTACTCTCCCCAGGCAGCTTGTTTCATTCCTGAACTGCTCACATAAATGCAAACTTGGCAAAGGAGGAAGAGGAAGGAGCAGCCCAAAGGGCTGCTTTCGGGCTGCTCGTTCCTCCTTTTCCTCCACAGCGGCAAAGGTGAACCGGCTTATACTCGAGTCAATAAGCTTTCCCAGGTTTTTGTGGGAAAATTAGGTGCCTCGGTTTATATTCGGGTCGGCTTATACTCGGGTATATACGGTAAATAGGAAATGTTATACACAACTTTCAAAAGAAGGCTGACAAATTCAGCCTAACTGTTGTGTCCCAAAGTGTCTGCCAATAGCATTGATAAGGGCTCACCATTCTCCTCCTCTTCTTCCCATTTGCTTTTCCCTTTATCAGGGCCTTTGTAGCAACTCTGGCTCAATACACTGTCCCCTGCCCTCAAATCACCTATTCTGAATTAAGCAGCCTTTGAGCCTGCTGGGAGAGCAACCACAGCAGACAAGATACCTTCCACCCATTTCCAACACCAGCCACTGGAGAAACCCATGTCAACAAATCTGCATTTAAAGCACCCAACACAAGAATCCTGGAAACTGTAGTTTGCTGCTTTTCTACCCAAAATTATTCTAAAAGGGGGAGATGCCAAGGTCTGGAGATTGGAACCTGGGATCAGATGCAGGCAAAGCATGAGTGATTTGTCACTGTGGTTTTCAAAGTTCTAACTATATGTAAAAATCGCTGGCAAACCACTGAAATTGAGAGATAATGCTCTGTTGATTTCAGCATTTCTAAATTTAAAACTTCCACAATCCAGCTGGGTTTTGAGCTTGTTTGCAAACCGGCAACAGATTGCAACAGATAACATTTTGTATTCCCCATAGTTGATGAAAAACATTAAAGGATTGCCATTCCTTCTAGGAATGAGAAGACGCTTGTTTTAATAAATTTGAAAGCTACCCCACATAGGAGGAAAAAAATCCTCCGAAAAGGCCCTTATTCAAAGCTTTTGAAATATGTTGGTTAAGCTCAGTTGGTTAAGAGCCCAGACAGTTGATAAATTAAATATTTACTAGATCAATAGGTAAATGGGTTAACAACAACAAATTTTAAAAGTGAATAAATTGAGCTCCTGAACAGTTTTCCTGGCGGGTGCTATTCCACAGATGTGCACCTGAAGGCGTAAACACAGCAGCGGACAATGTGGATGCTGACAAAGAGGAGGGTGATGAAGACATAGCTTGTGAAGATGGCCTTGATGGCGTATTGTGTCTCAGGGTCATCAATGCTTCTCTTGTGGCGGCTCTCGTACACAACAGCGAGCCTAAAGCCAGCCACCAGTTGTCCCTCTCGCCAGCAGTAGTAGACGCCTCTGTCATCCATCTGGGCCATGCGAATGTGCAGATGGTTTCCGTGATCAATGAAGACCCTCATGCTCTTGTTGACCCCAGTAAGGAACCTAGTGAGGTACATCCGGGTTGAGTCTTTGTCCCAAGCCACAGCATGCTCTGGCCTGGCACCAGGGCAGGCTATGATCAACCCACTGCCAAGAGATTGCGTATGGAATTGGATAGGGATGTCAGGAACCCAGGGTTTTTCCCCAAGCTTGGAGATGACATTTGAGATGGATGCCTCTCCCATGGAGGACATCTTTTTCCTGCAAGGTGCCATGCAACTTCGGATAACGACCTCGGGCTTCCTATTCGGAACCCCCCGAAACTGCTTTGGGACAGACTTGGAGCCGCAGGAAGCTACCTCTGGTATGGTAGTACGGTATCGCCTGAGCAGATAAGGGCTCTGCACATAGCAAAGCCCAACCCTTCGTTGCTCGCCTCTGACATCGCAGCGATTGCACTTGGTCCATTCCCAGAAGACAGTAAAGACTACGAAGTGTGTTCTGTTGAAGTCCTTTTGTGGGTGCTGATCCTCATCTGCAAAGGCAACAGCTATGTTTTTGGAAGTCTGCACGTCTACATCGTAGCCGTAGAAGAAATCCCCTTTCTTGGTGCCACAGATGTAGTGCCCTGAATCTTCCACCTGAACGCGGAAGACAATGAGGCTGAACATCCTGATGCTGAAGCGCCGGAGCATGTCAACGCCTCTCTTGATGTGGCTCGAGTCCACAACCAAAGTGCCATCAAAGTCTGTCAAGACCTTAGTCCGGTGTCTGCCCATGTTCTTCTGAAAGTACCAAACCACAGAAGTGACCTCCTCGGGCTTGCACTTGCAAGGCAACTCGAAGCTCATGTCGGCCAAGTAAGCAGCATTTTCAAACATCAGAAAAGCTGGGCAAGGGGTCCTCCTGAACACGTCCTCCTTCTCCATAATGGCAAAGGCATGAAGAACATCAGCAGCGCCAAGGACTATCGCAATTCCAGCCAACCCCGTTGAAGCCATTTGATGGCGCTACACTTTGGTCAACAGCTTCCGCATTGGTTGCTTGCAAGTTCTGTAGTTAAACTCTGCTTCATTGCTCTTTTAAGTAGGCAAACTAGGCAAGATACTAAACAGTGTGTGGATGAACGAAGACTCTAGAACCGCTTCCATTTTTGCTCACACAAGTTCTAGAATGCAGCCTCAGCTCCAGAGTGATCAGTATGAACAACTAGCTGTTACCTCATTTTGTGTGTTTGTGTGGGTGGGTGTGTATATATTTGTATATATATATTTGTGTGTGTGTGTGTGTGTGTGTGTGTGTATATATATATATATATATATATATATATATATATATATATGAAGCAGATTGCCAGCAGCCCTCCAACATGTCAGGCAGGTTATTTCTCAGCCCAGCAACATGATATGCTTTTAACTGGCTCTTCCCCAATTATATACAAACACCCACAATACTTAATACGACCGAGTTTATATTAAGCCAGGATGGACAGCAGTATCTTTAGGTTATTGTTACCCATGAATGAGTAAAAGCATATGCTGAGCCCTAGCATGGCCAACTCATTCTGGGGCTAAGCTCTGCTGAGTCCTAACTAGAGCAGAAGTCAAGAGCACAAGTGCCATGAGAAACAGGAGATAAACCACAGCAGAAATCAATCAACAACTATTATTTATTGACAATGCACTATCTGCCTTGTTGGAGAAGGCAGAGCTCACCTAAAACCACAGTAAACAGGTGCAGGTCCATCAGTAAACAGGTCCATCCACCACCCACCAAATATAATTCTATACAAGTTGTACTGAGATTAACTGGAGATGTGCAAGAATTCATGTGTGCTCTTGATGATCTCCCACTCATCTTAATGGGGATGATTGATAGAAGATGTTCCTTGTGGACGTTCTTGTCCTCCGTATCTTCTCCATTATTTTCCTATGAGGTGTGGCTTGTGACACAAGCTCTAGCTTCCTTTAGGTGACTTTGTAAAGGTGCATCAGTTCCATCAATTTTATTTCAGTTGGTCCATCTGCTTGGCAATGGATTTGGGTAACAGGCAGACCTTCCTCCTCTGTGGCATGTGAAAAGTCAGGAGGATTGCTAGGGGCAGTCCCCATCCTTTGCAATTTCTCAAACAACTGCCGACAGTTTTTCTTCTCTTGCTCACTCATGAGTTCCACATTCAATCCAAAGCGTTTGGTTCCTGAAAAACTCTCCAAAATCTCCAAGACAGAGTCCCGGTCTTTGAGGCAGGTATTTTCACTGAACACTGATAGGAATTCACCTAGGAAACCAAAAGCAAGATCTGTTTGGAAGATTCGGCCCAGGTTTTGGGATCCAAGTTGGAGCAGGAGCTGGTAGCGTTCTTGGCTGTTTTTCATGCATCTGCGCCAATCTCTGTAGAATTCTGCAGATGTCTTGGGCAGCTGTACCAACTCCTGGAGGAGAAGAACAATGTCACAGATTCCAACACAAGTGGATCCTGGCCCACTCTCCACCCCACTAGAGAAAGACCTTAACTGTTTAGCCTTAATGGCGATATTAATTTATTTTGGTAAGGAAAATTGTTCCTATATATTTAGTTCTCAATATCCCTTTCTACTTTTATTTTATCAGGCATTTGCTGTTATGCTTTGTTATGTCACAAATAAATATATACAGATAATAAAATAGGAAATCTTGCTCAAAAGGAACCAAGGATCTCCAAACTCCTGGAAAGAAGCAATCTTACCTGAGACAGCTGTACCTCACTCTCTTGTCTGCAGTTTGCTTTAACTGCATGGGAGTTCCACAACACATTTCTCTTCTTCCCCACCTTGTCCTTTTTCTCTAGAGGCTTTAAATGTGATGCTAAAACAATATCCCTGCAAGCAGGAGAGAAAGGGCATTACTGCAATTTGGAGGGAAATTCAGCAGCTGTGGCTCAGCTAGTATAATGTTGCAAGGATGAGAAGACACGTATCTGCTGAAATTTCCTCTACATAATTGTTAAAAGTACAGGAACATTATTTATTATTGCATTTACTCTACGTAAGCACTGCATGGCCCTGGACATCTGAAACTTTGAGTGGCCACTGGCTGCTACTGATATAACGGTATTTGCTGCCTGTAGCTTACTGTGGTGCACACTGCAACATGGAAAGCAAGTCATAGGATAAGGCCCCATCACTGCGTCATTTTATCTTTGTGGGCGTTTTCAGAGATCTTTGAAAAATGCAATCAGCCTTCTTTATCTCAGACATCCAGAAGTCAAGAGTGAGGTTGGGAGAACTGGTTGTATTTCTTTGATAAGGCACATATAAGTAATGAATGCACATGACTTTTGCAGTACGTGTAGTCTGCAGCAGCCTGCCACGTGACTGCATGTTCATTGGGTTAAATTCACAAGCAGTTGATTGACCTCATGGATAAACAGATAGCTGCAGTGCTTTTTCTGGGGGGACACATTCACAAAATGTTTAGGGGTATGCGTATACCCCTAAACATTCTGTGAATCTTTATACTTTTGTCCATTTACTGCATTTATTTTTCCCCGGTTTGAACTATAAAATGGTGGTTTTCTTGAGTAAAATTGAGAGCACCCTTAAACATTTTTTTAAGGAAAAAAAAGCACTGGATAGCTGTACTACTGCCTCTTGCATCACATCAACTAAAGGGACTAATGGAATTCCAGAAACCTGAATTCTTCGTAAGTCGCCACTTTCTGGTGCACTGCTCGGAACTTGGCTTCATTCTCTCTCTGGTACTTTTCATCAGCGGCCATAGCTTCTTCCAACTCTTTCTCCAAAGCACGGAAGTCGATCGCACCCTCCATCTCAGGTTATCTAGAAACAAAAGGACATTTAAAAAACAAACAACTCTTATCCCAAAGAACTCTAGTAACACATCTCGTGGGAATCAAAGCATTAATGGGGGGGGACACACCCAAGGGCAGAGAAATTAAGGTATGCTACATAATGCTAATCGGGGAATGTTGCTGTGCACTTCTCACTTCCCAAGCAGCGAAACGTTCCAGGAGTGGAGATGATCTCCTTCGGAGAGAGAGAACTTAAACCTTGGCAGTAGTTTTGCAATATTTGCTTGATTTTTACAGCAAAGAGCACTGCAGAATCCTATCAATATGGCAAAGCATCGGATTCTCAGAGGAAGCCCCTGCGCCCTGAGATGCAGGGAATTTTCCATATCCCTTTTAGCTCGGGATGGGGGGGGGGTGGTATCTCATTCCTCAATTCTGATGCGTCATTCCAAGGACTGGTACATATCCTGCACCTATGAGTTCCACGGGTCTACATGGAAAAACGACCCTGGGTTCCACACTGCCAGATAATGAGGAATTGAGGTTATTTATTACACCAGTTTAGGGTTCTGCGGAAGTCGTCTCCAAGGCCCCACCACCACCACCACCTTTCCCCGTTTCCCAGCCCGCACCGGCTAGGCATCAGATTTCCATAGGAACGAGGCCTCGGTTTGGTTTCCATAACAACAAGACCACGCCGGGACTGGAAGGACCCTCCGAAGAAAGGAGCTGTCTTCACTAGTCGCCTGATTATAATCTCCATTCTCTGCTTGCCCGCCCGCGCCTATATAAGAATCAGGGGGATGCCTGTACGTGCCTCCCCGAACACCGGTATTTTGTTTTATTTTAATGAAGTAGGGAGGGAGGGCAAGGCGACGAATCGGCCAGGCAATAGGAAAGGCAGCCTCATTCGGAGGAAGCGGCGGAGGGCCTTTTCACGGCAGCGTCGCAGCAACGCGCGACGGAAAAAGGAGAACGTCGCGAGCAACGCGCGCTTCTTCTCTCAGCGAGGGCTCCGTTCTGTGCTGAGAAAGGCGCCGCCGAGGAGGAAGGGAAGGGAAAGCAGATAAGGTGCGCGTAATATTCGGCATGCATGTGATATATTAGTTTCTCAGCCGCACCGTGTTTTGTTCTCCAGGCCTCTAAGGACTAGAAACTTGATTTTTAGAAGGAGAAGGAGAAAAGACGACAACTTTGCCTGTGGTCTTAAACGCCTTTCCTTAAGCGGGATGGGGGAGGCCGAAGCCCTACTGAGTTCAAGGGTCTATTATGAAGCCTGATGGGTTAAGAAGAGGCACTTGAGTAAACCAGAAGGTAGAAATGAACTGGAAATAAGGGCCAAGCGCTACTGTGGTGGACAGCTGTGTAGGTTGCTACAGGCGAGGTTCACAATAAAAATAAGCTATCAAAAACACAGTATGCAGGAAAACACACACACTCCTACACTCCTTATATCCATACTGAATAGCTACCAAAATTCAGCAATACAAAAAAAAAAAACTTTCAGGATACCAACTGGCCTTGTTATACATGTTTCAATGGCTTTTCTTCTTTCCAGGGTCCGGCAACATGGATACAGATCTGTATGATGAATTTGGGAATTATATTGGCCCAGAGCTTGATTCTGACGATGACGATGACGAGATGGGTCGGGATTCAAAGGATCTAGATGAAGTATGGGGATTATGCTTCCTCTGTAAATGCTAACTATACTAAAGGCCACCCAATGGTTTTAGTTAAGGCTGTTAGATGATTAAATATTTGGGTTATTCATTTGGTTAAGTAGTTAATTTAATTTTTTAGGATCATAAAAAGGTGTCATGCTCATTCAAGGAAACTAGCCATGTTACACGGTTGCTGCAAAGGCAACTGGGTGTCCCATGACACTTTGAAGTCCAACAGATATATTGCACACGCATGTCCCATTTTACAAATGCTTGCTGTGCAAAAATCCACTTACCCCAACACAAGGGATTAGTACCCAAACCTGCCTATATGCACAACAGATTTTGTGGTTGGGAACGCATTAGAAATTTCCCTATAGAAATCAATGGAAATCATTAATTCTTTATGTGAACATTCACTTAACAAACAATTTCCAGAGAACGCATTGTGTTCATGACGCAGGACCTGAGTGTATGAACTTTTGCAAGCTTGATGTTGCCATCATCAAGTGATGAACATGCACATGGGAGCCAACCCCAAGTTCCTTAATTGGGACTGCACTGGATGGAAATTGCTAGAGACCAGCTGAAGGCCCTTCATTCTGTTTTCAGCTCGATGAGGACGATGATGATGATGACATTGGAGACCACGATGATGACCACCCTGGGATGGATGTGGTGCTGCACGAGGATAAGAAATACTATCCAACGGCTGAGGAGGTTTACGGTCCAGAGGTGGAGACCATTGTGCAAGAGGAAGACACACAGCCTTTGACAGGTGAGAAGTTATAGAACTATCTTGTCAGGGAGAAGCCAAGAGTCTTCTACATAGCATACTGGATCAGCAGTCATTCAGTTGAGCACCTATCTGCAATCTGAAATTGTACAGCCAAGAAACAATTTTATTTCCATTGGATTGCTTCATCTGACAAGTACTGTTTGAGTCCAAACTTTCCAAGAGCTTTCCAAGCCTTAACAGAGACTTCAGTCACAGATACCAGGAACTGAATCTGGGATCAGGGACATGCAAAAAGTTTGTGTTTTGCTCCTTTTTTCTACTTGGCTGAGTGTTGAGGTAGGGCTTTTCTGCTTTTCTCTTTAAAGGGATATTCTCTCTTTAAAGGGATATTCTTTCTTGTGTTTGTTTTCAGAGCCTATTATTAAACCCGTGAAGACCAAGAAATTCTCCCTCATGGAGCAAACATTGCCAGTCACAGTGTATGAGATGGAGTGAGTATAGCTTGTTTGTTCTCTGTTTCTCCGTCTCCCTGTGCAACTCCCTTCTGTCGGTACTTCTAGCCAGTGTGGTGTAGTGGTTAAGAGTGGTAGACTTGTAATCTGGTGAACCGGGTTTGTGTCTCTGCTCCTCCACATGCAGCTGCTGGGTGACCTTGGGCTAGTCACACTTCTTTGAAGTCTCTCAGCCCCACTCACCTCACAGAGTGTTTGTTGTGGGGGAGGAAGGGAAAGGAGAATGTTAGCCACTTTGAGACTCCTTCGGGTAGTGATAAAGCTGGATATCAAATCCAAACTCCTCCTCCTCCTCCTCCTCTTCTTCTTCTTCTTCTTCTTCTCCTTCTCCTTCTTCTCTTCTATATGCTAAATATTTTGAATAATTGTAATACATACAGTTGGCAGGTAGCAATGTCGAAGCATATATCTGTTTTTCCCTTCTTTGTTTTTCCTCCTCGTTTTATCCTCTTAACTTTGTTCTGTTTGTTCTCTTTCGTTTCCTCTTTGCATTTTTATGTTTTGTATTAGAAACATTTATACAAAGGTTTTGGCGGGGTGGTTGTCCTGTTGGTTCCCCCTCCCCTGTTTCCCAGTGATGTGGAAGAAGGGTTTGGAAAGGTGATTTTGGTTTCTGTGGCAGGGAGGGGGTTGTAACTCGGATAATGAGAATAACTTTACGTTACTTGGCAGTGTGTATAACTGAAAACTTCCCTGCCCCTTTGGTCTTCTCTAGTTTCCTAGCAGACTTGATGGACAACTCTGAGCTGATTCGGAATGTTACACTTTGTGGGCACCTACATCACGGCAAGGTTAGCATCAATTAATATATTTACAATAAGGCAGCTCAGGAGTAGCTGTGGTCCATTCCGTAGATGTGGCAGAATTCTGAGGTATTCACTCATGTACATGTGTGGTTTGTGTTTTTGAATGAACTAGATTCAGTGTATAGTTCTCCAGGTTAATGATTTTAGAGTTCCTTGAGGCCCTTTCAAGACTTTGGGCCTCACAGAGTTAGTTCTGTCTACAAGATGCACCCCAAAGCAACTCCTAACACAGATACTTCTCACACTTGAGCTGCAGTTATGCCAGAATGTTGTCATCATTTTAGCTTGCTTACTGGTTTTTTTTAAGCCGGGGCAGTCAATTTAGATGAACTATTAGGGAGAGTCTGCAAGTATTGCTGGCTTCTCAGTTGCCAGGTCTCTATCCTATTTTGTTCACATTTTTATAAAACGGGATGGGTCTGGTGTTAGAATTTATTAATGTTTTTACTGGATATGGAATAACAGTTGTTGATATAATTGTGAGGAAGTTGCAAAAGTGCATTGATTGTAGTTCTGGAATTAGGTTCAGAATGGGAGTGGGAGAGAGGCAGAGATGCAACATCCTTGTGCTTCCTGGACTGGTCACATTTAGCTAGCTAATTCATGCCTTGCCAATTCATTTCTTTTTGTTTTTCTGGTTCCTTCCAGACTTGCTTTGTGGATTGCCTGGTTGAACAGACTCATCCTGAGATCAGAAAGCGTTATGACCAGGATGTAAGTTACCTTTATACTTTGTTTTTAATCCTTTAGGAGGCGGGTTTATGATACTGTTGTCTAAAGATTTAGATACATATGGGCTAACTGTCAGTTAAGGAGATCTTAGTCGATTCATCATGGGGTTTGATTAATAAATCAATTAAGTGTGCATCAATTTGTATACAGTGGTACCTCTGGTTACAAACTTAATTCGTTCTGGAGGTCCGTTCTTAACTTGAAACCATTCTTAACCTGAGCTACCCCTTAACCAAACGGGGCCTCCCGCTGCGCCGCCAGTGCGCAATTTCTGTTCTCATCCTGGGGCAAAGTTCTTAACCCAAGGTTCTGTAACCCAAAGAGTTTGTAACCTGAGGTGTTTGTAACCCGAGGTACCACTGTATGTGTAAAACAGTTTTGAAGCAGATTAAAGATGATGTGTCTGATAAACTTATCAAAAGATGGAGTTTTTTAAATACAATTCTAGAACTCAAAACACCAGGAAAATTATCAGCCATATGCTTTGATTAATTTAAGTTGAAGTGATTTCAAGTGTTCATTTTTCTTTCTTCATCCATTATTGATTGCTTTACTGATTGTTTATTTACTGTATGTCTCCGTTGTTTTGTTTAGAATCCTAAGCATATTACTTTACACACATGGAGAGAGCTTTTTTCTGGGGGGATGCAGGGGGACGCATACCCCTAAACAATTTCTGAATCTAAGTTTGGCCTCATTGAGGGGCAGTATTTCAATATGAGTAGGAAAATGAGAGTACCCCTAAACATTTTTTTAGGAAAAAGCACGGGGGGGGGAGATAGAATGGGAGAGAACTAAAAAAGAAAAAGATGATGTGGAAGAACATACTCCACCTTAGATGATCTGGCTGTTGAGTAATTATTATTATTTTGTTCCTTTCAGCTTTGCTATACAGATATACTCTTCACTGAGCAAGAGGTAGGTATATCTGCTGCACTGACTTCTCAGCCATTATGAAAGAGCAATATGGGGGAAGATACAGTACAAGGTTTTGCAGAGAGGTCTGAAATGCATGCAGCATGTGTGCTGAATCTCTTGTATTGAGCTTGTATCCAGCTATATTCTGCTCAGTGTACATCTTATTATTGAAATTATTACACCAAAGTAAGCACTGCCCTTAATTTCAGTGGGTGTATTCCAACTATGACTAATGCCAGGTGCGATCCTTTGTCTCTGTACTTGAGTTTCTCATAATGTCAAATTCCATACCAGGTCATTTCCCCTCCACGCTGTGCCCTCTAATGTCATGGTCCACATTTTCAGCCCAAACTCTTAACTTTCACCCCTCTCCCATCTTGACCTTGGTTTCTTTTCAGAGAGGAGTTGGGATCAAGAGCACGCCAGTGACCATTGTTCTCCCAGACACAAAGGGCAAATCATTTCTCTTCAACATCATGGACACACCAGGTGAGTTTGGGTGTCTGGGAGACTCACCCCATAACATAAAAACCGGCAGGGAACACAGGCTAAGGTGTTTTGTTTTCAAAAACAGGCTAACAGTGATATAGAGAAATTTATATTGTGAGCAAGGCGCAATAATCTCAGCTGGTGCTTTTCAACCACACACATCTTTTTTGTCTTTTGCACAGCCTGAAGTGCTTAGTGAGGAATAAATTGCCATTTGCAAGCAGGGTCCTTGTGTGAATTGCCTCAAAGTTGCACTGGAAATGGAGAATTTAAGCATACTTCATTGTGAGCTGAATTGTAGCCAACCCTTAAAACCACCTTCCCAAATTTGACTGGCTTGGGGAGCTTTCGGGGTTTGGGTTTTTTGCACCATTCCTTGTAATCCTAGCTTGCTTTCATTCCAGTTGAGGCTTCTATTATAGCAGCACTTAACCCCCCCCCCCACTTACTGAATTTAATAGAACTGACTTCTGAGTACAGTAGATGGGCATGGTTAGGATTGTGCTTGAAGTACGTCAGCTCACACTGAACGCAGGATCTGTACATCAAGGGAGTTGCCTCCTCTTGCTCCCCAGTACCTGGCTAAATTTGTGATCCCCTGAAAAGGGGTGGGCATTGGGTCACGTCCAGTCATTGTTACAATGCCAGAACTCTCCTGTGGGCTTCAAGTGCTGCAGGGTCTCTCTATCCTCTCCTTTTCTATCATGGTACTCCTTCCCCTTGAACTCTGCCTTGTGCTGTCTCTTCCCTTGGTGTAGGGTTGTGCAAGGGATCTTCTAGTTAACCCCCTTCTCTGTGAAGCACATACTGCAACTTGCACTTCTAAATGATGATGATGATTAATATATGTGTGTGTATGTGTGTGTGTGTGTGTGTGTGAATATTTCAACTCCCTAAAGGTCATGTAAACTTCTCCGACGAGGTCACAGCAGGTCTCCGCATTTCTGACGGCGTGGTGCTCTTTATTGATGCTGCTGAGGGAGTGAGTATATGTGGGAACGCTTTTTCGTGGGTTCGGCTATTCTTTCCATTCACGCAAGGAGATGTATTGCACAGAAAGGTTGCAATTAAGAGGATTGCTTGTGAGAAGCTAGCACCTTTTACTAAGAATCATATCTAGGGCCCCTGGGATTCTGCACCAAGAAACTGGAAGAAGCTGACAGATTTTTAAACTGCAATGCTGTTGGACATAAATTAAGTGAATTCAGCATGCTTCATATATGAGAGGGAGGAAATGTCCGCATTATCGACAGAAGACAGGGAGTAAGTTGTCAGGAAGGCTGAATCAGGTTTTAGTTTAGAAAGTGATGTGTGCACTAGTGCAACACTTCAGCCAAGGACATTTTTGGAATTTCCTTCTTTCAAGGCCAGGCATCTTTCAGAGGGGGCCTTAAGGTATAGAATATCACAGTGAGGCTGTGGGCAGAGCTAGACATGAAGAGAAGCTATCTGGCAACAGCTGCTTGTTGATAAGGTTTTTTGTTGTTTGGCTCTGTTGGTGTTCTTTCTAGAGTAATAGAATCATTTGTTATTAAAGTGTGTTTACTTTGTCCTATTTTTCTAGGCTTCATATCCTTGAAATTACATATTTGATTTTAATTTTCATACTGATTCTTTCAAAGAGTCTCCCCCTCATAATGAGCCACATGTTCTCAGTTTTCCTTCCACTCCTGCCCCATTTCTGGTGTTGAAGAAAAACAGCCCTGTGTCTCCCCCACCATTTTTTTTAAAAAAACTAATAAACTACATGGCATGATGTTATTTTGCTTCAGGTTTCCCTGAATGCATAAATAGCAGCCATGGAGTAAAGATGGGGCAAAATTCAAAAGTGTGATGACATCACACAACTTCCATTTTTCTTCCTAGATGTTACAGGGAGAAAGATATGAGGGCTCTTTTTGGCGGCCGTTGCCTATCTCGTGCAATGTTTAGTTCCATCTTTTCCTACAGATCACCAACTGAGTCTCAGTAGTGCAGTGCACCTTTCACCAGCACATGGTCACAGTTATCCATGTTCTGGTAACCTCTAGTGATGTGGGATGAAGTTTTATAGGACCAGTTAATAGCACAATGGATACATCATTAGTTGGGCAACTTGTATGTACTGCTACCCAATCAGGGTTGTTCTGAGTGAGGAAGGGATGCCCTTCCCCTTTAGTATCACTGAAGACTGATAGCCCTCTCTGTTAACCAAGAGGGACTGCCCCATCTCAGATTGCCCCATTCAAAGACTGCCCCCTTCTCCTTGCAAGTAGCACCAGTTCCCTCCATTTTAAAGGGGTATCTTCTTCTGCTTCTCTCTGCATTTATGTGCTGCTGCACCATAAAATTTAATCTTCCTCCCTCTCCTGCATGTTCATTTCCCCATGTGATTAAGAGCTTTATTTTTGTCAAAGGTCATTGGATGGGGCAGCCTTAATGGAAGACAATGTTGCATTAAACACATTTTCTAAAAGCGGACCTCATGCTGATTGCTGAGCATACACGCTCCTGCAGGCTGCTCTCCCAGCAGGGAAGGGTCATCGCTCGATTCCTCACGCCCCACCTGGCATCATCTCCTATTTTGTGTCCCTGTAGGTCATGCTCAACACCGAACGGTTGATCAAGCATGCAGTGCAAGAGAGGCTGGCAGTGACCGTGTGCATTAACAAGATTGACCGCCTGATACTGGAACTGAAATTGCCTCCTACTGACGCTTACTACAAGCTGCGGCACATAGTGGATGAAGTCAACGGCTTAATCAGGTATAGAAATGCCAGCATTTATAACATGCTTTTGAGAGTTAAGTTAGTTCCATTGACTCTAACCTTTGGATATAACCATGGATGTAAAGCCACACCCAGCTCATTCTATAAAAGAGAGAGAGAGAGATACCAACCAAATTTGGGGAGTCTTACACCTAATTTTTTTTTAAGGGAATCCCCAGTCTTCACCTAGATTTATATTTGCTAAAGTTAGAACTCCCGGTGTTGGATATAGGTAAAAGTCTGCTGAGGTATAGGCACGTAACCTCCATGAAATTTAAACTTTCATTTCTTCCCCATCACTCCTTAAAGGGGAGTTTTAATTGTGCCAAAGTTTTTGTTCTCTCTGCTTAACTGGCAGACCTAATTCAAACATTTAAAGAATTGTTTTTTAAAAAAATATAACTATCAAACATGTATTTACATTTAATTGATTAATTGTAAATGTCAGTGCTGCGGTATCCCTGGTGTATCAAAATGGTTGCTAGACTTCATAAATGAATTTTTCTGAAATGCTTTAATATTGTAGCAGCTGAAACTGCTGCCTTTCCCTTTGTGCGTGTCTTGATAGTGGCGCTGCCTGGTTCTGTCTTATTTTAAAACCACTTCTTTGTTTGCAGCATGTATTCCACAGATGAGAACCTGATTCTTTCACCACTCCTGGGCAATGTCTGTTTTGCCAGCTCCCAGTACAGCATCTGTTTCACGCTGGGTTCTTTTGCCAAGATCTATGCTGACATGTACGGTAAGCATTTGTCAAAATGTTTGTGTGCGTGTCGGGGGACACCTTGGCTCTTGACTCCTTCTGAAAGGTTCACACATACTGTGAAACCTAACCTTGCTTTATAGTGAGGATGTGCCTGCTATGTTTGTAGCCTTTTCTGCATTGAAAGTCACCTGTGTTTTTTCTGTATGCAACTTATCGATGCCAATTCTCAAGGTTCCATCACGTTCTAGGGGAGGGCTGGGGGTCTGCAAATGGCTGGAGGCAACAGAGGCAGAGATCTGGTTTGTTTGCTATTTCAGTGATGTCCTTGGGTGCACTACTTCCTCCCATGTAACTAAATGCTTGCTATTCACTCCTCCTTAGTCGTAACTGAGACTGTATTGCCTGCTGTGATCGGCATTACATACAACTTATAAGACAGCAATGCAGTTTAGTTAAGAATCTGTCCATCCCTCGATGGAAAGCCTATGTATAAACGCTCTGGTCTCCTACATCGGGCCATATTAGTCCCTTGGCTTGGAGCACACTCCCCATCTCTTTTGAGCCAGTGGGCAGAGATGAATCAAGTGTTGTGAGGACTCCTGGGGGGGTAGCGTTGTTAAGCCACATAGATCATACCTTCACCAAGTCCTCCTCAGTGGATGCTGTTAGGACTAAGATGGCGAGGAGAGGTTAGATGAGCTTTGCACCTGCCATGAAGGTCTTCCAAAGGCAGTGTTTTATTTTTCCTAAAGGTGAGAGTGGCAGACATTTGCTTATATGGGAAACTGTAAGGTCAGGACACATTTCGCATGGGGGTAACAGTGACATCTGTCCTTGATGGCCATAGAGTTTTGTAGGGACAGATTTTGCTCCTCCCTCTCAAGTTGCTGATTTTACGCCAGTTAAATTATGCTATACAATTCGATGGGAACCTGGTGAGCTTGAATTGGATGGTCATTATGTTCTGATACTGTATTTTATGAAATTTTGTACACCAGCTTAAAGGCAGTATTTAAATAGGTAGCCATAAATGCAGTAATAATTGAGAGCAGAGCCATTTATGTTTGCCATTTATATAGCCATTTATATAGTTTTATGTTGTGTTCCTATAATTTTCTTAGTGAGACTCAAGTGAGGTTTTTTTTTAAGGAACTGATTAGAGTACATATAGTTGTAGCTGCAGTGATGTACTAGTTTGCCTTCTAATTAATTGCTTCTTTTTGCAACATGAGCATATCCAGGGCAGGTCCAAGCTGGGTACGCAATGGAAGGAATTATGCAGCTTTAAAGGAAACTGGTTGAAGATAAAACTGTCAGCCTGACTCTCAAAATTCACTATATGCTTTAAATCATGTGAAAAATATCCCACAAAAGCTGTATAACTGGACCCACCCCGCCTTCTGTTCATTTTAGGAGACATCAATTACCAGGAGTTTGCAAAGCGCCTTTGGGGAGACATCTACTTCAACCCCAAGACGTAAGGAACTCCTGCTTTTTATTCTTACTTCATTGTCCTTTTCCATTGCAGCTTTACCCTAACCCATGTAAATTAGCAACCCAAAATAGCAAGTATCTTAAGCATACCAAATGCTGAGATAAAAGACAGAAAATAAGTCAGGTGTTTTCTCTTTGGTGTAAGGATGTTGTAGAGTTTCGTTAACATCGGCCCACTGTTCCGAGGTGAGTCATTTGCATATGCACACCTCTCAGGTGTGCCGAATAATATTTAAACCAAGCAATGTCATGTGTAGAAAAAAGGTGGACTGAGAAAATAACTCTAGATTGTTCCAGGAAGCAAGCCAAGTTGTGTGCTACTGGAAAAAGGCTTCCATAGCCCAAATATAGCAGTCCAGTTGTGTGCTACTGGAAAAAGGCTTCCATAGCCCAAATATGGCAATCTCCAGACACTGAGTGTAACTCATCTACCTAGTCATCCCAAGAGAGAAAAAAATAGATGCAGTTTCACACTACCCAACATCAAGATTCAGGGGTTGGTCATCTAGTGCATAAGAGGAACGGAGAGCAAAAGAATGGCACTTCTAGTAGTAATAATTCATATTCGTCCCAAGGTTTCTAGTCCCCATGGTTGGGAGAATGAAAACGTGCACATATATGCTTTTTTCCAGTTTACCTCTCCTAGTCCGTGATTAGAAATTTTCTTAAGTGTGCAGATAATGGCCACCAGGAAAGGCTTTATTAACTTCAGAACCACTTAGGTGTTGACCTTGTGTTTTTTTTAGGAGAAAATTCACTAAAAAGGCCCCAACCAGTAGTTCACAGCGGAGCTTTGTGGAATTCATCCTTGAGCCTCTCTACAAGATACTAGCTCAGGTACGTTTTGGATTCCCATGGATGGATGTCCCCTGACTGCTGTGTAATATATGAGATACGGCCGTTTCAAAAAGGAGCGTGGGCACAGGGAGCATGACACACATCCTTCCCTGATAGATATGGTGGGGTGCAGTGGGTATGCCTGACTCCGTGGTTTCCCTCCATTCCATCATAGTGCGCTGAAAGGGGTTTAGGGCTTTATGTTCTCCATGACACCAAAGGAAAAGCACAGCAGAAGGTTATGGGTGTAGAGTTTCCTGAGCATATTGGCTTTAATTGAAGGGGTGGGAAACAGTTTCTCACTCTTAACAGCCATGAAAATAAGTTTGAAAGTATGTGAGACATGCCTACTGAATTCCAGAAACCTGGAAGGTGACTAGCTGGGTACCTGGGGGGGTTAGGTTGCATATAGAAATCTGTGTGTGCGTCTGGATATATGCCGGTATGTAAATGTGTGTGCGCGCACGCACACACACACACAAAGTATGTATCCAAGTAAATATAGATATTAAAATAGGAGAATTTTTTTATTATTATTTTATTTTATTTTGACAAAATAATAATCATAAATAATTAAGAAAAACTATTGTAACTATCCAGCCTCCCAAAATTTCAACACCTCTTGTGATGGTTTGACCACTTTCCAGTTTAACACTACAAATTCTACAAACACCCTCCGTATCACCTCAAAATAATTTCTCCTGCATATTCCCCATCTTGCCTTAATGGCACATGTTAATTTATCATTAATAGCTATATCCCACACCTCTTTATACCATTCTTTCATTTTGCATTCTGTTTGCTCCTTCCACTTCCTAGCTATAATATTTTGTGCAGCTGTCAATAAATTTGTGAGCGAGTCCTTCATAGCCTGCGAACAGTCCACGCCATTGTAAATGGATAATAATGCTGCCTCTGGACTTTCGGTTAGCTTTAACCTAGTGATTAGGCTAAACACCCTTTGCTAAAAAAATGTACATATTTACACCAGTTTTATTTTTTAAGGCAGGGATTTAAATAAATGCTAAAACAGCTTTAAAAAAAAAAAAGTTAAGCTGCCCCTGGTCTAGAACCTTCTCTGCTTAGATCTTCTGCCTGTTCACTTCCTCACTTTCCCCCAGGTTGTTGGGGATGTTGACACCTCCCTGCCCCGGACTCTGGATGAACTGGGGATCCACCTGACCAAAGAAGAGTTGAAACTCAACATCCGCCCCCTCTTGAGGCTCGTCTGCAAGAAGTTTTTTGGGGAGTTTACAGGTAGGCTTCATCGTCCTTCTCTTTTCTCGCAGTGTGGTTAATCTCCTTGCCAAAGAGGACTGCCAAACGCATGTGTTGAAGCAAGCTACCTCTGGCTGAGGGATTTTGAGGAAACCCCTTTTTTGGCTTTGAGTGTCAGTGCTGCACTGCAATTAAAGACTGGCCTTTTTTTATTCCAGACATATTAACCTGGAATAGGGTGGCCTAGTGTATCAGTCTAGGACTGGGAAGACCTAAGCTCAAATATCCATTTGGTTGTGAAGTTTGCTGGGTGACCTTGGGCCTAGTGGCTACCTCACAGGGCTGAAGAAGTGTGCATGCACACGAAAGCTCATACCAAGAACAAACTCAGTTGGTCTCTAAGGTGCTACTGGAAAGAATTTCCTATTTTGTTTCGACTATGGCAGACCAACACGGCTACCCACCTGTCACAGGGCTATTGTGAGGGTAAAGTCAGGACATCTTGGCTCTTGGCTCCTTCCAAAAGACTTGTGTGTATTGTGAAACCCAACATTGCTTTATGAGCATGTTGGAGGAGGGTAGGATAAAAAGGATCTTGAGAGTGCAGTCATTGTGTTTATTTCTCATTTGCTGCACCCTCCTGCTTGTGAGTCTTAATGGAATCGTAAGGACTGGAGAAGGATGTTACAGAGAGTTTCATGCCAGTAGCAATGCATTCCACTGGCTAATTATAAGTTGTGAGAAATGGTATTTCCATTTAGTCTGTCTTTATATTGCTATACCTCAGCTACTGTGGATGATGCTACGTTTTTGTACTTTGAGTGAGAATTATGAATTTATAAATCCTCTCACCTGTCTTGTCCGATCTTTGGGAGACAGCAGGAGGAATCCATGTGTCAAGAGCTGCTAGCATAGTTCAAGAAGACTTGGAAGATACCAGTTTTGTCCGGCCTTATCCATCACAGCTGCAGACCTGTGTTTTTCAGAGCTCATGGTCAGCATGCTGCATGAACAGAAAGCACACACTAGAACAAATTCCAGAGTTTAAGGCTTAAGACAAATCAATGTGGAAAGTGTTCCTTAACAGGTACAAAGCTGTAGCCAGGTGAAAGTTGAAAACTAACACAGGCTTCCTCTTCCTGAAAATCATGCCACTTCAGTTGCTGAACCGCTGCCTCACTCAGTTTTGTTCTCCCAGGCTTTGTGGACATGTGCGTGCATCACATCCCCTCCCCAAAAGCGGGCGCAAAGACCAAGATCGAGCACAACTACACAGGCGGAGTTGACTCGGACCTGGGAGAGGCCATGAGCGAATGTGACCCCGATGTAAGACTTCCGTCTAACTCCCTTTCTTTGTTAATGGCTGCATGATTCCAAACAGGAGAGGGGAAGCTCCAGCCCTTCAGACGTTGCTGAACTACAAGTCCCATCATCCCCGGCCATTGGCTTTTGTTTCCTAGGGCTGGTGGGAGTTGTGGTTCAGCAACATCTGGAGAGCTGTTGTGGGTGAAGAGCTTCATTTGGCAAGTCCTGCTTGTGGGCTTCCCACAGGCTGGCTGCAGTGAGAACAGGATGCTGGACTGGATGGGCCATTGGCCTGATCCAACAGGCTCTTCTCGTGGCAGTAAGAAAAGGAAGTTTGGTATTAAATCAGAACTTGGCTCTACTTGTAAGCAGTGTCGTGTAAGTCTGTTTTGATTTGGTGGTTTGTCCATCACTGTGTAGATTATTTTTTTAAGTTATGCAGTTGTTTAGGGTCTATCACCTAATCCATATTACAGTCGTACCTCGGAAGTCGAATGTTTTGGCTCCCGAACGCCGCAATCCTGGAAGTGATTGTTCCGGTTTGCGGATGTTCTTTGGAACCGGAACGTCTGTTGCGGCTTCCACAGCTTCTCATTGGCTGCAAGAGCTTCCTGCAGCCAATTGGAAGCTGCGCCTTGGTTCCCGAATGTTTTGGAAGTCGAACGGCCGTCTGGAACGGATTCCATTCGACTTCCAAGGTACGACTTTATAATTTTATACTTGATGTACCACTCTTTGCACAACCTGTGTGTATGTGAACGAATCTCCACTCAGTGGCCACTGTCACATGGGGAGTTTTCAACGTTTTCCCATGCTGCATTTATAACATGTATGTAAACTGTTTCTAAGAATGATCTGTGTTGAAATTGACTAAGAGCACCCAGATGGGAGGGGTGGCCAAACACTTAAGTTTTATTTGTCAGCCACCCAAGCCTGTTGCTAGTGGGTCAGAGAAACAGGAGACGCCTGAAGGGAAGAAAAGAGGCGCGTGTGCACTCTGAGCTTAAACCCTATTTAACTGTCATGGCTGTGCCAAGAATAGATTTTGTAAATTCTGTCAGGGAGCTAAGTGTCTTAGGTCAAGCTTGATGTGACGGCAGCAGCCACCCTTGATTGTTCATGTCTTTGCCTTTTTCATGGGTAAGCTGCAGTAGGCACTGACCTCAAAGGGCTGCACAAAAGATGAGAGCGGAACTTGGTGAAGTTGCTTCCCCGGAATTGGAGCTAGGCTGAAGGGGAAAGCAGGCGGGCAGTGAAATTGTGGGGATCTCACTCTCCTCAACATGTGTTCTTTAGGGTAAAATCAGACCTAGCCCTCGCCCACTTTATATGTGAACAGGGCTGACTTATGAATAACAAGCATTAACTGCTGCCATTGCATCTGTCTTATGTGTATGATGTACAACCATTTGAGACATCTGTAACTGCTCCTATGTTTCTTTGGAGACCCCAGTGCCTCCTACACCCAACTCACAATTCCATAGGTTTGTTATTATATCAGTCCATATAATAATGAACTTAACGGATTTGGCCCAGGTGTTCCATCAGCCCAGTATTGGCAGCCTTGTCTTGGACAGCGGTGTCTGGATTTGGTCAATCAAATTTCCAGGACTCAAATCTGCAAAGCGGCTGTTTTTCCTCTGGACCGTGGCCACCGTTTTCATACTCCTTTGCCTGTATCCATGGTACACAAAGGCTGATCTTTGTCAAAACCTTTTGTCTGGAAGGGCCCACTTATGTGCCACACCACAAAGATGTATAGTACGGACGACGGGGTCCAGTTCCATGCTTTCGGCAGGGTGCTGAGTGGGACCATCCACGCGGGGCAGCCTGTCAAGGTCCTCGGAGAAAACTACACCCTGGAAGATGAGGAGGACTCACAGATTTGCACGGTGGGGCGCCTCTGGATCTCTGTAGCAAGGTAGGCGGTTCTGGGAAAGGCTTTCCGCGGGATCCCTGCTTTGCATTCTCCATGCGTTGGGGTGGCAGGCGCAGTGTGAAACCCAGCACACAGTCCGGGATTTCTGCTGCTGTTGAAAGTAGTGTGGGAGGGCACAGGTTGTGTGCTGGGCTTGACCACCATTAGGAGCTGTGCTGCTTTCGGGGCTAGCGTGGTTTGTGGTCTCCACGACGCTTCCCCCTTGTCTCTTCTCTCTGCATGGCTGGCCTGCATCTGTGTGGTTTCCCACTTTCTGACAAACTGTTCAGAGACAAAACTATAATAATAATAATAATAATAATAATAATAATAATAATAATATTTATTATTTGTACCCCGCCATCTGGCTGGATTTCCCCAGCCACTCTGGGCGGCTTCCAACAAAAATCAGATACAAAAATATCACACATTAAAAACTTCCCTGAAAAGGGCTGCCTTCAGGTATTTTCTGAATGTCAGGTAGTTGTTTATCTCCTTGACCTGTGATGGGAGGGTGTTCCACAGGGTGGGCGCCACTACCGAGAAGGCCCTCTGTCTGATTACACACACACGCACACACAAAACATGTGCAGAAGTCACAGTTATGGACAACCAAGGACAGTGTATTCCTTGGATAGGAAGCATGACTTTTTTGAAGGTGGAAAGAAGACATGTGTCTTATTTCAGGTATCACATAGAGGTCAACAGAGTCCCTGCTGGCAACTGGGTGCTAATCGAGGGTGTGGACCAGCCTATTGTGAAGACAGCCACCATCACTGAGCCCAGAGGCAATGAAGAGGTAAAGCAGCCGTCACCAACATCTCCCTTGTCTTGTGGGGAATGGAAATAGGTGCGAGAGCAGCATGGTGCCTGCCCTCTGCAGCAGACCAATGTGGCATTCTGTGCATCGACACCGTCTCCTTGCCTGTTCCTCCATCCAGTCCGTTTTAGCCAAATTCTATAAAAGGCTCCTCCTCAGCTGTGTGTGTTTGTATTGGCCAGCTTGAGGTGTGCTTTGAGTATTGAGTAGACCAGGACATTAAGAATCTATAGGTAATTTGTTTTTCTAGCTTGTTCTTGTGCTGGCATAGAGCTGGTTAAGACATGATTTCAGGTTACTAAACCACGGTTTATTAAGCAGAGAACAAGTGTTGGGCCCACACACTCGTCCTCCCTCATGCCAGCTCCTGTTGTGGTTTGTTTAAACCATGGTTCATCTGAACTGGGAAATTGTGATTTAATCTCTGTTTGCTAACCAGCATATGAAACCAAAACCCTCTTTTTTGCCATAGAAGATCATTGTTACAACCCTATGTCTGCCACTCGGAGCTCTTTGGAAGAAAGGCAGGACACAGTTACTGATTATGGTTATGATAATTGCGTTCTTGTTCTGTTTCAGGCTCAGATCTTCCGCCCTTTGAAATTCAACACCACATCTGTCATTAAAATAGCTGTTGAGCCTGTCAATCCCTCTGAGCTCCCCAAGATGCTGGACGGTCTGCGTAAGGTTAATAAGAGCTACCCGTCTCTCACCACCAAGGTGTGTGTGATTGCTTTGGAGGGGTGGGGGTGGGGAGGCAGTAGGAAGGGGGAGCAGATTGCAACTTTCCTTCTCCACACTATCAATTCCCCTTTAGGGCAGAATTCTAGGCAATTAGAAAACCTCCGGGGGCAAGTTTTTTTTAAAAAAAAAACACAGCTTTGAGGCATGTGCCAATGACGAGGGTACCTGGGAGGCCAGATTCGTTGCAGGAGATCAAGGCTCTGTTTTATTTCATTTCATTTCTTTTTTATTGGCAAGTCTTTGCTGAGATATGCTTTTTACACTTCTGCTGTATGGCAAAGTAGAAAAGCGGGATGTGCTTTGTATAGGTGCCTGGAAATGTAGTTACAGCAACAGTGTGGGAAACAGCAATACTCATGGGTTGTGGGCATCACATTTGAGTGTATTACTTGGCATGTGTTTCCTCGTGCACTGATTCTGTCTTAAATGTGTATTATCAGTTGCTGGTTGCCGGGGGGGGGGGGGGCTAGGGATTCGGGACTGTGCTCCTTAGGGCCTGGGTTTTTCTACACTAGGAAAGGATGGCTGTGATATTCCTTGTTTGTTCCCAGCATCCAGCACTCTGATATATCCTGAAAGGTTCATTTGAGCCTTCATATTCTGCTGTACGTTCGAGCTGCTAATGCAGCCCATATGAAGTTCTGAATGGTTGTCGGTTTCGTTAAGCTTATCTTGTACATGTGCCTCCAGGTGGAAGAATCCGGGGAACACGTGATTTTGGGAACAGGCGAGCTGTATCTTGACTGCGTAATGCACGATCTGCGAAAAATGTATTCGGAGATTGATATCAAGGTACACAAAAGATTCTCTTTCTAACTCTGATGTTTCTGATATGTCGATTTTTGGGGGGAGGGTGGTGTTTTCTAGCTTCACCTTGGTTTGCCATCTAAACTGAACAAGGGAGGTTGGGTCCATCACTCAAGTTTTTTTTATCAGCTCTTCCCCATTCTTCTATTCACTTTTCAAAGGTGGCTGACCCTGTTGTCACATTCTGTGAGACTGTTGTGGAAACCTCTTCCCTGAAGTGTTTTGCCGAGACGCCCAATAAAAAGTAAGATCTTTGATGAGAGTCTTAAAATGTGAGCCACGGGTGTGGTGCCGTTACAAAAAAAGCTAAGGCACCATCTTGCACTGAATTAACTGGCTTAGCCCTTGTGCAGCCAGAGTTGGATATGCTGTGTTTAAAAAGTTTCACGCAACCTGGGAACGAGCATGACATGATAGCCACTTGAAATTCCCTCCAGTGGCAATTGTCTTCAGTTCAGCAAGCTGTTCATATTACCCCTACAGGTTGGGATATTTTCTTTATGCTGCCACAGGCAGTTTTTCCAGAAGCAGAAGAAGATGTATAATTTTGCCTAGAAGGAAAGCAAGCATTTTGTTTATGTCCACAGGCCTTTATAGCTTGCAGTTGCTATTTTGAACAAATTCGCTCCTTTCAGAGTAAACTGCAGAAGCGGGAGATGCAATAGAACAAGGTGGGACCTGTTGGGTAGAACCCCATTGGAAAATAAACTCTGGAACAGGAGTAGGGAGCCTGTGGCCCTGCAGATATCAGACTATGACTCCCATCATGCCTGACGGTTGGCTCTGCTGGCTGGGGCTGATGGAGTTCGGGGTTCAACACCTGGAGGGTTCCCTACTCTTGCCCTGGAGAGCAGATGATTAAGAGAAGATATATTGGCCTTCTTCAGCTCTTTAAAGGGTCTTGGGTTGAAGAGGGGCAACAACTGTTCACCCTTAGCCACTAACAACAGAACAAGAAAACAGCCATTTCAAACTACCAGAGCACTTCCTACTTTTAATTGGCTTAAATTGAAGAGCAGTTTCCCAGCGGTCCAACATTGCTTACCTCTTCCTCTCCAGCTGAATTGACATATGTCTTTCTGTCCAGGAACAAGATCACAATGATAGCTGAGCCTCTGGAAAAGGGTCTGGCTGAAGACATTGAGAATGAAGTGGTGCAGATAACATGGAACAGGTATGGAGTTTGCTGAAGAGTTGGCTGTGATAGACAAGCACACACACACACACACACACATTTCCTTTGCCTTCAGACACTTGGAAGGTCACCTCAGCCCCTTAAGAGAAGGACTTCATCACTCTTGCTTACATAGGGAATCCGTATCTGAAATCTGCTAATGCACAAAATCGTAAGAAAGCCAGGCCTTTGGAGCCAGCAGAGACAAAGTACTTCTATTAAAAATAAGTTTAAAAATAAATTAATCTATATCTTGATTAATCAAGGCCACTTATTGACCTAAATGTTTTTAGTTGTTTAGCCAATTAATTTAATAAACATTACAGCCATATCAAACAGTTTCATACTTTAGAATGGTTGTAGTCAAGTTTCCAGTGGAAGCAGTACATTCTTACCCAGTGGTCAGCAAACTTTTTCAGCAGGGGGCCGGTCCACTGTCCCTCAGACCTTGTGGGGTGCCGGACTGTATTTTGGAAAATCAAAACAAAAAACAAATTCCTATGCCCCACAAATAACCCAGAGATGCATTTTAAATAAAAGCACACATTCTACTCATGTAAAAACAACGCTGATTCCTGGACCATCCGCGGGCTGGATTGAGAAGGTGATTGGGCCGGATCAGGCCCCTGGGCCTTAGTTTGCCTACCCATGTTCTTACCTAATAAATGTTTAAGGGGAAAGTAGACCAGTGTCTATCAGAGATGGATTCATTGCACATTTGGGGAGGGGTTGGTGAGAAAATTAAACCAGTTAGTAGTTGAGTTCCTTCAATGTTTGCATCTCTCCTCCCTTTAGGAAAAAGTTGGGCGAGTTTTTCCAGACTAAATATGACTGGGATTTGCTGGCCGCCCGTTCCATCTGGGCCTTTGGGCCTGATGCTACTGGACCAAACATCCTGGTGGATGACACCCTGCCCTCAGAGGTAAGGACCCTGCCAGAGAGATTTGGGTTGGTTTTTAGCCTGCAGTGATCAAATGACTCTTACCCAGGACTGCTTCAGTTTTGCAGCCCAAGTATCAAGAGATTTCACATCCAAGAATTATCAAATCCTGTGAACCCTGAAATAAATCGTGCAAATGATGCTCATGGAGAATTGGAGTGGGGGAATCACACGGCTTAGGAGAAGCTGTATTTTCTTCAGAATTTCTCCCTACGTGTTGCAAGCCAGTGGTCCAGAACGATGGCGTGCTCTGCACTCCACCCAGAAAGTCTTGGTTCGAGACTAGACTAAGAGATGACTCCCATTTCCTCCCTGAAGCCAACCTTTCTCCTGCCTGCATGGAGATGCATGCGGGTCTCCTGGTCTGCTGCACTGGTAGAGCAAGCAGATGTGAAAAGGGAAGGACACTCTGGCTGTAAAGCCTTTTAGCTCCAACTTCTAAAGAGACCTTGAACTGACCTCGTAGCTCTATTTCACCACTCTCTCCCCTGCCTGTAAATTTTCTGCAGAGGGAGCTTTAGTGCCACATATTCCAGTTTGCACACAGATATTAACTTCTTGCTGTTACTGCTACTTCGGCTGCTATGTGTGTTTTGCTTCTTTTACAGGTTGACAAAACCCTTTTGGGTTCCGTTAAGGACAGCATCGTGCAGGGCTTCCAGTGGGGGACCAGGGAAGGGCCCCTTTGTGATGAGTGTAAGTAAAAGATCTAGAAAGATTAACTCGTCCTGGGGATTTTCAGATCCATCCTACCCCAGCTGCGTTTTCTACTGAAAGAGAAACTGTCGCATCTTAGTGGGTCTCAAATGACAGTGACTCCACTGTTCTCAGCAGCAGCCTTGTGACTCGTTCCCAGATTTCTCTAGGGAAATGTGAACTTTTCCCAGAGATTAATCCAGAGTCTTTTCCTAATTTGTTCATATTTGGACTATGGCTCTGGAATGCACAAAGAAATTGGAGAGAGAAGCAAACAGAGGTTTAGTTTGTGTTTGGTTTTATCAGTGGTCAACACAATTCAAAAAGCCTTTGAATGACTAGGGGGCTTTTGAACTCTGTTGTACCTCAGAAAAAAAGACTCTAAGCTGCAGAGAGTTCAGTTGTGTAAAATTTAGAATGTGAGATTCAGCACAAAGTAAAGCTACAAGGAACCAGGCAGAGGGCCTTCTCGGTAGTGGCACCCGCCCTGTGGAACGCCCTCCCTTCAGATGTCAAGGAGATGAGTAACTATACAACTTTTAGAAGACATTTGAAGGCAGCCCTGTTCAGGGAAGTTTCTAATGCTTGTTGTTTTATTATGCTTTTATATTTGTTGGAAGCCGCCCAGGGTGGCTGAGGCAACCCAGTCAAATGGGCAGGGTACAAATAATAAAACTATTATTATTATTATTATTAAGCTGAGAATCACCTATATTGGTGAGAGGAACAGCAGGAAGAAGAACCAGGGGAGAGACAGCTGACAGACTTGGTTTCTTTGGAAAGCATTCCTGAGCACACCCACCCATCCACCCCCCAGGACAAGGAGGGCATTGAGAGTAGTAGAACAGAAAGCTCAGAGACAGAAAGCTCAGATCAGCTGACCCAGGGATGGCATATAATAGGAGAGACGGAGGGGGTGGGGCTTTACTCAGAGCAGCGCCATTATTCTAAGAAGGACTGCATTCCTTCATCTCTCTGTGAATATTGAATAAATGACTTGGTAAGAACTCTTCTTGTTTATCTGCTTCTTGGCTGCCACCGTGGAAGGATCGGATTCCCTGCAGCCTGACCATAGGCTTGCCAGCCAAACCCTTTCCAACCCCACGTCTCTCATGTTGTCCTTTGCTTCCTTTCACCCCAGTGATCCGCAACGTGAAATTCAAGATCCTGGACGCTGTGATCGCCCAGGAACCATTGCACCGGGGAGGTGGGCAGATCATCCCAACAGCCAGGCGGGTGGTGTATTCTGCCTTCCTCATGGTAAGAACCGCCCTGCAGCGCCTCACGTGTCCCCACTGCTGAGCAGCCCTAGCACATTTTCTCCTTTGAGGTGGTTCTTTTGGCACAGCTGACTAGCAGCAGCAGCTGGGAAAGGGGTGCAGTAGTGTCCTCTGGGCTGGCCTTTGCAGTTCCCTTGCCCCCCCCCAAAAAAAGATAACTTCTTTCCTGTCCTCATAATGTGCAGCTCTTGGAACTCTTCGCTGTGCAAAAGACACTTGGCCAGCCCCCACCATCCAAATCTGATCAAGGCATGTTTATTAGTGCTGTCTGCGAATAGCAGCAATGGAGACAAGAAGGAACTCCTGCACCCAGACACTGCTATCATCTGCTGATGCTAAAGACTCCTCTCTTCTGTTCTCTTCAGGCCACCCCACGGTTAATGGAGCCGTATTACTTCGTGGAAGTCCAGGCCCCTGCAGATTGCGTCTCTGCAGTATACACAGTCCTGGCCAGGCGTAGGTGAGTGGCAGCCATGTTGGTTAACTCCTTAGTTTCCATGTTGCTTTAGGTTAGAAATGCTCCCCTTTAGCTTGTTCTTGGAGATCCATTGCCTGAAGCCTGCCAGCCTTTGGTGGGAATTCAGCTGTTAAAATGTGTAGTCTGAAATAACAGTAGGAAAGCGGTTGGGTGCCCTTTTCGTGTCTGCATGAAGGAAGAGGAGATGGGGTTGCTGTGTGTGTGTGTTTGTTTGTTTGTTTCCTCCATAATAGCTCATTCTGACCTGAGTACCAGATACTGGGGTCAAATGGGATGTGTCAGGTCTGCATTGGGTTGCTCACGAGTAAGCAGGCATGAGTCCGACCTGTCTTTTAACAGTTTTATTGTGCAAACTATTTACAGTGCAGAGCTACAAGTTCATGTCTGTATCAGTCACTCACAGAATCCGGGAGTGGCCCCTACTGGCTGGGACCCCAACATAAGAGTTTCGGTATCCGAAATCTCTGCCTCCCCTCCTTGCGTTTCACCCCTCTGCGCACTTGGGGCAATGGAAATGGCGTGTCTCCCTCCTCGCCCGCTGAGTGAGGGGGGTGTAGGGTCTCTCCAACATCCCCAGAGCCTTTGCTCTCAAGCTCCTGAGCTGCATGCCCCTCCCCACTAGAGACATCGCTGCTTCCTCCGCTAGAAGAGGAGGTGCTGCTGGTCAGGTGGGGCTGGGGCTCTCTGTAGCATCCCGAGAGCCCTTCCACCACCTTGCGCTTAGCCGGGGACAGTTCCCTGACAGGATGCTGGTCTCCACCATGCATTGCTTGTGACCTTCACTGGGCATCTGATGCTGGGGACAGGGTGTTGGGCTGCTCTACCTCAGAATGCTTGCATTCCTATTCTTTCTCTCCCAGAAATCCCAAACATCCCATTTCAGTTCTGTGTTTTACTACATGTGTTGTAACTGCATAGCTCTGGTTGTGAGTCTTTCCTATTTGCCCACCTCTCTGCTGAAACTTGCCATGTTCCTTCGTCCCTTCCCCCATCCCCCCGGGGCAAATCTGAGGGATAGGGGGATTTTAGCAAGCAATCAAGGGGGAAATTAATGTCTTTATTTTCTTTTGCAGAGGCCATGTGACCCAAGATGCACCAATCCCAGGTTCCCCTCTGTACACCATCAAAGCCTTCATCCCAGCTATTGACTCCTTTGGGTTTGAGACAGACCTCAGGACACACACCCAGGGACAAGCATTCTCGCTGTCTGTCTTCCACCACTGGCAAGTAAGTGGCACGGGGGCTTGTTGGTAAACAGCAAAGGAAGAGGCCAGTGCTCGAAGTCTCAAGCTTTGCATTCAAATTCCTACGCTGCCAAGTTCTTTTAATTCACAGGCAGGTTCTACCCTGTGCAAGCAGCAGGAAGTTCACCTAATTTGAACTGTGTGCTTCTTGCAGCCCATATTCTTTGTCAAGGAAAGGTGAATTCTGGAAGTGGAAGGGGCAAGCAGAATATAAAATGGAAGAATGGTATAAAGAGGTGTGGGATATAGCTATTAATGATAAATTATTATTATTATTTTTTTATAAAGAATTTATTGGTATTTTCCATAACAAATAATACCATCACCCACCCACATTTATACAAAACAAAAACAGACATAACCACGATTCTTCTTCTTTTTTACACACATACAGAAAAAAATCTAGTTTCGAATCTTTACAGTTGACTTCCCCTGCCTTCTCTCCTTCGGTTCCCAAACCAAATTCTACTTTAATAACTTCATCTCTCAAAAAATTGAATTCGTTTCAAAAAGAAATTCAAATCTAAACAATAATCTTAAATGAATAAATCATCTTAATCCATAATACTTAATAACATAACTTTATATCTTAACAAATTATTCTTATATCAGATCTAAGCTATTCTTCTTTCCCTTAAACTGCTGCTAATAACAAAAAAGTTCAAAATATCCCTTTTCTTGTTAAAAATTAAAATAAAACTTAATGCCTTATGTAGTGGATTTCTCACAGCCCCTCCTCCTCCTCTCGGCTATTATCTGCCTCTGAGCCCCGTAGAGCTATTAGCTAGGCGGGGGAAGGTCTGTGGGAACCCCAAAAAGCATAACCAAATACGTACAGGTACGCTGCCACCACTCCCTTACTGTGAAGCCGATAGAGGTGTCAGGGAGTCACACCTCCACCTTAATTACACAGGCTTCACGCCTTGGCCCACTCGACGGTGTAGCCAAGAGATACTTCAGAGAACCTGGTAGGGTCCAAGTGGTCAGACGCTGGATTCAGCTTCGCTATTAACCAAAGGCAAAACAAGACAACAGAACTATAGTTCAAAAGTTTATTTAAAAGAAAAGGAGTTAAAACAAGGTTACACGTTTCTTAAAAAAGAGTACAAACAGAAAATAAGAACGTTGTAAAATATAACTAACTAAACATACTCACACAAGGCTTGGTTAAAGTAAAAGACAGTTGGTCTCGGCTATCCAGCACGGCCACAGAGCGAGTTTTCCCGGGGCAGCTAGCCGCTTGCCCCCAGCTGAGAGTTACAGCCTCCTGGTCAAAACCAGCCACCGGTCTCTGACAATTAGCATCTCTAAACGCGGGATTAATATACATAATAATCCCCCGTGGTATCCCGATAATTATCCAACCCGATTTAAGCTTGAATACACATCCTCCAATCACTAAGGACCTCAGGCATATTTCACAAGTGTCAGGTAGTTAACGCAGCTGTATGCATGTTAATTAACAGCGGCTCCGGGTGTCTGTATACTCCCCAATTTTCCCAGCCTCGCTGTTTTTCTCTAATGGTCACTGTTTGATCTTTAACTCTCCCTCCCAGCTGGGCAAGGACACCACTTAGCGTAAATCTTGGTTTGGCTAGATAGCCCCTTAAGAAGGGTAAGAGGGGAAAGTTTATCTTAAAGGGAGCGCCAGGCACGGCAAGCAGGCTCACATTCTCAAGATGCTACTTTTATTATACTTAGCAACCTCTAATTCACCTCGGAGAGGCCCACTCGCACTACACCCTCCCGTCTAAGATGAAATTTGGGGTGAAGTCCCGAAATTTCAGCACTATTTACACAATGAGGTAGATCTGGCCAAGCTGTGAGTGACAAGCACCCTTAAGTTTAGCAGCATCACTCTACAGCTTGATACATACGAGAAAGAGCATCAGCAACAATATTTTTCTTCCCAGGAAGATGGGTCACAGTAAATTGGTAGTCTTGCAATGTCAGACTCCATCTCAACAGTTTTTTATTTGTATTTTTCACCCTCTCTAACCAACACAGAGGTGAATGATCAGTTTGGACCTCAAAGACATTTCTAGGGCGCAGTTTTGTCAAAACTCACACCAAGGTAAAACACTCCCTCCCCATCACATAAAAGAAAAATTACTCAAGTAGACCACTGGTTGCCACTCTTCGGCTTCCTCCTGTTGGATTAGAACACATCCCACTCCTGTCTGTCTGGTACCAGGGGATAAAGATGAGGGGAGATATGGGCTGCATCACCCTGGTTAAAGTGGTGTTGCGCCAAATGGGTTCGGCCAGGCTTGGTGCTGGAAGTATTTTCAAAGGGCTTGAGGGCCTCATACAGCTCCTCAGCTTGCCGTTCTGACAGTCCCGGCAACCGTAAAACATCTGAAATAGCACCAGCCTGCTTGTATTCTTCCAAAAGATCCATAGGTGCAGAAGGGGTATCCCCTAAGCTTCCTGAAAGGGCTAGGACAGGGACTCCGGGCTCAAAGTACCGTTTTAAGGAATTAGCATGGTACTCCTTTGGACGCCCGTGCAACTCAGAACAATCCACCAAATAGCGCACAGTACTTAGCTTAGCTGTAACCACCCCTGGTCCACTCCATTTAACATCCAGTTTATGTGGGCGACCGGGTTTCAGGATCAGGACTTTGTCTCCCACCTCAAAATCCTTTTGCACTGCTTTCACATCATAATCCCTTTTCTGGGTCACACGTGCCCCTTCTAAATTCTCTTTGGCAAGTTCCCAGATCTCAGACAGAGTCTTCCTTAAGTTTACAAAATATTCGGACACAGAGGGTAACTTAATGCCTTCTTCTTCTTCGGACCCCTCCCACTCGCTCCTGAGCATGGACAGAGGAGAATTCAAAAGTCTCCCAAAAACCACTTGGTTTGGGGCAAACCCCAGGCTTCTCTGGTAAGAGTCATTATATGCAGCTACTACAAAGGGCAAGTTCTGATCCCAATGAGGACCATGAGCCAAGGCATATTTCCGTAACATCTGGCCCAGGGTTCGTTGTACCCGTTCCACCGCCCCATTTCCTTGGTGTTGAAAAGCCACTGCAGGGTGGTGGGAAATCTTAGCAACCTGCAGAACCTTTTGGGTCAGTCCTGCCATAAAATTCGTACCCAGGTCTGAAACAATGGCTCTAGGCATACCCAGAGTGCAAAAAGCCTGCATCAAAGCTTTCACTAAACTTTGGGCGGAAGTATTGGGTAGAGACACCGCCCACAAATAACGAGAAGCATAATCCAAAACAGAACAGATGTACATCTTCCCGCCTTTAGCTTTCTGCAAAGGCCCCAATAAATCAATCCCCCACTTTTCAAACACATGGGCCTCCAAAGGAACACTCTGCAAGGAGTTAGGTCTAGCATCTCGAGCATTCCCCACCCTTTGACACACATCACAAGACCTTACATAATTTTTTACACTTTTATGAACATCAGGCCAATAGAAATAACGAGAGACACGTTCCAGAGTCCCCTTTACCCCAAAATGTCCAGCTAAAGCATCAGAATGAGCTAGAGTTAAGACTTTCTCACGCAGGGACATAGGGACTACTAATTGCAAAACACAGTCCTGGTCTGCACTCCTCTTCGGCCAGAACTGTCGATATAACAGATCTTTCTGATACGAAAACCCCACACGTTTCTCCCCTCGAGAGGGTTTCTTTGCTGCCTCCCGACAATCTTGCAAGGAAGGATCAGATTGCTGCTCAGCTGCAAACACTTGTAGCTTTTCCAGCACGGCAGGAGTCCCAAACTCAGTCACTGCGGCCTGGCTGGGTGGAAAGGGCGGCCCCCCTTCCTCCTGAGGATTCTCAGCCAGCTGCTGACAAGAATGGCTCTGTTCCCCTTCCTCTGGCACTTCAGCTGATTGTGTCTCTGTCTCTGGAACACACTCAAAGAGGGTTTGTAGAGACACTTCGTAACCCAAAACATCCTCCCCCAAAACCACTGTCTTACCCTCATCAGGATCATGAAGGATTTCGAAGTGATCTCCCTCAGACCCTTGAAAAGACACCGGCACACTCACGGTAGGGTGAGAAATGGCTTCCACCCCACATGGGAAAACTTCCAAAGGCTTTGGTTGAGTCTGCTGAGGCAGGACCAGGTCTTTCGCCACACTGGTGATATCAGCTCCAGAGTCACGAAATGAGTTAACTGTAATGTGATTAATTCTGATGGGTGCAGAATACTCCATATTCGCCCAATCTATGTGTGGTGCCACAGCCACATTTGTCCCAGTCCCAACAGGTCCCACACTAGGAGCAGAGGCAACAGACATAATACTTCTAGGAGCCACAGCAGGTGGCTTCAAACCCTGCTCCCTCCCGTCCAGGTTGGTGGTCTTCCTTGCCATCTGGGCTTGGATTTCTGCATCCCAGTCTTCTTCAGGGAGTTGGATCACACGGACCGCCGGAGTAGATGAAACTACGGGGCCCCGCTTTTCTTTCAAAAGCGGACAAAATGCTTTGACATGGCCCCCGCGCCGGCAATAGAAGCAGAGTCCCGAGGCAGGGGTGATTTTAGCCTTGTCGCCTCCCCCTGACACAGAGTCCTTAGGCACCACTCCAGGTTTTTCCTCCCACTCTCTGGGTTGAAAAGCAGCCTTCCCCACCGACCCTAAATTAGCAGATCGGCCTCCGGCCGGCTGACTTTTATTGCCCAAATTAGTCCTGTTCAAACGGAACAATTCTGCATACTTCGCAGCCTGCTCATAAGTAGTTGGATTTTGGTCTGCCACTAAGCTAGCCAGTTCTGCAGGCAGATAGCGCATAAATTGTTCCAAAATCATAGTCTGTCTTAGCTTGGCAAAGGTATCCACTTCTGCGGCTGACAACCAAAAATCAAACTGCTGCGCAACTTTTGCTGCAACAAGAGGAAAGTTCTCTGCGGACGCTGACTTGTCCACCTTTCGAAAGGCGCGTCTATAGCACTCTGGCTGGCGGCCATAACGTTGAAGCACAAGCTCTTTATAAAGGCGATAATTTAAGAATTGTTGCGCTGGCATCTGGCCCAACAAATCAGCCAGCTCTGCTGTGACTAAAGATCGCAAAACAGTCATATACAGACGCTCAGGCACACCCACTTCTTTGCAAGTCAGTTCGAACAGTGTCAAAAAACTTAACACATCATTGGGTGGCTTGTAAGCAGGAAAGAGCTTCAAATTAATGTCTTGCAACGCAACCTCGCCTGGTGATCGTCTTGGGGCAACCCGGGGACGCTCTCCCTGGCTGTATTCTCGAGGAGGGGGGTAATACGCCCTACGTCCCTCCGGACGCTCTGCCTGTTCTTCCCAGTAGTCCTGCCGGTTCCTTGGGCGTGGCAGATAGACTTCCCCCTGCTCAGTCCATTGAGGCAGCCCCCTGGGTCCCCTCTGTCCATCCGGCGAATATGCTCTCCCAGGGCTACCCTCTCGATAAACAGGGTGCCCCATCTCCTCTTCCCGATGGGCAGTGGCTCTGCGAGCCTCTCTATAGTCCCCCACATCCGTGGTCTGCCCTCTAAACTGTGGTCTCAAACCCTGATAGTCACTCACGTCTTTGGCACGGCCCCTGGGCTGATGTCCCGGCTCGCGGTAGTCATCCACATCCCTGGCACGGCCCTCCTTGGAGTATCTCGGCAGCTCCTGCTGAATCCGCTCCCCCACGCTAGCTGGTCCGGCTGCAGCAGGGCGACGCTGACGCGCTCTCTGGACGTCCATAAGGCTGCCTGAACCCCAGCCTCGACCTGCCACACACACCGCCTGCTTGGGGCGTACTGTCGGCTCGGAAGTTGTGGAATATCTTCCCTCTAAGTGCACCTGGGCTGCCCGAACCTCTTCTTCCCAACAAGTTTGGAATTGCTGCTGCACCTCTTCCCCGGCTTCTGCTAGAGGCCCTCCGGAACGGTGAGCTTCCTCCCCCTCCGGGTCATCATCTGAGAACAACGAAGCCTCCGCTCCCTTTGAAGTTGGTCTCCTTGGCAACTCTGTCCCATAAGGCGGGGGACTGAGACTTTCTCTCGACCCCCATCGGTCCAGAGTCTGCAAAGTCTCGGTCGGGTCTGACACTCCTGCCATCCCTAACTTACTAATCCAATTAGAAAACGTTTGTACTCTTCACAAGAAATACGTGCCCACACAATTAGTGTTTCTTAGTTTGCCTCTGATCAGCGAAGTCGAAAATCCCACCGCTTGCCACCATGTAGTGGATTTCTCACAGCCCCTCCTCCTCCTCTCGGCTATTATCTGCCTCTGAGCCCCGTAGAGCTATTAGCTAGGCGGGGGAAGGTCTGTGGGGACCCCAAAAAGCATAACCAAATACGTACAGGTACGCTGCCACCACTCCCTTACTGTGAAGCCGATAGAGGTGTCAGGGAGTCACACCTCCACCTTAATTACACAGGCTTCACGCCTTGGCCCACTCGACGGTGTAGCCAAGGGATACTTCAGAGAACCTGGTAGGGTCCAAGTGGTCAGACGCTGGATTCAGCTTCGCTATTAACCAAAGGCAAAACAAGACAACAGAACTATAGTTCAAAAGTTTATTTAAAAGAAAAGGAGTTAAAACAAGGTTACACGTTTCTTAAAAAAGAGTACAAACAGAAAATAAGAACGTTGTAAAATATAACTAACTAAACATACTCACACAAGGCTTGGTTAAAGTAAAAGACAGTTGGTCTCGGCTATCCAGCACGGCCACAGAGCGAGTTTTCCCGGGGCAGCTAGCCGCTTGCCCCCAGCTGAGAGTTACAGCCTCCTGGTCAAAACCAGCCACCGGTCTCTGACAATTAGCATCTCTAAACGCGGGATTAATATACATAATAATCCCCCGTGGTATCCCGATAATTATCCAACCCGATTTAAGCTTGAATACACATCCTCCAATCACTAAGGACCTCAGGCATATTTCACAAGTGTCAGGTAGTTAACGCAGCTGTATGCATGTTAATTAACAGCGGCTCCGGGTGTCTGTATACTCCCCAATTTTCCCAGCCTCGCTGTTTTTCTCTAATGGTCACTGTTTGATCTTTAACTCTCCCTCCCAGCTGGGCAAGGACACCACTTAGCGTAAATCTTGGTTTGGCTAGATAGCCCCTTAAGAAGGGTAAGAGGGGAAAGTTTATCTTAAAGGGAGCGCCAGGCACGGCAAGCAGGCTCACATTCTCAAGATGCCACTTTTATTATACTTAGCAACCTCTAATTCACCTCGGAGAGGCCCACTCGCACTACACCTTAACCCTCCGATTTCAGATTACCATAACAAAGCATTAATATTCTGCACTTAACACACTTCACCTTATCCCCCCTCTATCCAATGTCCTTCTCCATCTTTCACCGGAACCACTCCTCAAATTGTCCTCTTTTCTTGTAAGTCCACAGAACCAGACACAGTCCCCAACAGTCCTTGCATCGAGCATCAGGATACACTGTTCATCTTCTTTCGGCTTCTCCCATTCAATGCTGCATTCTTCTTCTATTTGTAAATATCTTAATTTCTTGCCCTTCGCTCCCGAGCTCTCACCTCGGGGGCTGGATATAACATTCCTCGCCGTCCCCGGGCTGCCACCACCGAAGGACGTTTCTTTTTCCGGGAGTCGCCATGCCGTCTCTCTCAGTTTTTCAATCATCTCCTTCAGCTCTTTGCCAAGGCTCTCTTCCATAGTATCGAATATCTGAAAGGTCTCCTCTGTGGGAAGTAGATTTTTCTTCATATCCCCACTCAAAACCTTCAATTTCTGATTAAGCAGTTCCAGTTTCAATATAATAATCCTTTCTTCATCAGTTAGTCCAGAGTTCAAAACAATTTCAAAAACAAAGCCCAACATGGTGAGGACGGGCATAGGTATCAAATTTCAGTTTCTATTTCAATGTTATCCATCTTACAGCAGTAATTTTCCACTTCGGTTCAGAGTTTTCGCAGCCATTTTCTCTGAAACCGGGGCGCAAAGACCAAAACTTTCAAAAGGAATATTCTCCATCCTCTTCCTCCCCAAAGGGAGATCTATAAAGTCTCACTTATGAAAAAAAAATCTTGACAATGTAGCCATCCAGTAGCAACAGTATCACAAACCGTTATTTTCTTGCCACCGAAGGGAGGGAGGCAGACTTCTTTTATCTAAAGCCTCCCGGATCGTTAAGTCTTTAAGCTCAACAGTTAATCCAATCAAATACTCACGACCTCCGGGCTTCTTTTCCTTTCATCTCTCAGGGAGAACGTCGTCGCTCGTCACGGCCAGTACTCGCCGCTTTTCCGCCCGGTTGGGGCATTTCCCCTAATGGCCCGGCTCCGCGCTCCCTTCATCCCCACTCCCCCTTTACAGGGGGAACGAGGGAAGGGTGCGTAGCCTAGCGGGCCCGCCGGGGAGCCCGAGGCGCGGGACGCTCTTCCCGCGCCTCACCGGAGCCCCGCGTAGCGGTGGCGGGGCTCCAACCCCCGGGCTGGATGGGTCGACTCGCTGCCGAGGCAACCCACGACCGCCCGTGATGGCGACCTCGCCGGAAGTGCCATTAATGATAAATTAACATGTGCCATTAAGCTAAGACGGGAAATATGCAGGAGAAATTATTTTGAGGAGATACGGAAGGTGTTTGTAAAATTTGTACTTTTAAAACGGAAAGGGGTCAAACCATCGCAAGAGGTGTTGAAATTTTGGGAGGGTGGATAGTTACAATGGAATGGTCTCAGGGATGGGGTGCACATTTTTATTCTCATTTATTTAAGATTATTACTTTGTAAAAAATAAATAAATTTTAAGGATGTAAAAAGAAAAGAAAAAAGAAAAGTTGAATTCTATATCCTGCTTTATATAAATTGGCACATTTGCTTATTTTGCATACATTCTGCTTTTTTGCACCAATTTATTCCACTTAAGGGAGGGGAGTAAAAAAGTGGTGTGCAGCACTGAAGTCCTTACCTCCTTATCTCTGTGGCTAGGGGAAGGTCCTTTGCAACCTGCCCCACTGCTTTTCTCCTGCCTTTTTTGTCCTTGTGAAGATGTTGGCAGCAGTGGAAGAGCGTGATGCTTCCTGCAGCCTGGGCTGCAAATATTTTCAAACCTTGTGTCGCCACAACCCCTCTGGACAGGCCTTTCCTGCTTCCTTCTGCCTTTCTCCCTTCCTGTGATCCATATAAATAGCTGGTTGATCCAGTAAGGCCCGTTTTTAGATGTAAAACAGCAAGAGGTTGCGAGGCTGTGGTGTGGTATATGATGTGGAGAATGCTGTTCAGGGTGTGGGTGTGGATCCGGATCCTGGACTAAGACTTTATGGTCCCTTCCAGGTCTGTAAGTCTATTAAAATGACTTCGGTGATGCTCTGGAAGCCTCCCAAGATTTCCACTTAACCTGCCATGTGAATCGTGGATATTTGTGGATTCTCTATGCGCCTAGGAATCCAAGATACTTAAAATTCCTTAACACACACTGAGTGTCCCTTACATTTCAGATTGTGCCCGGTGACCCCTTGGACAAGAGCATTGTGATCCGACCTCTAGAGCCCCAGCCAGCCCCCCATCTGGCCAGAGAGTTTATGATCAAAACCAGGCGCAGGAAGGTAAGTCTTAGGGTTAGGGTTTGCCTCTGGTGGCCTCTGCAGCTCTTGCTCTACAATGAAACACACATACACACACACCTCTCCCCCTCGCTTCCAGTCTAATGCTTTGACATCCTATTCTCCCTCAGGGGCTAAGTGAGGACGTGAGCATCAGCAAGTTCTTCGATGATCCTATGTTGCTGGAGCTGGCCAAACAGGATGTGGTGCTGAACTACCCCATGTGATCAGGCCGTCCCCACTGGGCAGCAGCGTTTTCCCAGGCAAGGCTCCAGTATCATCCTCCTTGCCATGTTAACTTCCTGTGTGTAAGACATTGCTGTGTGTCTTTCAGTGCTGCAGTCCTAGGGCCAAAGCAGCTGTTTGCCACAGAGGTTTTGTGTTGCCAAGGCAGGCCCCCTGCCATGTTGTGAACAAACCCCACTGATCCATCTGCCTTCTCTTGGCCAGACTTCAGATTTGCCAAGTATGTCTTGTACATCCCCAAAAACCTGCCTCTGTGAGGAGAACTCGGTCTTCTGGGAGATTTGATACTTGAGTCCTCTTAGCTTCCCACAGTGATGCTCTTTTCCCTAATAAAAGCAGCTTTTTATTTTTCCCCCCAAAAAAAACATTTCTGCACGCTGTGCTCATCCACTGGCAGAGCTGATCAAATATTTTTGGGGATTGTAGCTTTTCCCAGTCAGACTGAATTGTGACTTCATGCTCTGCCCCCTGATGGAGAGGTGATTCCTTGCCAACCAGTTCCTGTTTGGATGGCGAACAGGGGCAAGAAGCCACCCCAAACACTTGGCTATTTAAAATTCTCTGCAAGTGAACATGTACTGCCATCCCTGTACAAACTTTGGCAGAGGCCCCCTCAGCCTCCTTTCGGTGAAGCTGCCAGCATTCTGAAGTTTGATTTTGTCCATTTGATTGAGTATTTGGCATGGAGCGGGGCCAGGAGTGTACAAAGAATAAATATTTTTACTTAATTGTAATAGGTGACGATAAAACCATTCTGGTCTAGTTCTTGGTTCTTCTCTGTGCCTGTTGGTGTGAGTGAAAGAGTGAGATCTACTGCCACATGTGTTGTCTGCGCTCTTTCCTCTTCCTGCCCCCCCCAAGCTTCCCTAGAAATCCCACATGTCCACTTCGAAGTGTTTTGACCCGGTTCTTGAATTTTGTTAGCCATCTCTTCCAAATGAGAGGGATTTTGCAGAAGCCTTCTGCTGAGTCAGCCTTCCTAGCCCAGTACATGCAGGTCCCACTATCCCAGTGGTTTCCAAACTTTTTTCAAGTAGGGCCAGATTTAATGAAGTGAAGGGCCATGAGGGCTGACCAAAGGGCCAACCAAAGTTGTTATCCTTTTTTAAGGATTGCAGTTGTTGAGCTTTTTTTATTACCCCAGGAAATAAACTGCCCCACGGCCCAGATTGAATTGACCGGCAAGCCAGATTAGGCCCCCAAAACGGGCTTTGGACATTCCTGCACTATCCAAACGGAAATTATACGAAAATTCACTTATCCAAACAATGAATTAGTATACAAACCACAGATTCAGATATCCACACAGCTGGACCTGCACATAGTAATATAAACAAATAAGCAGCCTTAAACAAGTCTTACTTTATTGTATTTTGCTTGTTTGTAACCAGACACCATGGTGAGCGGGAACGAGGCAGAGAGATCAGAAAAATAAGAGAGGATTTTCCCTTCCATGTTTGCCTTTTGCAAGGTTTCAGAGGAGGTTTTTTCATCATTTGGGGGTCAAAAGTCCATGGTTGGGAACGCATTAGAAAATTTCCCATAGGAACCCATGGAAATTGTTGGCTCATTATGCAAACACTCACCTGACAAATGATTTCCTGAGAAGATGGCGGGACTTGCGTACACTGTCTGCTCTGAATTACAGCAGCTCCCCAGGCCCTGCTTTTAACTCGGATGTTAGGGGTGGGCCTTGAGATGGGACCAGCAAATTGTTCAGGGTGGCAGGAACAAAAAAGGGCGTTTGCCAGGAGCTCCAAAAGGATCTCTTCAAACTGGGTGAATGGGAAGTGAAATGGCAAATACAATTCAATGTAAGCAAATGTAAAGTCATGCACATTCCGGAAGAAACCCTAACTTCACATACATGCTTATGGGATCTGGGCTGACCATGGACTATCCAGGAGAAAAACCTTTCTTTGTGGTTGTAATAGGTCGCTTGATGGAAATGACCCAAGTGTGCAGCTGCTGTGAGAGATCTGAATTCCATGTACAAGATAGTGAGGAAACGGATTGGAAATAAAACTGCAAAATATATTAATGCTACGATACAAATCTCTGGTGTGACCGCACTTGAAAGTTCTGGTTACTGTATCTCTAATAGGATATGGTAAAAGTGATAAAGGCTCATAAAAGGACAACCACAATAAGGGGGTTGGAACAGCAACTTCCCTATGAGGAATTAGTAGTAGTAATAATAATAATAATTTATTTATATGCCACCAATCTGATTAGGTTGCTTCCAGTAAATTTTAAAACAACAGTAAAACATCACACATTAAGAACTGCCTTCAGGTGTCTTCTGAAAATCAGGCAGTTGTTTATTTCCTTGACAACTGATGGGAGGGTGTTCCACAGCACAGGCGCCACTACCGAGAAGGCCCTCTGCCTAGTTCCCTGTAACCTCACAGTGAGGGAACCGCCAGAAGGCCCTCGGAGCTGGACCTCAGTGTCGGGGCTTAACAATGGGGGTGGAGACGCTCCTTCAGGTAAAAGATTACACCATTTGGCACTTAGAAGTTTAGAAGGAAAGGCAAGTAAAGCAGGAAACGGATGTATAAAAATCAGTACAAAAGTGGGCGGAGTGGGGAGCAGATATTCCTCCCTCTTAAAATGCTTGAATAATCTCTCCCCCTGCCCCATGCAATTCTTTGCATTTCTACTGTACAGCAAAAAAAAGTCTATTTCTGTTTCTGTGGCATTTCACTAGTTGGGTGTGGATTTATATTCCTCCATGTCTCGGCTTTATAAAAGCACTTAGCCAGCCCTGTCATCTTCTATTAATTTTCCCTACTCTTGAATATCACATTTCCAGAAGGTCTGCTGAAAATATTTGTCTTGTCTACAAATGTACACATGCAGAAATATACCAATGTCCAAAGAAATGTTTATTCGGACGAGTAATGCCATTGTAAGCCATTTTACCAAATGTGCATTTTAACGCCTTTTCAAGAAAGGTAATTTTTAAATTGTATTTAAAATAGTGACATTAGATGTTAATATTGCCCTTGATACATATACAGGACAGAGCTGCTATAAAATGTGCTTAAGTACAGAAGCAATCTAAAAAATGGAAATTATACAGCAGACACTTCACACGAACAGTTCACTTTGCATTAAAATAGGGATTATTTTTGCAGCCAGAGTCAAGCGAATCTTCACTTCTCAGTGTGAATTTCCTTTTTATGCACGCACACACGGGCTCGAGTCGCATGCTTTATTGTGAATTAGATTTTGTAGCATTTGGAGAGGGTTTGTTTTTCTCTTTAAGAAACTCCAGGGTAGGGACTTCAGTGTGATGAAAGAAGGCAAATTGTCACACTTAGAATGCGAGAAGGGGGAAATGGCTTCAGGAGAAGCAGGCTGGGCAACTGTTATCCTCTCCTTGGGCAGAGGGAGGAGTTAGCTACTCGCTAATCCCCTGAGGGTCTTTTGCCGTCCTCTGTTTCCACAAGGATTCCATTTCACTTCTCAAAACTTTAAAAATATATACATGTACATCAGGATTTTAGGGGAACAGTCGTATAGCAGTTGAGGCTGCAGGGGGCTTCTTTCTTCTGCTAGAGCAAACCACGTGATCTCCCAGCCCTGCCGGAATTGCCGCCGGGGTATTCAGATCCATTCAGGGAGAAGGGACAAACCAATGCCATCCATGTCTCATCTATTTTTGTTTGGGGAAGTGGTCTTTGTACATGCTGTAGACAGCGCCTAGGAGAGAGAGCAAAGGAGTTGGCGCAAAGGAGACAATCGGAATACGGCCTGTAGAGAACGCAGCTTTTTGTCTCCCAACATGGAAGTTGGCTTAATGCTGCTTTTGCTAGTCAGAAGAGGCAAGGAATTACGCAAAGCAACAAAAGGCCACCCTTACAAGCCTTGCAGGGCTTATTCCCTCACGGCATTTCTGAATCCTTTTGAAACTGAGCTTTCCAGCTCTACTGGCTAGAGAAACTTTTTCTAAATGCTGGAAGTCTCTGCATTCTTTATCTGGCGCAATATTGCCCCGTGCAGTCTTGGGCCTGATTGCAGAATTGTCTTAACAAAATGTTCTTGGTCCGAATCGAACCTGGCTTCTGCTCCTCTGGCTTTCAAGGATAACAGCAAATCTTTTATACAAGTTTTCTGTTTCGTGGGCGACCTGCTGCAATATCTCCTTACTCTCTGCTGTTTTATAATTCTTTTTTTTTAAAAAAAATTAAAACACATTTATTCAAAAGTTACAATATAGCTTTGTCTACTGCCGTAATATCACAGAATGACACTCCAATCCTCAATTCCTCATCACTGTCCTGTTGGCTCGCCAAATACCCTCAATAGGAACCCAACTGCCAGTCTGATTTACTAGACATTTTCAATTCAGGCTCGTTGGGCTTTCATGGTACAGGAAGTGCCGTTTCCGAACCTAGGTGAGTGAAGATTAATTAATCTTGACCGCTGAGGGGACAGTGCACTGAACATCCTTGGAGGGGCACTTTCCCCACAGAGGCTAAAAACAACCCTCCCCCCAAAGGCCAGTGTGGAAGATGACGCTTAGTTTGCATGTTCAGCAAACTGACTTGGATGCTCTGTCTGCGGCAATAAGTCACGTTGGCCCATTTGCACACCAAGGGATGAACACATTTATGTGAACCAAAGGGTTAAAGGCTCAGCCCCACCCGGGGATAATAATTCCAGAAGACCTGGTACCCTTGCAAGACCTTGCCCTCTGGCAGTCATTGCAGTTGCAAACTCTGGTCCTCTCCTGCACCCACGCCCAGTGCTTAACGCCTCCCTTCTCTTCGTCCCCACCTTACCAAGTGTTATGGCTCCAACCACACAGGCCTGGGCGGCTACCCGAGTGTGAATCAGGTGGACAGACATCTTCATACTCCCCCTTGCCTTCAGCCGGTAAAGTCCGTAGGCTGCCACAACCACAAACCCCATCATGCCTGCAAGGTCAAAGAAGCCATAGAGCCATATCTCTGAAGAAGTCCCTGTGCAGTCCAGTAGCCTGTCCCACCTCCTTCGAGTAAGGCACTTTCTATACTGCCTATACCAACTCTGATCCTCAACCTCCTTTTCCTTAAGGGGTATCTTTGGGAGAAGAAAAGGCTAAGGAGTAAACCAGGCATAGGCAAACTCGGCCCTCCAAATGTTTTGGGACTACAACTACCTCTACCCCCTACCCCTACCTCTCTTGCCCTGATCTGGCCACAGTGATCCATGTGACGGTCACCTCCAGACTTGATTATTGTAACTCGCTCTACGCGGGGCTGCCCCTGAAGCTGACCCAGAAACTCCAGTGGGTGCAGAATGCCATGGCAAGGCTCTTCATGGGGTCTTTGCCGCAGGACCACATTCATCCAGTGCTTTACCAGCTGCACTGGCTCCCGGTGGAGTACAGGGTCAGGTTTAAGGTGCTGGTTTTGACCTTTAAAGCCCTATGCGGCTTAGGACCCTGGTACCTAAGGGGCCGCCTCTCCTGGTATGTCCCGGGTAGGAGCTTAAGGTCCTCTAATAACTTTTTGGAGGTCCCGAGCCACAAGGATGCTAGGTTGGCTTCAACTAGGGCCAGGGCCTTCTCAGTACTGACCCCAACTTGGTGGAACGGTCTGTCACGAGAGACCAGGGCCCTGCGGGAATTTGCATCTTTCCACAGGTCCTGCAAGACGGAGCTGTTCCACCTGGCCTTTGGGTTGGTTTCAATTTAACCCTGATGTTTCATTCTTTTGGTGGGCTACTTAAAAATGAGGTTGCAGTCTAAATTAAATTTTAAATTTTATTTTAATCTGTATTTTAATGAATCGTTTTATGTTTTTGTTGTGATTTTATTGGTGTTAGCTGCCCTGAGTCCGGTTTGGTGGGGAAGGGCGGGGTATAAATAAAATATTATTATTATTATTATTATTATTATTATTATTATTATTATTACTCCCATCATCCCTGTCCACTGGTCCTGTTAGCTAGGGATGATGGGAGTTGTAGTCCCAAAACATCTGCAGGGCCGAGTTTGCCTATGCCTGGAGTAAACCCTACACAAATCCAGAGCGGAGTCCCGGTGGCGCCTTCCATGCCTCTTTCTAGCAACTCCTGCAGTCATGCTGGTGCCAAACGTGTTGCTCTGCTTTCCTTTGGACCACATCAGTGAGGTCTTGTTGTCTGGGCAGTCCAGGACCTCCATACACACTACCCAGGCTTGGGCCCCAGGGAGGTCACTTCATTGCTGCTAATGCAGCAGTTTGACTTCTTCCCTAGAGGCACACTCCATTGTTCCTCAAGACAGACGAATGCCAGCATATACTGCCAGTAGACAGGACTGATACTTGTCGAAACTCCAAGGAAGAAAGCATCCGACCCTCCTCTTAAGCAGCCTATTGCAATACTTAGGCTCGTTCCCCACTTAGGAGACTCACCCAAATAATCTCTCTATTGCCCATGTGTTGAATGGCTGCATGCAATGCAAACAAGAAATAAGCTTGAATCTAATGCCCAATATAGTTTTAGATGCCTGGCTATTCATATCTTTGCATAGATTGCTTCTCCCTTTGCTGGGAGCGCTGTAAACAATTAAAATATTTGCAGGTTGTACATCCATGATTTTTGGTGAAGATAGAACTGTGTGTCCAGCTCTTTCTCTCTCCCCCCCACTTTTTCTTTTTTCTTTCTGTAGCATTCAGTTTAAGAGAAAAAAGATTTTGGGGGGTTTGGGGGTCAAGGCTTGTTTCCCAGAGGCTTGCAAAACAACATCAACAAACACACAAAACGTAACACATAAAGTTCAACTAGCAAATATTTGGACTTTATGAATGAACTGATCTATTGGGACTTCTGTTTACTTTGTTGAACCTTATGTGTTGATCATGTACAAGAGAAATATTTGATGTTGTGAAAAATACAGAAGAACATTGTTTATGTGAGTGCGCAGCCGGTTACGTTGTGTGTGTTTGTTGTTTGCCAGAGATAGCAAAGAGCCACAGCAAATATGCTTTGAAAGCAACCGAAAGAATGCAGTGGCAAAGGATGTGCTTTGTAGGCAGAAGGTCTTGGGATTCAGCTCAGGCAGCTAAAGGCTTCCAGTCTTGGAAGATCAGTAGGCAGGAGCGAAACTAGGCTTTATTTCACCCGGGTCAAAGACCCAGTTTGGCTCCCCCCACTTGCATTTGCGCACGCACGCACGCAGGCTGGGAACCTCAAAGACACCCCTCTCGAGGCTTCACCTGGGCAAAAAACCCCTAGCTACCTCCCCCATAGCTGCAGCACTGTCAGAAGGCAATGTTGGGTTGGATCAGGGCTAAGGAACATGTGGATCCCCAGATGCCAGCTTGCCTCAGCCACCATAGCCAAGGATCGGGACTTATGGGAGTTGTTGTGCAAGCACATAGGGAGGGCCACAGATCTCCCACCACCAGGCTGAATAGACTCAACAGTTTGTAAAAAGCAGTTTCATATGTTCAAAAGGCCACATTTCCTACACGGCACACCTGTAGTCCCATTATAAGACCCCGGTTGGAGCAGGCCAGAATTCCAGACCCTCCAGTTGTCCCTATTTTCCAGGGACATTCTTGGATTTACAGAAGCCATCACAGTTTCTGATTTGATCCCGGAATGCCCTGTTTTTCCTTAGGACATCCCTATTTTCATCAGAGTAATGGGATATGGAGTTATGTGACCCACCAAGCTGAGGAGATACAATCTTTAGAAGACATCTGAAGGCAGCCGTGTATAAGGAAGTTTTTTTTAATGTTTTATTATTAAGTTTTTATATATGTTGGAAGCCATCTGGGGCAACCTGGTTAGATGGGTGGGGTATTATTATTATTATTATTATTATTATTATTATTATTATTATTATTTATTAATAGGAATAGGACATCCCTATTTTCATTTTCTTTTTAAATAATTTTTATTAAGTGTGTATGTGTGTGTGTGTGTGTGTGTATATATATGTATATATATATACACACACACACATACACACACACACACACACAACGATTTCAAGCATTAAAATACAGAGTTCTTTCGAACCCTTACACCTCCTTCCCTCTCTCCAAGAATTCCATCTTTAATATTAAATTTACTGCATCTTTCACCCTTATCTAACTATTTTCATCAAAGAAATGTTGGAGGGTATGGAATCCCATCTAGTCTAACTTCCTGCTTCGCAGTGGCCAAACAGATGTCTCTCGAGAAGACCAGAAGCAAGACCTGATTGCAACAGCAACTCTGTATGCTTGTGATCCCCAGCAACTGGCAGAAAATAGCTATTATGGCTGGCATCCATCCCTAGCTTTATCCTTAAAATAATAATCTGTATATTACTCTTTTAAAGTTTTTCACTCCCGCCCCACCCATCTTTGATGCCTGACATAGATCTGAGTCGTAGACGTGAGTCTTCAGACCACATTTGGTTCCCTGCCTTTGATGGTGTTTCCTGCTTGGCAGGGGGTTGGACTGGATGGCCCTTGTGGTCTCTTCCAACTCTATGATTCTATGATTCACCAGTGGGAGCATCATCCTTGGTTCTTCCCCCTCTGCAACTGAGCTAAGAGAAGATCACACGCAGATTCCTACAGAGAGGCACTTCAGGCTTCCCGAACTTACCAGCTGGCACCAAAGGGCTCTTCCGTGCCTTTTGAAGGAGTTTGGCGCTAACCGTGGTTTCATGCTCTGGAATCCAGGTGTCTTTGTCAGATGACATTGAGCGCTGTAGAAATCAGTTTCAAAGATACAGAACCGAAGAGAAAAATTACTACCTAATCATTGTCAAATTTCGCTGTGAAGATCCTTGCGCCATTGCCGTCGTCATTTCATTCGTAGGCCACCTTCCCACAGCTAAAAGCATAGTTAAGATGTACATAATATAACAAAAGTAGTCCTAAACAATGAATAAAGCACATGAAAAACTTCAAAAACCAAACTTAACTATTTCCACATAATGTCATAATAAGATTAAAAAATGAGGATACAAACATTGATATCAATAACAGCAACAAAATACCCAAACAAAACCCATTAAGAAGAAAAAGAGTTTGGATTTGATATCCCGCTTTATCACTACCTGAAGGAGTCTCAAAGCAGCTAACAATCTCCTTTCCCTTCCTCCCCTACAACAAACACTATGTGAGGTGACTGAAGGCTGAGAGACTTCAGAGAAGTGTGACTAGCCCAAGGTCCCCCAGCAGCTGCATGTGGAGGAGCAGGGAATCGAACCCAGTTCACCAGATTACGAGTCCACTGCTCTTAACCACTATACCACACTGGTACTTCCATAACAGGCAGGAAACTGATGCTTGGTCAAAATGGAGTATGCAACCCCCCCATAGGAGCCAGCTTCTAGGGGCTGAGGGATCTTCAGCCCTCCAATAAAATATTTGAGGGAGCTGGAGGCCCCCCAAAACTGATGGGCATTGCCATTCAAATGGTGTGTGCGCGCTGCATAACATGATCGATTATGTGAGTCGGGGGCTTTCCTGAAACTCCCCCTGCAATATTTTATTCAAGTTGGCACCCCTGCAACCCCCTGATTGCTATAAAGAACTCAATGTTTGTATAAGCATCTCTTGGGACAAGCCACAGGAAGTCTGCTTAATATCTGCTAGGACTTGAAAATAATCTGAACTATCCCAGGCATGGATGTGTTGGGAAATTGAAACGTACTAAGACTGGGGAAAGGGTGGGAGCTGCCAGTGGCAGCCAGGAATGTCTCTTATGTTGGAATATTGAAAGGCTATCAACAGATCCTCCAGTACTTTGGCCACCTCATGAGAAGAGAAGACTCCCTGGAAAAGACCCTGATGTTGGGAAAGATGGAGGGCACAAGGAGAAGGGGACGACAGAGGATGAGATGGTTGGACAGTGCTCTCGAAGCTACTAACATGAGTTTGGCCAAACTGCGGGAGGCAGTGGAAGACAGGAGTGCCTGGCGTGCTCTGGTCCATGCGGTCACAAAGAGTCGGACACGACTAAACAACAACAACAGAACTACCCAAAATATAGGTAAGCTCCAATATAGGACTGCACACACACCGGTGTTTCCAGATGTTATCCGATTGTGTCCTCGTGTCAAGGGCACCAGCTAGGCGGCCCCTCGCGCGTTACCATAAAGAGAGAACGATGCTGCCAAAACAGGAAGCATGCCATTTTGCATGTGCTAAGCAGATAGATAGAGAGATGCCAATTTAGAAATAATTACCATGATTTAAATATAAATAGAATCCCACTCACCACGATGCAGAAGACTGCTGGATGGTCTGATGTGCAGGTGTGAACAGCTGATGGGCAAGTTCAGAACCCCAGCTTGTCCTAGGTTTTAAAATAAAAAATAAAAAAATATTTAAAGTGGACACAGACTGGTCAACCCTGGCTATGAAGTTGGACACACAGCCAGCCTAGCTCCCGTGGAGACTCACCTGCTTCCTTAGAGTCACCAGCCTGTTGGATGGGTTGCTCCCTTGTCGGCTGCTTCTGTTGGCTGCTACAGAGAGATCTCCCCAAAGTCTTTTGGAAATATAGTTGTTTTGACCAGGGCTGCTTGGGTCTCTTCCCATCCTCTCACTTTAAGGTTACAACAATGTCCCCACACTAGCTGTTTCCTTGATGTTTAAGTAAGGAGATGGGGAGATGGCTGACAGCTTGCTATCTGCTTGCTTGCTTGCTCCTTAACCCTTGCTGTGCCCATTGTCCTCCACAGCAAAGCTCAGTTGGTTAGTGTGTAATCCTGATAAGACCAAGGTTCGATCCCATAAGGGACAGCTGCATATTCCTGCATTGCAAGGGGCTGGGCTAGATCATCCTTGGGGTCACTTCCAACTCTATGATTCTATGAAACACATGTTTTTCTCTAAATTAACAATGTAAAGCAGGCACATCCAACAGGTAGATCACTGGACGTCTGTGGTAAATCACTGGTAGATCACTGGCTCCCCCCAAAGAAGCTCAACAACTTTGGCTCCCCTAAAAATAAGCTCAATTTTTTGCCCTACATCCCCCCAAAATGTGGCTTTCCTTCTCCCTAGAAATAGCTCAACAACAACTTTGTTCTGAATGCCTAAAAAATGGGTCTTCTCCTCCCCAAAAAAGCACAACAACTTTGACCTGAACCCCAAAAAGGGGGTAGATCACTGCCAGTTTTTAACTCTGTAAGTAGATCGCAGTCTCTTGGGAGTTGGCCACCCCTGGTATAAAGCATTCCAGCCAATAAAGAGAGAAAATATATTGTTTCACTTGATCCAGAGCACAGCTGAAGCTATTTGCAGTGCAGAAAATGTGAAATTTATAATCTGCTCAAGTCTGATATGATAAACCAGCCTCTTACGTCCAAGATCAGGGAGAGTTGTGGGTTAAACCACTGAGCCTAGGGTTTGCTATCAGAAGGTTGGTGGTTCGAATCCCCACGACGGGGTGAGCTCGGTCCCAGTTCCTGCCCACCTAGCAGTTCGAAAGCACGTCAAAGTGCAAGTAGATAAATAGGTACCACTCTAGTGGGAACGTAAAGGGCGTTTCCATGCGTTGCTCTGGTTCACCAGAAGCGGCTTAGTCATGCTGACCACATGACCCGGAAGCTGTACGCTGGCTCCCTCGGCCAGTAACGCGAGATGAGCGCCACAACCCCAGAGTCAGACATGACTGGACCTAATGGTCAGGGGTCCCTTTACCTTATGGAGTCAATCAGTGTGATATCTAGACAGGCATAGAGCCCAAAATGTTTCATTTTAGAAGTTCACTGACAAACTCACAAAAAGGCAAGCAAGAAATAGCAGCAACCTTATCTTCCATCCTGTATTCATTATATTCTGTACGGAAGCTGGAGGAGGGAGTTGCTGAAAGCAGATCCACATACCTTTTCTGGAAATACTTTGGAAAACACTCCATAATTGCACATGGCTCAGATGAACATGCTCTGACCCACTTTTAATGAATGAATGCAGGGAAATGGTTAATACAGAATTTGTCGCAACATGTACACAAGCCATCCTCCATTCATCTTCCCAGTCCAATTCATAAAAAATAAATGTGAAAAGATTAAGTAAAGATAACACATATATTTATTATAGAAAAAGACTTACACTGTGTGTCCACTGTTTGCTTGGTTGGTTGCTTGCTTGCTGTCTCTCTGGCAAGAACACAAAACAAATAAAGTATTACAGAAAACAAAGAATTCCTCAAAGTAGAAAACAATCCCTGCTGCTTCTCTGGTTACCAGAACATGCTTTTAAGTTATGAGGAGATCTTGCCTTCAAGGAAACAGCTCTGAGCATTCTCACAGTGCTGGTCTGCTCTTCGAGGCTTCCAAGCAATGCTCCCTAATCTGCTGGATAGCCCTCAAAAGAAATAGGGGGCCTTCCCAGCAGGGGCTGAAAATCTGAGATACCTCCTAATATTCAATAATCCAAATATCCTAATGTCAGTCGCATGGTTTTTCTGCCCAAATAACACATAGGAGGGACCTATTTGCCATTGCTAAGGTAAGTTTTCGGGTGGCGCTGTGGGTTAAACCACAGAGCATAGGGTTTGCTGATCAGAAGGTTGGCGGTTCGAATCCCCGTGACGGGGTGAGCTCCCATTGCTTAGTCCCAGCTCCTGCCCACCTAGCAGTTTGAAAGCACGTGAAAGTGCAAGTAGATAAATAGGTATCGCTCCAGCGGGAAGGTAAACGGCGTTTCCGTGCGCTGCTCTGGTTCGCCAGAAGCGGCTTAGTCATGCTGGCAACATGACCCGGAAGCTGTATGCCGGCTCCCTCGGCCAATAACGCGAGATGAGCGCCGCAACCCCAGAGTCAGACACAACTGGACCTAATGGTCAGGGGTCCCTTTACCTTTAAGGTAAGTTTTGTCTGAGTGATGCAGAGTACAGTGGTGCCCCGCTAGACAAAAACAAAATTCGTTCTGTGAGTATTTTCGTCTAGCGGGTTTTTCGTCTAGCGAAGCGGCAATGTAAACCGTGGTTTTCGCTAGACGAAAAAAAAACGGAAAAAAATTTGTCTTGCAAGGCAGCCGCATAGACTTTTTTGTCTTGCGGGGCAGCCTTCCGCTAGACGAATGCCTTCGTCTAGTGAGGCATTCGTCTAGCGGGGCACCACTGTACTGTAACTATACAACCTTTAGAAGACATCTGAAGGCAGCCCCTACCCTATATAGGAAAGTTTTTAAATATTTAATATTTTATTATGTTTTTATATGTGCTGGAAGCTGGCCAGAGTGGCCTGGCCAACTGAGTCAGATGTGCGGTGTACAAACAATAAATAATAATAATAGGCCAGGAAATTAAATTAATGGAAGTGTAAAATATGCATGGGGCAGGAAAGAATGTGTGGCTTTGAGATTTTGGTGAGGAAATCCTTTTTTAAAAATTGCTTGATAATTTTCATTGTGAGCACTGTACCCGAGTGGAAGAGCCTCTACTGGTTGCAGTAACCGAGTATTGTTTTATAAAGGCGAGTTAGTTCAGTTCTGCTTAAATTGAGGCAGCAATAAACATCCCAATTTCTCAAAATCATATTAATGCCATTTATTAGTCAATGATAAATAAGAGCTAAAAAAATATTGATCTACATTTAACATAGTGTTAAGGTGAACATTCCAGGATTTCTCCTTGTGCAATGAAACATTTCCCCCCTCCTCCCCACATGTACCCCCTACATCTGTTATGGCTGTTCCCTTTATAGAGAAGGGAAATGCTCATCTTGTACCTCCAGCCAATTCCTTGCAATTTACTCCGAATGTGAAGGAAACCCATGCCATGTTACCCAAATTCACCTCTGCTAAAATCTTGAGTTTGGAACCTTATCCCTATTCTTATTTTAGCAGCCAAGTCTTTCCGCTTGTTCTGAAATGGAAACACGGCAAATCTTCGTTGATTAAAGGATGGTGCGATAAGAGAGGGAAGTCTGGACGGTGTCTGGATCCAGCGATAGGAAGCCCTTCTCTGAGGGCCTGTGACTCATGAATGAAGACCCAAAGGCCGGATTACCTGGCACACCATGACTCTCTGCACATGCCCCATCAGGTGACTAATGCTGGGGCCTTTCCTGTGCTTGTACCCATAGGAGGCAACTCCTAGGGGCCGAGTTCCCTTGCCCCCCCCAATAAAATATCAGAGAGGGCTGGGGCCCCCAAAGTTAATCAGCATTGCCATTCAAATACAGTGGTACCTCAGGTTACAGACGCTTCAGGTTACAGACTCCGCTAACCCAGAAATAGTACCTCGGGTTAAGAACTTTGCTTCAGGATAAGAACAGAAATCGCGCATCAGCAGTGGGAGGCCCCATTACCTAAAGTGGTACCTCAGGTTAAGAACGGACCTCCAGAACCAATTAAGTTCTTAACCCGAGGTACCACTGTAGTATGTGTGCGTTGCATCATGTGATTGATTATGTGGGGTGGGGCTTACTCCCCCCCCACATCTTATTCGAGTTTGCATCCCTGCTTATACCTCATTTATGGAACTCCCTCCTGATCAACCTGGCACCTTCCTCATTTTCCCTTCTGTACCAAATGCACGTGCTAAAATGGCTGGTTTGGCTTCTGCGTTAATATGCATGGTATAATTGCATGGTATAATGCGGGTGGCGCTGTGGTCTAAATCACTGAGCCTCTTGGGCTTGCCAGTCAGAAGGTCGGCGGTTCGAATCCCCACGAAGGGGTGAGCTCCCGTTGCTCTGTCCCAGCTCCTGCCAACCTAGCAGTTCGAAAGCACGCCAGCACAAGTAGATAAATAGGTACCGCTGCGGCGGGAAGGTAAACGGCGTTTCCGTGTGCTCTGGTTTCCATCACGGGAGCCAGTGTGTTGTAGTGGTTAAGAGCGGTAGACTTGTAATCTGGTGAACCGGGTTCGCATCCTCGCCCCTCCACATGCAGCTGCTGGGTGACCTTGGGCTAGTCACACTTCTCTGAAGTCTCTCCACCCCATTCACCTCGCAGAGTGTTTGTTGTGGGGGAGAAAGGGAAAGGAGATTGTTAGCCGCTTTGAGAATCCTTAGGGTAGTGATAAAGCGGGATATCAAATCCAAACTCCTCCTCCTCTTCTTCTTCTTCTTCTTCTTCTTCTTCTTCTTCTTCTTCTTCTTCTTCTTCTTCTTCTTCTTCTTCTTCTTCCGTTGCGCCAGAAGCGGTTCAGCCATGCTGGCCACATGACCTGGAAAGCTGTCTGTGGACAAACGCCGGCTCCCTTGGCCTGAAAGTGAGATGAGCGCCTCAATCCCATAGTTGACTCTGACAGGACTTAACCATCCAGGGGTTCTTTACCTTGACCTTAATTGCTGATATGTTTTCTGTAGTTTATTGCCCTGTCTGGTGTCTTTTGAAATTGCCCTGAGTTTCGTTTATCGGCTTCTCTGATGCATTTCCATTACTCCTGGTGGTTCTTCCCCCGATTTGTTGTTTTGACCTCTGTTAATCCACCTGGAATGCTACCTTATAGAAATGTGGCATAAAAGCATTTTAAATAATGGCACGGCATGGCCGGGAGCAGATTCCTCAACTGAGCGCTGGCTCATTCATGCCCCTGCTTGTTTTCGAATCGCCGGTATAGCTTGTAACATTCTGTGCATTGCAGGTCACAGGTGCTTGCCAAAAGAGAATCTGGATGAAAGGGAACATTTCTATGGGGGGGGGGGGAAATGTGACAGCCCCCCCTTATCTCCCTCTGCTTCTCTTTTCCTCTTCCCGCCTCCCTCTCCTTTATGGTCTCTGGGTTCCCACCAGACCAGCGCTGGGACATATTTCTCACACAGGATGTTTATAGCAAAGGCAGGCTCGGGGATCCAGCTGTTCACATCCAGTCCCCCATGCTTGACAAATGCAGTGGAAAATACTGACCCGCTTTCAAATTCCAGGTCTGACGGATGGAGCCAGGATGCCAGAATATAGAAGAGAGACTTCAAAGATGCCGTGTTGGGGGGGGGGGGAAAGTTTTTCAGAGAATCATTCAGAAAGCAAATCAGACCACCAAGGTTCAAGGAGAGCTCTGGTGGATCAGAAGACCAGGAGCCCAGCAGTAGGTGGAACCAGAGCCAGTGAAAGGCAGAACCAGTTTGCATATCATAGGATTGTAAAGTTGGAAGGGGCCCTGAGGGATCATTTAATCCAGGCATGTCCAAAATCCATTTCGGGGGCCTAATTTGGCCCGCCGGTCGGTTTAATCCGGCCCCTGTGGCAGTTTATTTCCTGGGGTAAAATCCTAAAAAAACACCTCAACAACTTCAATCTTTAAAAAAAAGTCAACAACTTTGGCTGGCCCTTCAATCAAATCTGGCCCTCTTTGAAAAAAAGTCTGGACACCCCTGATTTAGTCCATGGGTAGGCAAACTAAGGCCTGGGGGCCGGATCCAGCCCAATCGCTTTCTAAATCCAGCCCGAGGACGGTCCAGGAATCAGTGTGTTTTTACATGAGTAGAATGTGTCCTTTTATTTAAAATGCATCTCTGGGTTATTTGTGGGGCCTGCCTGGTGTTTTTACATGAGTAGAATGTATCCTTTTATTTAAAATGCATCTCTGGGTTATTTGTGGGGCATAGGAATTCGTTCATTTTGTTTTTCCAAAATATAGTCCGGCCCCCCACAAGGTCTGAGGGACAGTGGACCGGCCCCCTGCAGAAAAAGTTTGCTGACCCCTGATTTAGTCCAACCCTGTGCAATGCAGGAATATGCAGCAGCTGTCCCATATCCGCACCACGTTCTAACCATATGAGTTCGCTGCTTTTGCCTTCCTCCTCCCTGCTGAGTTTTACAAGGGCAACCCTGAGACTGAGGAGGAAGGAGCTGACAGCCAGGCATGTCCCCTGGACCAGATGCAAGTAAGAAAGCAGGCAGATGGGTGAGAGCAGACTGAGGTTGCTGGGTCAGTGAACCATTTGCCCTAATGGACCAGCCTCCACCGCATGACTTTTTAAAATGTGTGTGTTGCTCAGAAGAACAACTACTGGTAGGAAATAGTTGTTGCTGGCATCCGTCTGCCTCAGGCGTGCACCTTTGGGGGGTGGAACGGTTGCAGCTCCAGGTGTGGATGTGGAGACCGATACGGGAAGGACATGTTTTGTTGCAGCTGGGGCAGATAAAGGCATTCCAGTTGTGCTGCTGCAGGTGCACAATGGCATTTCTTCTTTCTTTTTCTTTTTTTCAATAATATTTATTGTATTTTCCAAAAACAACAATGAATACAAACTTAACAAAAAAGACTAAAAACAAAATACATAACAATAAAAAGAAAAATAACTACAAAAAGTACTTCATCTTACTACAAAACTCCATTTTCTTATCATCTTTTACGGACTTCCTCCTGTTTCCCCTTATTTACGTCCCTTAAGAATGATTCCCGTAACTTCCAAATTTAACCCTTATCACAAATTTTATAAATACTTATCAATCTTAAACTTAAAACATTTTAAATCTAAAACCTTTTATATCTAAAACAATTTCCCAATCTATTTCTATAATCTATAATCTCCTAATATTCTCCTTACTTACTTCAAATTATATATATGACAGCCTATCTTTCTTCTACAAACAAAAATTTTAAATATTACGGCGTTTCTTCTTTCTGCGCTCCTCCTAGTCAGTGGTCATTCCTCCTCTGGTCACTGCTATAGATGCATGACCTGTTTCCAGGCACTGTGGTCATCTGCAAGAGATTCCCACACAACAGCGTTGATGTCGCCTGCCTTTGTTGTCACATTTGCAGACATAACTGGTCTGCCAACAGGCCTGGAGCCGGAAGCCAGCTCTTTGGAAACTGGCATTCCCCACCTTCTGCCAAGCATATCTTAGCCTTTTCTAGACTTCCCCCTTCAATGTATATTACTTAAAGCGGTAGTTGTTTTAAACTGTACAGAAACTGAGTATCGTTACAAATCTCTGCAGCTTCCAAGATTTGTTCTCCTTCGCTTGAGCTTATAGCCATATTTGGTTTTTCCCCTAAATCAGTTTTTCAACTGACAGATAATGCACTTGCTGAAATCGACATGATGCTCTTCTCGTGAGTTCCCCTAAGAACGGTACTTATTTTCCTCACATTATCTGGCAGCGCCTCTGTGCATTTCGAGTCAGACTGCAATCCGGAGACCAAAAGAATAATCTTTATGAATTATCCTGCAAATGTAAGGACTCAACAAAGGGTCTATTGAGCTTTGTAAAACTGCACAATACGGTAACGTTAACTGGTCATTAAAATACCGGGTAGTTGATTAAAAAAAAAGACTACAAAATAATTTGAGCCGTTCAATGACTTATTATTATTTAAAGAAGGAATTCATAAATTCAGACACATGACAAACTCTATCATCTGATGTATATATGGTATCTCATTTTAAAATCACATGGTCATGTGCCATTGGAGACTCCTGCAGAGGCTCCTGAATAACCATTTCGCCCTGGAAGAAGCAGATATGGCTTCTTCAAAAATGGTTTTGGTTTTACTATAAAAATGTAATGTTATCGATGCTTACTGTAATAATTTTATGTCAACCAGTCTGTTGAGGTCTACCTGAAAAGCACTACATCATCAAGATAAAATAGACAACAGGATTCCCTTTGTAATCCACTTAAAAAGAGGAGATACGAATCACCAAATATCATATTCAAAGGTGCCATCCTTCTACGTTCCGTGCACCTGATGGTGTAGTTTACTCTAGTGTGCTTTTTTTGTTGGTGTTGGTTTGGTTAAAGAAAATAGATGTGGTTAAAACAAAATTTTAAAAAAGAATTTCCTGGATGTCTAGATCCAGGTTTGGAGCAAGATTTATTTGGTAAGAGAATCCCAGCAGAGATGTAAAATCGCAAAACATGCCGTAAAATGTGGAATCAAAGGATGTTAGACCTTTAAAATATCCGCTTCTGAGTTTCTCTCAAAGTTTCCCATTTCCCTTCGCATAGAAAGAGACCAACACATTTGGTAAGTTAAAAATGGTTTACTTACTAATTCTTCAAAGGTCAAATTCATGTGCTACCTGAAACTTTTAACTGGAGATACAGAATTGAAGCAGGGTCATTTTACCTTTAACTTGTGTGCTGTACCAATTAATTTTTGCTAAACCTGGACCAGGTTCAACTCTTAGCTGTCAATATCACTTTGCGAGTCCAAGACACAAACTCACCTCTGTACGCACTTACCCATCACTGCCTGCCTTTACTCAAGCTATCAGCTTTAGCAGCTACAAGTCTCCATGGTCTGGTGGTTGTCATCTTTCTTTTGGGAAAGAGACTATACAGTGGTACCTCGGTTTAAGAACGGTCCTGTTTACAAACGATTCAGTTTACGAACTCTGCAAAACCGGAAGTAGTGTTCCAGTTTGTGAACTTTACCTCGTCTATGAATGGAAGCCAAATGGTGGAAGGGCACCAGCGGCAGGAGGCCTCATTAGAGAAAGCACACCTTGGTTTAAGAACAGTTTCGGTTTAAGAACGGACTTCTGGAAAGGATTACGATCGTAAACCGAGGTACCACTGTACATTGGAACATTTGATTTAGCACTTTGAAAACACATCAAAGTGCAAGTGTAGATAAATAGGTACCGCTCTGGCGGGAAGGTAAACGGAAGCGGCTTAGTCATGCTGGCCACATGACCCGGAAGCTGTACACCGGCTCCCTCTGCCAGTAAAGCGAGATGAGCGCCGCAACCCCAGAGTCTTCCGCGACTGGACTTAATGGTCAGGGCTCCCTTTACCTTTATGTGCAACATACAACTTGATCTTACCTAAACAGTTGAGTTAAATAGGGATTTTACAGACCTAACATTTTTATTACTGTACCATTGATTCCCCCCCCCCACAAAACCAGGAAGATAAAGACTGCAATTTATTTCAAGTTATGAGAGGCTCTAAAGCAGCAAAAGGGAAGGTCTGTTATGGGTGCTAACAGAATATTTAAATTGCTTTCGGCCACTGCATCACATTTATTGTATTTATTTATTATTTAACAAACAAACAAACAAACGTTTGGCTATTTAATACCATTCACATTTCCTGCCAAATTTCAGACAGTTGGGAATTTCACCTTCATTTTACAAAGATTAGACATGCTCGGCCATTATGATGGTAGAATACCACTGGACACTTCTGCCCTCAAGCACTCCTGGACCTGTGTAATTTACTTGTGAGTAAAACCCACTGAATGTTTATATCACAAAATACACAGGGATGGAAGGGAAGGAGGGGAAATTTAACAGTGGATGATGGAGCACAGAGTCCAAGAACAGAAAAATCAACGGAGGGAAAGCATCAGAAGAGGAAACACAAATCTTTTCCTTTACATTCAGTATTGTTTAATGTGAGCCACCTTGCATATTAAAAGCATTCAACTGAAACAAATGCCCCACAGGCAGCCCCTAAGGTGGGGTTTCCTGGCAGGCTTTGAGCCCCCGGCACATTCTCATTTTGTAAATTAAACACTGCAGAGAGGGCAAGGATTGATCCGTTCTGTGCTGGCTTCTGTTGCCAGGCTAGATTTTGTTGGAAGCTCCCTGACCCCTTGCTGAGCATCCTGCTATCCTTTCGCAGCACCGTTTCCTGGCTCTGTTTCCCATCATCAAGTTCCCCACAATGGGAGACAGTGCGGAAAAAAGCGGATGGTCCCACCCTCATCACACATGACCCTAGCTACACCTGAAAGGTCAGCTGGGAAAGTTTTTGCAGGCCCACTGTTGCGTCATCATACCTTGCTGTTAATGTCTGTCACTGGGAAAATATCTCCCTTACAACCTGTGGCCATGAATTGCATAGGTTAACTATGGCCAGAGTAAACAAGTGCCCCTTTTATCCTCTCCTTCACCTGCTGCCAATTTACATCATTGAGAAATCCCACGGGTTTACGAGTAATTAGATGGTTTGGTCTTTCCTCCTCTCTCTCTCTCTCTCTCTCTCTCTCTCTTTTAGGATAACAGACACACATTTTATCTTAAAACCTGAACCGACAACTAACAATACCCCCTTATAAGTTGCTCTCAAAGTTTCCCACTTCCCTTAGCATAGAAAGAGACCAACACATTTGGTAAGTTAAACATGGTTTACTTACTAACGCTTCAAAGGTCAAATTAATGTGCTGCCTGAAACGTTTAACTGGAGATACAGGGTCATTTTACCTTTAACGTGTGTGCTGTACCAATTAATTTGATGGTCATTGAACTCCAAAATGTTAATTGGTGAGGCAGCGGTAAGAAAAGTTCACCTTTTGAATTCTACTTGCTGCACCCAGTGCTATTTTTCTAGAAAAAGAGGTGCTGGAACTCACAATGAACGCCTCCCTTGTTCTCTTAGAATCGCAATGGTGCCCATCTGAGATGTGTCAGAACTGAATTTCAGCGAGTTCCGGCTTGGGGGGGGGGGGAAACCCTGGTCGTACCTATTATGAGACGTCCATGTTCTGGATTTTAACGGTCATGTTTAAAAGGCTTTATTTCATTTACAGCTTCTCCAGAAAACCACAGATCAGTTGCAAAAGGTTTATGCTAACTCGTGGATCACTTAGTCAGAACGTGTTTTACAGATGTATACTGTTATGAGTTGTGTTGAGGGGGCCTCCAGGAAAATAATAATAATAATAATAATAATAATAATAATAATAATAATAATAATAATAATAATAATAATAATAATAGGAAAGTGTGGGTAACACTTGCTTTGACACATCCTCGACCCTCCCCACAAACAAATCAGAATTAATCCTCAATAAATAGTCAATGTTGTCCAGTCTATCTGCAGATGTATCAGGATGAATGCTGAATAATCAGGTTGTCTAGATTATTGTGTCCCATACACACAAATCAGTTAATTTTATTGCAGACCGGAAAACCTCCTTTTGGGTCCTTCAGGAGGAAGGGCGGGATAAGCACTGAAGAAAGAAATCAATAAACATTAGAAGTTTCTTGTCTTCGGCATTGTAGGACCTCGCTGGACTTTTTTTGCTGTGCTGCTGAGCCCAGCCCTTTTATTCCTACACTGTTTCCAGGACACTCGGATGATTAGGGTCCCCTTTGTTCTCAAAGAGGTGTCTAATTCCCTGCAGTTTCGTGCTGAGCGAGCGAGGGACGCAGGATCTGAAGGCTGCGGATGTCAGGAGTTCTTACGCTTATTTGCCACATTGGCTTAGGGTGCAGGCACTGTTGGGGAGTGAATGAGAAGGCAAAGAAGCAAGGACCCCGGGACATCTGTCACCATTGCTGGAGTCAAAGGGAGGATAACTGGGGTTGTGCCTCTGACAAGGGACGAGGGCTTCTGCGCTGTGAAGGATCCATTTGTTCCCGCTAATTACCCACCCAAGGTGACACAGTGCCGTGGCTGCCTGCCCTTGAGAAACTGCCCCGTAAGGCCTCTTAACAAGGAGACTTGGACGCTAAATTTAACAGGGAACGAATGCTGCGTAACTTTGCACCCCCGTCGCTGCCAGCATTAATTTTAATCCCGCTTCTAAGACAGAACTGCTGTCCTTGCGGCCGACTTGCTCTTAAGTTTCAAGAACTGCTCGCATTAACCTTGCTGCTTGCGAACCAATGGCGGGTAGGTTTGCCACGGGATTCAGCCAACGTTGCGATGGCTCGTGTGGTCCACACGCGATCCTCTGGGTTGTCCTGACATGCCATGCCCAGGCATGAGAACCAGGCTGTAATGCACTCTAGTAGCGATAACCCAGGGACGCGGGTGGAGCTGTGGGTTAAACCACAGAGCCTAGGGCTTGCCGATCAGAAGGTCGGCGGTTCAAATCCCAGTGGTGGGGTGAGCTCTCGGTCCCTGCTCCTGCCGACTTAGCAGTTCAAAAGCACGTCAAAGTGCAAGTTGATAAATAAGTACTGCTCCGGCGGGAAGGTAAACGGCTTTTCCGTGCGCTGCTCTGGTTCACCAGAAGCAGCTTAGTCATGCTGGCCACATGACCCAGAAGCTGTCTGAGGACAAACACCGGCTCCCTCGGCCTATAGAGCAAGATGAGCGCTGCAACTCCAGAGTCATCAGCGACTGGATCTAATTGTTGGGTCCCTTTACCTTTACCTTTAGCAATAGCCCAGGCCGCATCGTCTCCTGCTGCCCCGAAAATGCCAAGGTCGTTGCAAAAACCCAAGCCATCATGGCTTCTCACTTTGCCGTGCCCGAATTCCCATCTTTGTTGACGTACGCCAACTGGAAATGGCTTAACATTGGCAGAAGCAGGGGCAATAGAGAATTGCAGACAGAGGCTCCCTCCTCCTCCTCATCTCCTGGGAGTTGGAGAAGCCAGGAATGGGGGGAAGAGGGAAGCGTTTTGCGGTGGGTCCGAGGGAGGGAGCCAGGCCAGCTGGACAGTGGAGTAGCAACAGTAGTGGGTAGTTTCTGGTGTTTGATATTTTGCTATGTTTTATATCTGTTGTAAGCTGCCCAGAATGGCCGGGGAAACCCAGCCAGATGGGAAGGGTATAAATAATAAAATTATTGTTATTATTATTATAGGAAGTGGGAAGAGGCAACAGGGCCGCCGCCACCCCGCCGTGTGAGGCTATGACTCTCTGGCTTGGTGGGCCCCCAGCCACCCCTCTAGCCGGCCACGCCAAATAAAAACAAGAAGGAGAAAGGGAGCCCGGTCAGTCCTGAATAGATGGTGGCTGGAGGAGACGCTGGGCAGGAGCAGGCCCTGCAGCGGGCTGGGGGACTGGTGAGGTGCAGGCAGGCCTGCGAGGTAACTAGGGAGCAGGGATGTTATGGGGCTTTGAGGGGAGGCGATGGAGTTAGCTGGGCTTTGGGGGGGGGGTTGTCCGTATCATGAAAAACTTAAACAAATGGCCTTCTCAATAGTTGTGCCTGTGGAACACCCTCCCATCTGATATCAATGAAGTAAACAACTATCTGACTTTTATAGGGCATCTGAAGGCAGCCTTGTACAGAGAATGTTTGATGTTTTAATTTGCTGGAAGCTGCCCATAGAGGCTGGGGCAACCTAGCCAGATGGGTGATGTTATGTATTGGTTTAATATGCATACATGAGTTTCACTGCTAGTTGTGTAACTACCTTTCCCGCTCCAGGGTGATTCAAACGGGTGCGGTGACAGTTGCTATTGGTTAACTTGCTGGCACAATTTGGATCCTTACTCTGATTGGGTCCCGCCAACATCTAAATGTATCCTTTCACCAGCTCCTGTTCCTGAGAGTATAAAAGGAGCTCGCCCTTTCCCTCCTACTGCAAGTCAAGTTCCTACTGCAATAAAGGAGATTGTTCTTGTTAGACTTGACTCCTAGCATATTTTTGCTAGCATGCTGAATCACTACCCAGACCTGATTACATGAAGAGCTGAAATCATATAGACACTGCACCCACGATTTAACTGGTGGCATACAAATTAATGATAATTATGATAATGGCAAGTTGGCAAGAGTATGTCTTTACTTCTTAGTAACATATCATAAAGGTAAAGGGGCCCCTGACCATCAGGTCCAGTCGTGTCCGACTCTGGGGTTGCGGCGCTCATCTCGCTCTATAGGCTGAGGGAGCCAGCGTTTGTCTGCAGACAGCTTCCGGGTCATGTGGCCAGCATGACAAAGCCGCTTCTGGCGAACCAGAGCAGCGCACAGAAACGCCGTTTACCTTCCCGCTGGAGCGGTACCTATTTATCTACTTGCACTTTGACGTGCTTTTGAACTGCTAGGTGGGCAGGAGCTGGGACCGAGCAACGGGAGCTCACCCCATGGCAGGGATTCGAACCACCGACCTTCTGATCGGCAAGCCCTAGACTTTAACCCACAGCGCCACCTGGGTCCCCCGTAACATATCATAATAGGACACTAATTGTCTATTGCCTTTCTGCACTTCTGTACTACAATAAATAATAAAACAATATTGGGGGTCCGGGGGAAAAAAGAACTTGAAAATTTGTTCTGTGAAGAAGCAGAAATAAATGAACAATAACTTAATAGCTCTCTCCCTGCAGGACTGAGTTGGTGCACATACTCCATGAACCCTCCACGCCCGGTGTGTGTGTGTGTGTGCCTGGTGGTGTTGGCCAGGGCTGGCCTGGCACATTGGTTCTGTTGACCCTCCATGCCCCGCCGTTGCCTGACGCGACCCAGACGCCCAAAAAAAGGACGCAGCGTCACCATGGTGTTTCTTCTCTCAGCCCTCCTTCCAGTTGATGTTGCCAGCCTTCATGTCATGTTTGCAGACATCTTTGTAGCACAGAGTTGGTCTGCCAACGCTCTTGGTGCCTGAAGCCATCTCCCCGTGTAGCACATCCTGCCAACTTCTGTGGACACGGCGACCAAGTCAGTGTAGATGTCACCGAGACAGAAGCAGGGGTGAAGTGTGTGGGGTACAGGGGGGCCATGGTGCCGGGCACACAATTTTTGTGGGGGTGTGACCCCACGCAGGCAACCTCAGTGCAGTCCAGCCTGGTACTTATCTCTTGTCGGCCAGCCAGGCTCCCCCTGCTTTGTTCCGGTAGGGGTGGGGTCACTCTGGTGGCAAGGAATGGGCTGGCGCACCAGCGCATGTGCACCCTCCCCACCCACCCGGGGTGCCGAAAACCGACTCTGCGCCGCTGGACAGAAATGCGAGCAATGAAAATCAAATCAACAACCACCGCTTTGACCCATGATAACTGGATCCCGGTATAATTCCTCTCCAGGCCGTGCAGTGATACCGAGTTGGGCAAAACAGCATTACGTAATGGCACCGTCAGGGCCTCAGCAGGCCGCTGCTGGTGGCGCCTCCGCCTGTGCATTGCTTGAACTCTCCCCCGCCGTCCAAAATACAAACCTCTGAGGCTGTTCTTTGCCGTCTCCCCACCACCCAACCCCTAAAAAAAAACTTTAAAAAAATAAAAATTATTTTGGTTAGCAACTGGCGCTCAGGGCCAGGCCGCTGGCTGGCATGTGGTCATGAATGACCCCTGCTGTGGCAGCCTGGCTTGCTGGAGCAGAGCAAACTAGCAGATCTGATAGCTGCCCCGAGCACTTGGCGCAAGCTGGGGAACTGCGCTAAATATAGGCTTCTTGGGAACAGGCTGCTATGTTTGTGTGTGTGTGTGTGTGTGTGAGAGAGAGAGAGAGAGTAAAAAAAAAATGCTGTTTCAGTTTGTGTCATCATTATTACGAGCGATGATGACGGTTTTATTTCATTAAATGGAGCTTCCGCTGCCTCTTCGTTGCTCGCCTTGGAAAACGACCTTTCTGAGCAGGTTTTGAGGAGGTTTTGTGGCATAAAGAAAGGTGCTTAAAAGGAGATGGGCAGTTTAAATAAAGGCGGGGGGGGGGGAATTTGAGAGCATCAACTCCTCATCTGGATAGGTCATTTGCCGATTCACACCGAGGCCACATCCGAACTATTTGTTTGAAGCACTAATTATACCATTCTAACAGTCATGGAATCCTGGGAACTATAGTTTGGTGAGGGTGCAGAGAGTTGTTCGGAGACCCCTATTCCCCTCACGGGGCTATAGTTCCATAGAATCATAGATTTGGAAGAGAACACAAGGGCCATCCAGTCCAACCCCCTGCCAAGCAGGAAACACCATCAAAGCATTCCTGACAGATGGCTGTCAAGCCTCTGCTTAAAGACCTCCAAAGAAGGAGACTCCACCACACTCCTTGGTAGCAAATTCCACTGCCGAACAGCTCTTACTGTCAGGAAGTTCTTCCTAATGTTTAGGTGGAATCTTCTTTCTTGTAGTTTGAATCCATTGCTCCGTGTCCGCTTCTCTGGAGCAGCAGAAAACAACCTTTCAATAGCAGTTTAGGTAACTCTGTTGTAGTCTCAGGTAACTCTGGAAATTGTAGGTCTGTGAGGGGAATAGGGGTTCTCCCTAGCACTCTTAAACTACATTTCCAGGATTTTTGGGGTGTGGGGGTGGGGTTAGAATTGTCTGTTGAAATTTGTATGATACTGCCTCAAAAATGTATAGTGAAGATGTGGCCTGATAAGCTATTTTTAATTGTTGTCAGGGATGGAAATGAGAGCTGCTCATAGAAACCAACGGAGAAATCCAAGATTTTAATGTATCTGGTATTGGACCCCAGAATGTCCACACACCTCCAATGGCCACACCCTCCTCCCACCACAGGCAGAAAACTGTTTCTGGCCCCTGGTTCTTCTCGGGAAGAATAACCTAGTGATTCATTCATAAGGCAATGTTATATACCACCCCCCATTTACTTTTCAGCATGCAAATCTGTCAGCATCCATACCTCCATTATAAACCTCCCATGTGTACCCGTTGTATTATTTAATATATATATTTATAAAATAAATGTACTTTTTCATAAAGTTAAGAGATGCCACAAGTGCCCACCAATATAACTTTTAAAAGGCAAGCATCTTGGCTTCCTTATTACAAAACAAAGCTGTAGAATAGACATTGCATTCTACACATTTATTCTCAAAATGAAAATGTTTCAAAACAGGGTTTATTTTTTTTTTTCTTTTCTTCCCCAGGGCTAAATTTAATGGAAATTGGTGGTGTAAATATGTTTTTCTCCTTTGGGGTCAATTGGTCAAGGTATATATATATATATATATATATATATATATATATATATATATATACCGGTATATATAGTGCTGCATATGACCACTGAAATAATGAAATTGCTGCAGTTGTGTTTCATAACCTTATAAATAATTTGGACTTCCTAAAGTTCTGCTTCGTGTTCATTACAAATACTCCTGTCAATGCTGTTTGTTTTATTTATTTATTAGGAAGTCTTTTAATTTGTAACTTTAACTTTTATTTCTAATTTACTTCTATTATTTGTAATTCTTCGTAATTGGATGTGAGTTGTGTGTGTAACTTACCTTTGCTTTTTGCTTTTTGCTTTTTTTGTAACTCTTTAATTTCAAATGTAATATTGTAACAACGTTTGTATGACTATTGGATTATACTTTTAAGGATATTTCAATAAAATTGTTTTTATAGAGAAAAAAATAATAATTTGGGGCATAAATGCGGGTTTTGTTTTTCAGGAACATAATCTTGTTTAAGTTTTTCACACGATCAGCAGCAACCCGTGACTTGCAGAAGCAGATAATGGTGTAAACCAAGCCGTGCTTTGTGATCCAAGGGTCGCAACTTTCAACCCAAAATCTATGCAGTTGCAGCCTTAAAAGGATCCAGAAGGGAATGGACCTCTCAGACTGTTGTGATCTTACTTGGAAGACCCCGGGGGGGGGGAACTGCCATTGGTTAGGTTGCTTGTACAATCTGGCAAATCATAATTCTTCACCTTGTAGGACTTTTTAAAGATTCTGACCATCCTTGCTGTTTGGTTTTGACCTTTAACTGATAAGACAAGGATAGCTAACCCACAGCCCAGGAGTTTGATCCACGCAGTTAAGTGTGCAAAGGCTGGGATAGGGCGCTGAGCTAGGATTTGCTGAGGAGAGTGTTTTCAGAGCTTGAACAGAGTAACATGTGATCGGTTTGGGCTTTGAGTGCTTCATTAACAAAACGACATTGACAAACTGGAGGGAAGAGTGCAGGACGGCGCGACTGATCTCGGAGCCGCAGGGATTGATGTTATGAGAAAAGATTAAAAGAGCTAAAAATGTCCAGTGTGGCAAACTGGTGAATAGCAGGAAGGAACTTCACGTGGCTATAGGGATATGGATATAGGGCGGGGGGGAATAATTATTTGTTGAAAGATTTGACTTCACGGCTGAATTTGAGTCCTACCTTAGCCCAGGAGACAGTTTTGAAAGCTGTCTGTTGATGTCAGTCGCCTGGCAAAGGGGACAGGGAGCAGAGAAAGGCTATGCCCTATGGTGGCCCAGGGCCGATGGGAATTATACTTCATTCAAAACATCTGGAGGGCACCAGGCTGGCAAAGGCTGCTATGAAGAGAGTCTTATTGAATGCAAAGGATGTTTTCCTCCTGCCTCTCACATGCCCCAGTACTACTGGATTTGGAGAAAGGGGTTTGGCAGCAGAGCGTGTGATTCCCAAGCCAGTGTGGACCCCAACACTAACCCATGTTACAAAATAATCACAGTTCAGAGATGTGTGGGAAAAGAGGACAAAATTAAGATGTGATGAAGCATCCAAAAAGAGGGGGCAAAAGGAACAAGGGATTTAAACAGGACACGGGTTTCTGATAAGCTACGGTTTTTCTAAATGCTATGGAATAGAATTCTGCTGTTTTAAATGCCAGCCACCTGGGATCATCGGTTGCAAATCCAAATCGGAGGACGCGAGTGTGCAAAATTCCCCTATGCTGAAATCTACTGGTGGAGTATCTGAGCATGCAAATTGCATGCCCTGGGGCCTGGGTATGGTTATGCAAAATATAATGGGCTTTTTGCAGAGAAATGCTGGCATTTTAACTATGTAATATGCATTGAGCATAAAGCAGGCATAGGCAACTCCCATGATCCCTAGCTAACAGGACCAGTGGTCAGGGATGATGGGAATTGTAGTCCCAAAACACCTGGAGGGCCGAGTTTGCCTATGCCTGGCATAAAGGCTGTACAATCGGCATTCAGGGTATGCAAAATTCCACACATTGCACAGTTGCTTTTTAGGATGCAAAACAGAGTTGTACACCTTAGTGTGCAAATTCCAGGCAATTGGCATTCTGCCTGCACATAATGAGGATTAGACACTTACTGAGTAGTTATTTCTATTTTTGAGGTTGAAGCTCCAGATGAGACACGGTGCTTGCATTTTGGGTTTGTAGAGTGCGCAGTGGCTGTAAACCAGCAACAACAAAAGTGTGCTTTGAATTTCGTGCTTGTAACTGTATACTGGACTGAATGTTTAAATTTCTGTGTATGGGACAGCTGTGCTTCCTCAGAAAGCACCAGGCATGCACAAGCAGTAGGTGAAAATTTCATGTTTGTTTTGCGTTGGCATTCTAGATGCATTTTGCTAGTCTTGTCCTGCTGCTGCAGATGTTGTTCAGCAACACTTTCCTCCTCCAAAAGTATGTAGCAGATCCAGTGTGAGCGAGCGATGCATTATAGTGCTTGTCTTTGGCTGTGGTGGGGTATCAGTGGTGCAGGACATACTGATTGCATTGCGTCTCTATTTGCGTTGTCTGGTCGGAAGCCATTCAAATAAACTCGTTTTGCAGTTCCAATAATATGGGGCGGGGGCTCAGCACAGGAGGTGGAGCTTCCAGTTTGCAACTTTCACCGCGCGTCTCTTTTTTGCCATCCAAAACCTACCTAACAATGATATCAATAATCGTTTGCAATTCTAAAAGGCGTCCTTTTTCTTCTTCTTCTGTAATTGCACGAGCAAATAAGTCGGCCGTGATGATGGGACAATGTTTGCACCTGTGCGTCTTTGCGTGCTGGCCAAACCCTTACAGAACACAGCTGCTGCAAATAAGGGTAGACCAATTGACTTTTCAAGTTTGCAAAACTAAAAGAAGCGTCGATAGTTGTAGTAGCTTGCAATTCGCACCGCGCGTGCTAGGCAATTGCACGGCGTTTTGCAAAAACCACGCTGGTCGCGAGTCGCGCCGCTCTGTGCGCGCGCGAGGGAGGGGAAAGGAGAAGAAGAAGAAGAGCGAAGCCAACCATTTATTCGGGTTTTGCAAATGTTTAACGTTTCATTCTTTTGCAAAGAGGCTCCATAAATGACGCTGTTGCAAGGGGGGCGGAGGGAGGGAGGGAGGGGGGACGGGATGCTTTTGCTACCCTCCCCCTTTGCTCCTTCTCCTGGGAGGTGGAGGGAGAGGGAGAGGGAGAAGGGGAGGGGGAAATCCCGACGGTCGTATCCGGCTCGCCGTCTCCTGAACAGCCACGAGAGGCTGCCAAGAGCGGGGCTGGGGTTCGCCCCCTCAGGACCCAGAGCGGTCCCGTCATCCTCCTCACGAGGGGAAATGGCCTGAAGAAGGCGGGTGAGTCCAGCGGGGCGGCGAGTTATGGGGCAGCGTGCGCAAATAGGTAAGAAGCGAGAGGAGAGATTTTTTGGGGGGCGGCGGGGGGTTTCCATTTGTGGGGAGTCCCGGGGTGGCAGCGGGGGTTGAAATTTGGACGTGGGGGGCTGAATCTTCTCCTCATGGAGGTGAGCTCTCGGGGGGGGGGGGCTTCGTGGTGAGCATTTTTTTTGTAAGCGCCCAAACGAGGCGGCGAGGCGGGAAGGGACCGTCGGGCGCACGGGAGAAACGCTGAGGGGGGACACTTCGGGAATGGCCGCTTGGGCAGGCCTCGTCGGCGCTTGGCTTCTTTCCTTGAGGGGGGAGGCAGGGGCAGTGGGGGTGGTCGAGGGCAAAGGTCCCGGAGTGACGGAAGGGCAGAGAAAGAGGGGCTGTGGTGGCGGCTGTAGGTCGCCCACCTTTTGGCCTGCGCGCTCACAGCACGCTCCTCAAACTACCCGTACCATCGGCTGCTGCGAGAAAATCAGACGGAAAACAGAATATGGCTTAAAAGATATTATTATTATTATTATTATTATTATTATTATTATTATTATTATTATTATTATTATTATTATTACTATTATTATTATTATTTTAATTAATTGAACGAGGGCTTCAGTTGGTAGGAGGGCGGGCGGGCGAAGAGGTTGGGTCCACAGGTGAGTGAGGACGCAGCACAGGTGATGTGATTACAGTAGCTGGCCCCCCAAGCTGTGCCTAGTGGATGGCAGTGGTTCTCAGACTTTCTCCTCTGGGCCACACTTTCAGAGATAATGCTCGCGCCAAACTGATTATTAACATTGTTAAGAAATGCATTGAAAAACAAAAAGAAGCGACTCTTAGCAGGGCTTTATATATATGTATGTATGTATGTATGTATGTATAAAGAGAGAGAATACAGGCATGGCCAAACTTGGCCCGCCAGTTGTTTTGGGACTACAATTCCCACAATCCCTGACCACTGGTCGTGTTAGCTAGGGATGATGGGAGTTGTAGTCCCAAAACAGCTGGAAGCCCAAGTTTGGCCATGCCTGGCATAGAGCATAACAACTTTATAATAGGACCATGGGACATATAGTAGTAGTAGTAGTAGTAGTAGTAATAATAATAATAACAATAATTTATTATTTATACCCCGCCCATCTGGCTGGGTTTCCCCAGCCACTCTGGGCGGCTTCCAACAGAATGTTAAAATACAATAATATAGAAAGCGTAAAACAAGGTAGCGACATTCCAATTGGGTGCTCTCCCCAGAGCATCTTGCCTGGCACCATCACAAGTCTTTAGGCCCAGGCAGGAACTAGGCTGTTGGTCGTTATGTTTTTATCATTGATGTTCTGCATTGTTTTTATTGTTGCACATCACCCTGGGATCTTCTGATAAAGGGCAATCTATAAATTGAATGAAGAATAATAATGCATAAGAACATGAATCATTCCCAAAGTATGATTATAAACAACCCTTTTTCATATGTACCTTAAGTACATATACAAACTCAATGAGAGGTATCAGCTTGTTTTTGCCAGGTAATCTCATTTATATTAGTTCTAATTTGAGACAAACCAACTCTAATCTCCTCATCAACACAAAGAAGCCTTTCTTTTCTGATCTTCCATATTTGTTGGGAAAGATACCAATCCATACTGTGCATATATGCTTTACTGTAGTGAACTGAAATGTTTAAATGTTTCTTTGATTGTCCTTGAATATTCCCACCACACTTGCCATACTCTCCTGCCATACCAATTTAGCACACCACACCCTTCGAGAACCACTAGTGTATGGGGACATAATAGGAAGAGTTGGATGGACAGCCTTGCTGAGAGAGAGAGAGAGCGGGTTTCCAAATTGGGGCCCACCTGGATGCCTCTGGGAAGGAAGGCCACAAGCAGAGCAGGAAAGCGACAGGCCTCTCTTCCACAGTTGACCCCACCCAACTGGGCACCACCATTGAAGACGGATCTTGACAAACTGGAACAAGTGCAGAGGAGGGTGACTGAGATGATTGAGGGTCTGGAAACCAAGCCTTATGAGGAATGGTTGAAGGAATTGGGTGTGTTTAACCTGCTAAAGAAGAGACTGAGAGGTGATAGGATAGCTGTCTTCAAATATATAAAGGGCATGGAGGATGAAGCAAGCTTGTTTTCTCCTGTTCTGGAGGCTAGGGCCTGATCCTATAGCTTCAAGTTACCAAAAAAAAAGAGATTACAGCTAAACATCGGGAAGAACTTTCTGATAGTAAAAGCTGTTTGACAGTGGAACAGACTCCTTGGGAGGTTGTGTTAGGGTTGCCATGCGTCCAGAATTTTCCGGATATTGTGGGGTTTGGCTGCTGGAAACATTTTTCGGGTGGAAATCACTGAAATGTCCGGGAAAATCTGGATGTATGGCAGCCCATGTCGGAAGTGGTGGATTTCCTTAAAAATAGCTCAAAAACTTCATTTTTGTTTGAGATCTTGCAAAACTTTGGGCAAAACTTTTAAAAGCCCCCCCTCAAAAGTTTTTGCCCCCCCCAAAACAAACAAACAAACAAAACTCAACAACTTTTGTGTCCGGATTTTCACTTTTTTTTTAAAAAAAAAATGGCAACCCTAGGTTATGAGCTTTCATTGGAGGTTTTTAAGCAAAGGTTGGATGACAATCTGTCATGGATGATCTAGTTAAGATTCTGCCTTGCGGGTGGTTGAACTAGATGACCCTTGGTGTCCCTTCCATCTCTATAGTTCGACCATTTAGAGATCACGGTAAATAGCAGCTAACAATCGTACCTTCTGATCTTCCCTTGAAGCTTTCTAAACTGGCAACCATCAGTTACCCTTATCTCATGGCAACTAATCCCACAAGCTGAACAGTTTGAAGATGTGTAATGCCCTGCCCCCATTAATTCCAGTTTTAGTGCATAAAAGGAAACCAAAATGCATGGACTCAGTCTCTCACTGCGCTTGCTTGTGCTTTGTTTGTGTGCAGGTCTGAAAGTTTGAGTCTAGTGCAAAGATACCCTCAATGGAGGAGGGAACTGTGCTTGCTCAACCCTGCTGCCACGGGTGAGCAGAGCTGGAGGTGGAGACATTCTGAACAGTGGACTAAATTAATGAATGGGAAAACGTGTGTTTTCAGGGGTCTTTCCCCAAGTAAAACCTGAGGCAGAAACTCAAGTGGGAGTGACCAGTCCCAGACCGAACTGAAAACTGAACAGCTAGGTCTACACTTGATGGAAAGTGTGGATTTCATGAAGGGTAGATTGTGCACTAGTCATAAGGGTTATTTCCAGTCAGTTATCCTCTTCTCTAATAACTTTGGGAGTCTTAAGTTCGACACTCACAAAGTCAGTCTGGCATCCATGTGCCACTCTTGAGTTGGCTTTCAGGTAAAGTTCGTATATTGTCTGTGCAACTGTTGAATTTGAAGGCTCTATGCCAGCACAATCTGGCTTGGCAACCAAGGTCATCTATACAGTGGTACCTCTGGTTACAAACTTAATTCGTTCTGGAAGTCCGTTCTTAACCCGAGGCGTGCGTTCCCTACATAGGCCTCCCACGGAAGTGGATTGCATTCATATCCTGCAACCCGGGACACCTACTTCCGGGTTTGTGGAGTTTGTAACCCAAAGTGTTCGTAAGCAGGACTGTCCGTAACCCGAGGTACCACTGTGGTGCCGCCCTTATTGTGTGTTCATATAAACCATAGGATCAGTAACTTTTCCCTTTCATGTGCAGAGCCATTAAGAATAACACTTTTTGGTCAATACTAAATAGTTTATTTTTTATTCTTCTTAGTGCAGCATTCTGTAAACCGCCCTGAGACCCTGGGTATAGGGTGGTATATAAATCCAATTAATAATAATAATAATAATAATATTATAATAATAATAATAATTAATAACTAGTACCACAAAAAAGGGAAACAGCCAGGATTTATTTTCTATAAACAGATGTTGTGTACCCCAAAATAAATCAGGCATTATATGGCTCCTTGTGCTTAGTATGATGGTCAACGTGTATTTTAGGAAGTGAATCTCTCCCGAGTTTAGTGAGACTTAACTTCCTAGTAAAATAAGCTTAGGATTGCAGCCTTTGTCTCGCCGGAATTTCTGTCTTAATGTTTTCTGTTGTGGTTCTTGGCTGTGATAGCTGTGTGTGGACTGAGCAAATGAGGGGTGTTTCCTTTAATTGCAGGGGAGGGGGAAAGATGAAGGAGATGTTTTACTACCCCAAACTCTTTTCGTGACACAATCATCTCACCCGGTAGGGTGGGGGAAGATTGCAAGGCTATGAATGCAAAGGGTTGGTACGAGAGACACGTTTCAGGTTGTTGTTACTCTATAATCTGCCTCCGTGAAAGACAGCCGCGCGTCACCCCCCGCCGAGTGGTCGAGATGCAAATAATGTTCATGCCCTGTAATAGGGGGGAGGAGAAAAGGGCTGTGCCGGGTTGCCTCAAACAATAGCAAGCCTGGAACGTCTTTCTTCTGCTGTCAAAACTTGTTTTCTCATGAGCACGGAAAGCTTTCGGCTTCTGTGGGAATGCCTGTTGTCCTGATGATGTTTTTGCCACATATAGACGCGTTCCGATGTTTGTCTTGCTTCATTGTCCTTTTACGTCCCATATCTCTCGATGCCTCCGTGGGTTGAGTTGGTTTCCCCCCCTCCTGGAAACGGCTGGAGACGGTAAGTATTTGCACCAGATGCATGCAGACACAGACAACAAAAGAAGCATCCATTCATGGGGGGGAAACTTTAAATCTTTCGAGTGAGCTTGGCTTTCAAGAACAGATACTGGAGTTTTTAAAAAAGGAAAAAAAAATTATGCAGTTCAAGTTCTAGGTGTGAAGAGGATATTGATTTGTAGGGTTTTTTTCCTAGGGGGTTTCGACAGAGGGAAGATTGCAGCTGTGAACTTTGTCGGTTTGAACCCACTGATATAAAATCTTTAATTGAATTAAAGTGTTTTGGGAGGCATATGGAGAGTAGAAGGGATGGAGATTAACAGCATTGCAACTGGCATTGCATTATTCCTTCCTGATTTATGATGAATCTTCACCTTTTGAAACTGTTGTTGCTATTTTTTCAGCTTAGCATAGGCAAGAGGGTTTCACTTTTTAAAAAAGATTAAACTATAAATACCCATTAAATTGTCAAGTACACGTGTATTTGGTTAGCCTGATAGTTTTTTTTGGCGGGGGGGGGGGGAGAGCCAAACAAATAATAGAAGGTCAACCGAGTAAAAGCTGCAGAACTGCATTTCGCTCGCCAATTTTCCTGTACTTCTAAGGATTTGAAATAGCAAACGACTGGCTACATATTCCATATGACTTTATGGTGCCATGAAATTGTTTAATGTTTGGTATGCAGCCTAGCCCTTTGGCTTATGTATTGTGTAGTCTATATCTTGGGTTGTGTTTTTTTTTGATGCATGCATTGTATGTTGTAGCCATGCCAAGTATTCTTGTATTTTGCATTCCTGCTACCTTTGGCACACAGCTGAACTTCCGCTGTTGCTCAGGAGTACTCGCCACTTCCTAAGGCTGCTCTGCACATCTGGACAAGTATTTCCTGTCCACAAAGGTTAATGGTTCAGTAAATCAGTGGCTCTTTTCCAGTCCTACCATACTTGCCCTTTTGCTGCTACTTTTCTAAGATTTTAAAATGTGGAATATTTCACATTTGGACTTTGTTGAATTTCTTTTTTTCCATTACCGTCCCAGCTCTCCCATTTTTCAACATCATCCGGTTACTTTGGGGTTTCGATGGGTCACCTCTAAGCATGACTGTGTCTGGAACCAAATCTTAGCCTCTAAAATGTTTTCAGCCCCACCCACCCCAGTCCATGAGGTGCTGCGTTCATTTTTGTCCCCTCTTGGATGTTAATTGTGCTGCATATTATTAAATAATGTTTTGGGCAAACTTTTTGTTCTGAGTGAGCTCGGCGTAAGATTTGGTAGTGCCACCGCAGTTCCTTTTCAGTGGGGCTTAGTTAAGATTGCTGAACAAAACTTACTGTGACATACACACTTTGTTATACCTAAGGCACGAGTTTGGCGCACAGACCTAGAGAATAGATGCCTAGCTAGCTATGAAGCAGATTTGATGTGTACACCTTGGGAGACGCAGTAACTTGAGTGTTTTGCCCAATAAGGAATGAAGCTGCCACCTGTTGTTCTCCTTGGACTACGTGGGTTCAGGACCATCAGTGCGGGGGGGGGGGGTCCAAACTTGGGATCTTGGTTAGGGGAACTGTGTGGCATCCAGGTTGTGGGAGATCCTTCCTCTTTCTCCATATGATGAACAGCATTTGCAATTGGGATTTGGGGTGGGTGGGATGGAGTGAGTTCAGACTGTGTTTTGTGGATGCACCTACTGGGAGCAGCCACTTGAATGAACCATTCCAAAGTCGGAGCTTTCACAGGTACTAATGTTTTTAGAAGCATAGAGTCGGACAGAGCATGTTGGACTGTCTCGTAGTCCAGTCCCCTGCTCGGAACAAGGGTGCCTCCAACAGATTTCTTTCCAACCTCTGTTTGAAGATCTCCAGCAAACAAGCGCGCCCACCCACTCCCCCAGCTGAGTTCTTTTCTTGAACTGCTCTTAAACATTAAAATGTTTATTCTAGTGTCCATTGAAGTCCATTAGATCTAGTCTTGCTCTCAGGGGCGGTAAGAGAATTTTAAGTCTTTCACCTATTCATAATTTTTTTGGGGTAAACTTTATGGTTGTTACTTCATTTAAAAACGTATATAAAATAGAGATAACCAATTGCGACAACATACAAAAACCAAAAACAAAGCTATAAAATAGGCATATACAGGTGAAACTCGAAAAATTAGAATATAGTGGAAAAGTCCATTTATGTAAGCAATTGTTTTCATTAGCTACTGGAGTTTAATATATGAGATAGACTCATGACATGCAAAGTGAGATATGTCAAGCCTTTATTTGTTATAATCGTGATGGTTATGGCGTACACCTGATGAAAACCCCAAAGTTGAAATTGTTAATTTGGGGTTCTCATCAGCTGTACGCCATAATCATCACAATTATAACAAATAAAGGCTGGACATATCTCGCTTTGCATGTCACGAGTCTATCTCATATATTAGTTTCACCTTTTAAGTTGAATTACTGAAAGAAACGAACCTTTCCACGATATTCTAATTTTTCGAGTTTCACCTATAGTACCAGAGAGTTGGAAGGGACCCTGAGCTGTCCTATACGGGGATTGAACCTGCAACCTTGGCATTATCAGCATCGCACTCCAAACAACTGAGCTATCCAGGCTGACAGACATAGAATTAAGTAGTTGCACATGGGTTAAAAACAAAACAAAAGCCAAAGTATCATCAAGCATAGTTCCAGATTTGCCAGGCTTGAGGTGAGGACTGTCTCGAAAATCATGGTTCCGCTGTATACGTTGTAATGGAATGCCAACGCCTGTTGGTTCTAGTCCTTGTTGAAATCTCAAACCGAGCATAGTTTTTACAGCTATATTGCAGTGCGAGCGGTACCAAGCGTCCAGTTTCATTCATTCCTTCATTCATTCATTCATTTAAAATGCTCCTACCCCACTTTTCAAAAAAGTTCAAAGCAGTTAACAAATAAAATACTGTCGGGTATTTTAAAGCTATAAAAATTGAAATCAGGGTTGAATAAAGCAGTAAAACAAAAACCAGAACACCAGTCAAAACCGGTGGATCAAAGTTCGCTAGAATCACACCAGGCTATATTGGTAATCTATAGCTAAACTATTACCAGGAACTCTTGCTTCTTTCCATAGTGCTTGTGTGTGTCACAAGGGCTCAATGGTCTCTTGTCAGAGGATGAGTGGCTGGATTCAGTGCTGACCACTTGAGTAGGACGGCCGTTGCATCATCTTTGCATGAAGCCACTCTGTCCGTTGCCCTTTCCTTATGAATGGCTCATTATCTCAGGCTGCCCCCTTCCTCTCTCTTTGACCTTCCTCTTCTTCCCACAGTCTTCCTCATCAAAAAGAACGACATTTCGAACTCCCGTCATGATGATTCCGCTGTATGGAATGCTGGTTTGTGATGTTATGTGAAGTTTTTTTTAAACCAAGGGGTGACTAAAGTACTGCTAAGCAGTGCTTTCTTCAAGTGACTGGAAATGTTGTTTTCTGTAGAAATTATAATAATAATTTTATTGTTTATATTATTATTTTATTATTTATACCACACCCATCTGTCTGGGTTGCCCCAGACACCTTTGCGCGGCTTCCAACAAATATAAATGCACAATAAAACATCAAACATTAAAAAAAAAAAACTTTCCCTATACAGGGCTGCCTTTAATTGGCTAGATTTTGAAAATCCAGGTGCTGAATTTCAAAGTAATGCATTTGAAGAACTGATTAAATAATAGGACCGGATTCCTAAGAGAGGATTCCTAAACACTCTTGGCAATAGTAATTGCTTGAGGCTCATTTGTCCCTCACAGAGGGCTTAAATGCACCTTTGGAAAGAGTGGCTACTGCTGACCTGAAACCATTCCCACATGTCCCTCCTTAGAGCATGTGGTTGGAGGAAATGTCTGGTGTGTTGCTATTGAAATCCAGCATTTCCATCAGCAAAGATAAGTGGTTTTCCCTTGCCGTGCACACGGTATTAGATTATTTGCGAGAACATTCAATGCTGGGGTTGACTGTTCACCTGTTTACAACAATTTCTGGAGAGATACATCCTTGTTGTATTCCTCAGTGTATACTCCATAGGGTAGGAAATGGCACCAGGATCTCCCGAATTCTGCTCCACGAAAAGCTTAATTCTGTGACTTGTATAAAGGACATGTAGTTAGCAAATTTGCCAGATCTACTTAGTCGGGTGTTAGAGCTGTGCTGAAGACCCACCCTGCCCCACCATCCACCCCCAGGACTACTTTTGGGATATTACCTGGCATTGCTCACATACATTGGTTTGAAATCGTGCCTTCAGAGCGTTTTGGGCTAGCGGCTGAGTTCCTTAAACCAAGGCAGAGAAAAGGAAACTGGTTAGTCTTGGGGTGCTGAATGCTGCGCCCAGTTCCGATTTGCGAAATCAGAAATGCTCACATCCCTGCCTGCTAGACTGTTAACTTTACTGTGCAGTTAATTAAGTGTGTGCGGACCCTGTGAGTCTGTGAGATTAATTGGGGCTTCCTTCCCAAGCTATAAATAAATAGGAAGAGGGGGGGTGTAGCGCTTATGTATGTATGTAAGTTGAAATGCAATGGAAAATTTGAATCGGATGAGTTGATGCAAGAGGCATTTCCCTATGGAGTCACTGGGCTGCAAAATGTTTTATTTGCTTAAACTCAAACAGATGCTTCAAAATACTCTCAGAATGAGTGTTCTTGTGCCAGTTTAACTCACCTCCCCAGTTTGGCTTGTGAACATTGGTTTGCTGCTTGTAACCAAACCAAAACAGTGGACAGACCATCTTTGTGGCACTGCCACCTGCTCCCCTCGAACTGACTATTGTGCTGCAGGTAGAGAGGTGCGTTTAAACCTTCTGAAAACGAGTACATCCTCTGAGATGAAAAATAATTCGGAAGTCATAGGTAAGTTGGGGGGAAGACCCACGAATCTTTAAAGCCAACAATGGTGTGTGTCTCTTCAAAGATTGTAAATTGCATATTTGAGGACATAGGAGGCAAAAAAAAGTTCAAATTTGGGGGGTTTTAGTTGGAGGGGAGACCGCAAAATGAGGATATGATAGAGATCACACATAACATGAAAGAAAACAGTGCATAATATGAAAATACATAGAGACAAAACATTGTTCTTATCATAGTATGGAACATAGAAACCCAGTGAGATTGGCAGTAAATTGAAAAGGACCGTGCATCTTCCCACAAGACATAATTTATGGAATTCCCTGCCACAAGGTGTTGTTGTCGTTTAGTCATGTCCGACTCCTCGTGACCCCATGGACCAGAGCACGCCAGGCACTCCTGTCTTCCACTGCCTCCCACAGTTTGGTCAGACTCATGTTGGTAGCTTCGAGTCCAACCATCTTGTCCTCTGTCGTCCCCTTCTTCTTGTGCCCTCCATCTTTCCCAACCTCAGGGTCTTTTCCAGGGAGTCTTCTCTTCTCATGAGGTGGCCAAAGTATTGGAGCCTCAGCTTCAGGATCAGTTCTTCCAGTGAGCACTCAGGGCTGATTTCCTTCAGAATGGATACTGGTAGGTTTGATCTTCTTGCAGTCCATGGGACTCTCAAGAGTCTCCTCTAGCACCATAATTCAAAAGCATCAATTCTTTGGCGATCAGCCTTCTTTATGGTTCAGCTCTCACTTCCATACATCACTACTGGGAAAACCATAGCTTTAACTATACGGACCTTTGTCAGCAGGGTGATGTCTCTGCTTTTTAAGAGGCTGTCTAGGTTTGTCATTGCTTTTCTCCCAAGAAGCAGGCATCTTCTAATTTCATAACTGCTGTCACCATCTGCAGTGATCATGGAACCCAAGAAAGTAAAATCTCTCACTGCCTCCATTTCTTCCCCTTCTATTTGCCAGGAGGTGATGGGACCAGTGGCCAAAAGGCCATGATCTTAGTTTTTTTGATGTTGAGCTTCAGACCGTATTTTGCGCTCTCAAAGCCACGAGGTGTAGTGGTGGCCATAGACTTAGATGGATTTAAAAGGGGATCGGACAAATGCATGGAGAATGGGTTTCCTCCGCCAGCAGTTTGCCATGATAGGCAAATGGAGCCTGTATGAGTCAACTTACCTTTGGTGCTGGGGCAGACAATAGGGAATGAATATTGCCTGGATACTTGAGAGCCTCTTGGAAGTATTTGGCTAGCCGCTGCCAGAAGAAAGATGCTGGATTAGGCCATCTCTTGGTCTGATCTAGCAGGGCTCTTACAAATTTAAATATTTGCCCCAACAGCTCTATATACCCAAGTCCTGTTGAGTGCGCTAGTTTGCTTTCTGTGTGTGATACCATTGAGTTTCTGAGATCCCCATAGGCACCGTGGTTTTTCAGACTACTACTTGTTCAGTAGCTCTCTGATAAACCACACAAGCTGTCTCAAAGCTTACTGTAACATGCTAGGAGTATCTCTTGTGTATACGCAAAAACATCTGGTCGGTTGTGCTGCTACTTGCCCTGATTCAAATAGGGCATATAAATGCAATGCAGTGCCACACGGGCATCGGGCCACACCTGTGGATGCACAAGGCTTGTTGAGCATGCTTTTTCCACGCCTCCACTAGGGATGTGAATGGGTTATGGCATTGGGAGTTTGTGTGTGTTCTCAGATTCAGGATACAATATTCTCCGTCTCTCTCTCGTGCATGTAGAAACCAGTTTGTGATTTTGTGGATTGTGCATTTGTGGATTGTGTGGGTATGCGCATAATTTATGTAGCCCGGATTAATGCTCATAGCATTAAAAACTCGTTCCAAAAAGGACCAATCATGGGTTAGAGCTCAACGTAAAACCTACCATGTGGTGATAGCGATCCTCTGTTGCATCTGTGGAAAACAGTTCCAGGAGATACTTTCAGGTGGTTCATAGTCTTAACAGAACCACCTTCGGCATCAGGGTTAGTGGGGATCTCCTGTAATTATTTTGCAAAGGTTTTTTTGCAGATAAAATTGCTCAGATTTGGAAGAATGAATAGTCTCCACCGTAGTAGCATGGTTGAGGTGCCAGAGCTCTGTCTAGTCAGGTTGTATGGGATAAATTTCAACCTGTTACCTCTGAGGACATATTGGACAGGCTGTTTGGGCGACTGAAACTGACCACCTGTCTCCTTGATCCCTGCCCATCCTGCCTCATAAAAGTGAGCCGGGAAGGGCTGGGCGATGGACTCTGTGAGGTGGTGAATGCTTCCCTCTGCAAGGGAGTTTTCCCTGAACCTGTAAAGAGGCAGTTATTAAACCGCTTCTTTAAAAAAACAAAAAACAATTTTTGGTCCTGGCCCCTATGGCCAATTAACGCCCAGCCTCAAATCTTCCCGTCCTGGGCAAGGTGATTGAGCGGGTGGTTGCTGAACAACTCCAGGCATGTCTGGAGGATGCGAACCCTTTGGATCCCTTCCGATCGGGACTCGGGCCCCATCATGGGACTGAATCCATCTTGGTCGCGCAGGTCATTGATCTTTTTATAAAATAAATATTTTTTATTAAATTTTGCATAAATTTTCCATACATCATTTAACGTTTCTTCAAATTTATACAACATTTTTGGACTTTCCTCTACCACATCTAGAGATTTCCATTTTCCAGTTCTAATCATGTATTTTCATTATTCCACTGTTACTTATACAATCATAACTAATTATCCTATTCCAAGATTTTCTTCATAACATTTCATATCACCCACCTTACAAAACTTCCTGCAAACCTACTAGCGTAATTTGTTGTTTACAATTGTTTTTCAAATAATTTTCAATTTTTCGCCAGTCCTCTAAGAATCTCTGGTCCCGTCGGTTTCGGATTCTCCTTGTCATCTTACCCAATTCTGCGTAGTCCATCACCTTCATTTGCCATTCATCTATCGTCGGTAATTCTTCTTGCTTCCATTTCTGTGTCAATAATACTCTTGAGTATTATTGGTCATTGATCTCTTGCAGACTAAGGACAAGAGGTGAAAGCTGTTTCTGGACCTGCTGCATCTCGCATTGGCTTTTGATACAATTGACCATGGTATCCTTCTGGACTTTTCTAGTGGGGCTGGGAGCTGGGGGCACTGTTATGCAGTGGTTCCGCTCCTTCCTCCTGGGCCGTGTCCAGAAAGTGGAGAGTTGGGGAGGGGGCAGTGTTCGAAACGTCCCATTCCTCTAGGCACATTTTGCGACGGAATTTCATTAGCTTGAGCAGTTTCTGAGCTCTGGGCACGGTGTTCTGCGCCTAAGATTTCAGATTAAAACTGCAGAGTGGAAGGAAAGGAGGGCCCCTTTCAGCCTCCCCACTTCCAGCTACTCTCTGAAGAATGGAGAAGAGACCCTCTTAAGAATATTAGGAGGGTGGGCAGAGGAAGGACTAGGCCATGTGGAAAATGAACATAATATTTTAGCTGCAGTTCATTCATTTTCAGCTTTGTACAGTATTCTTGTTATAAAAAAAGCACGCCTTGGCATTCCGTTGTTGCGCTCATAACCTAGGTTTAAGGTGCCATTTAGCTCCTAGCTTTCATACCTCAGTTTCTAACACTGTTGGGGGGGGGGTAAGTTTTTGGACCAACGGGCACTCATTTGTGGGGTGCCTCAGGGCTCCATCTTCTCCCCCGTGCTTTTTGACATCTATATGAAGCCGCAGGATAAGATCATCAGGGGTTTAGGCTGGATGTTCATCATTATAAGGATGATAACCGAGCTCTACCTCTCCTTTAAATCGGAAGAAGTGAGGGCACTGAATGTCCTTTTTGGATGTCAGGAGGTGGTTGTGGGAGATGGATTGTGGCTAACTGAGATTGAATCCTGACAATACAGAAATCTTGTTTCTGGGGGGCAGGGGGTGGGCAAGTGTGGGAGGCTTAGTTCGGTCAGAATTGAGTATATGATTCCAGAGTTAGTGCTAAATACATTACTTCTAGTAGATGAGCCACCATAGCTATTAGAAGGCCATGAACATAGGGCTTGCCAATCAGAAGGTCGGTGGTTTGAATCCCCACGACGGGGTGAGCTGCTGCTGTTCAGTCCCAGCTCCTGCCAACCTAGCAGTTCGAAAGCACGTCAGAGTGCAATCAGATAAATAGGTACCACTCCAGCGGGAAGGTGAAGGCGTTTCCGTGTGCTGCTCTGGTTCACCGGAAGCAGCTTAGTTATGCTGGCCACATGACCCGGAAGCTGTCTGTGGACAAACGCCGGCTCCCTCGGCCAGTAAAGCGAGATGAGCGCCGTAACCCCAGAGTCTTCCGCGACTGGACTTAATGGTCAGGGCTCCCTTTACCATTTTAGCTATGTATTAGGTAAAAAAAGGTAAAGGACCCCTGGACAGTTAAGTCTAGTCAAAGGCGACTATGGGGTTGTGGCACTCATCTCACTTCAAGTCGAGGGAGCTGTTGTTTGTTCACAGGCAGTTTTCTGGGACTAAACTGCTTCTGGTGCAACAGAGCACTGTGACGGAAACCATAGTGCACAGAAACGCTGTTTACCTTCCCGCTGGAGCGGTACCTATTAATCTACTTGCACCGTCTTGCTTTCAAACTGCTAGGTTGGCAGGAGCAGGGACCGAGTAACAGGAGCTCACCCCGTCGCGGGGATTTGAAGCACCAACCTTCTGATTGGCAAGCCCAAGAGGCTCAGTGGTTAAACCACAGCGCCACCCGCATCCCACAACCTGTGTACTATCTGAAACCAAAGGGGCACATTGGTTGCCAGGTGTGAAATATGTTTGCATTATTTTCTGGTCTCCTACCCCACTATAGTTGCTGTGATCTAAGCTATAGATTGGCTTACCATCATACCAGAAGCTGGGTTTGCAATTTATCTCACTCTAAACAAAACCACAAGCTGTATAGCTAAGATTTGTTCTATGGTTAACCACTTGTGGTTTCCCTGCAGGAGATAAACGTATTGGGTTCATACACAACACTAACCCGACAGCAGTGTAGTGGTGGCAGCAGGACGGAGGAGGCACTTAAGTGGCCACAGTCTTATCTCAGTCAGTAAAGCATGAGACTCTTAATCTCAGGGTCATGAGTTCGGGCAAAAGATTCCTGCAGTGGGTTGGGCTAGATGACCCTCAGAGTACTTCCCATCTCTACAATTTGATGGTACAGTTTGATGGTTTGGGACGCGGGTAGCGCTGTGGTCTAAACCACGGAGCCTAGGGCTTGTTGATCAGAAGGTTGGTGGTTTGAATCCCCATGACAGGGTGAGTTCCTGTTCTTCGGTCTCTGCTCCTGCCAACCTAGCAGTTCAAAAGCACATCAAAGTGCAAGTAGATAAATAGGTACCACTTCGGCGGGAAGGTAAATGGCGTTTCCGTGTGCTGCTCTGGTTCACCAGAAGCGGCTTTGTCATGCTGGCCACATGACCCGGAAGCTGTACGCCGGCTCCCTCAGCCAGTAACGCGAGATGAGCGCTGCAACCCCAGAGTTGTCCGCGACTGGACCTAATAGTCAGGGGTCCCTTTACCCTCTACCTTACAATTTCAGCAACCTACCAGTAGCTCTGGCTCAGGCCTGACATCTAACAGTGAAGAGAAGTGCATTTGCTCTTCCAAAGGCTGAAAAGTGTTGCCCATCTTAAGCCTGGTTATACCCCCTTCCCAAAGTGGCTTGCCTCTCACGCCAAGACAAGTGTTCAGTTTGTAATAGAGACTTCACTTTACTCCTGCCACACATAAGATGCTTTTCCGTGGATAAGCGGCTGGTTGCATGGAGCCTGCTACCAGTGATGCGGGTTCAATTCCTCAGTCCTTCCCCCTTGTGTCCAAATGTTCGCAGCTTGCTCCCCTCTGCCTGGGTTTAGAAGGCAGAGTGCCCAAGTTAGAGGGTGCTGCTTTTGAGGTGTGCCTGATTCCCCCAGCACCTTTCTTTTTAGAAATTCACCACTGCGTTGATTGAGACACACACACACACACACACACACACACACCCATGGCTGTGTGGCAGATTACTGTGTCTGCCGAAAACAGCAGTAATGTGCCATGGTGGAAATGGATTGTCTTTCCTGGACGTATATTTATTTAAAGCAAATTACACTTCTTTTACTAGCCCTGAAAGAGTTCTCAAGGAAGCTTAAACCATAAAACGGAGTTAAATACCATGTTGTTAAAATCCATTTGTTCCACAGTAAGATAGTGAAGCTTCTGAGAGCCAGTGTGGTGTAGTGGTTAAGGGCAGTGGATTCGTAATCTGGTGAACCGGGTTCAATTCCCCGCTCCTCCACATGCAGCTGCTGGGTGACCTTGGGCTAGTCACACTTCTCTGCAGTCTCTCAGCCCCACTCACCTCACAGAGTGTTTGTTGTGGGGGAGGAAGAGAAAGGAGAATGTTAGCTGCTTTGAGACTCCTTCAGGTAGTGATAAAGTGGGATATCAAATCCAAAACTCTTCTCTTCTCTTCTGCAGAAACGCTTGTTCCAGACGTTTCGTGGCATGGGTACTTGATGCGAAGTGATGCTGCCTTTTTACACTAGAGATACTGAATTGATCAGGGGCCTGTGATTTGTTCTTTTATTACAATGCACATCTGGGCTGCTGATTTAAGACACACCTGGACCCTCTCGTGTAGACTATTCCGATTCCATTATTTATTTCCATTATTTATTCTATCTTTCCTCTGGTGACACGCACAACTTGTGGTTTTTTTTTTAAATAGTCGGTGTCTTTTTGGATTGAAAGTTTTAAAAATTATTATTGAAAATGTTGCTGGTAGGTTGGTAACCAGAAAAACAGCAGGGTTTTCTTTTCTTTTTGTTTTTTTACAGTATTTCTTAATTAGCGCTATCAATGTTGTTTTGCTTAAGTACTACTAAGCAGAATATCTTAATGTCCAGAAGCAAAAAAAATATTTTAGGAGTAATTCAAGGATTGATAGAAAATATAAATGTGATGCTAAGATAGTGCTCGCCAAAAATATATATATAGTGAAGTTATATGAAATGGCAGTAGCTTCACAAGTTCGCCTGTCGGATAGATCCCAGCACAACTTGAAACCATGGGAAGATAAAAGAGTATGTTAGGAAACAACCAAGTATGGAAACTGCCACCACTATTCCATTTCCTTCTCCCTCAGTCAAAATTTTTACCGTCTGAGGGTGGTTACAATTGGGAGTTTATTAGGGAATCGGTGGTGTCCATACTTGCAAGGTTTTACCAAGCCCACCCATCGCCATCCAAATGCCAGCCTGTAATTTTTGATAAGGTATTTAATCCAGATTTCATCTTTCTTTTGGGCCGTTTTAGTGGCTAGTTTGTCATTCTTGGTTGGAGGTCCCTCTGCACCTCTTTGATCCCCAGTGGAGTGCAACAATAGGTCTTACTCTGTTTCCTAGATAGCAGCTGAAAGGCACCTATTTCCACCAGTTGCTAAAGAATGTCTGAATATAAAACAACCTGGTTCAGATGACCCATCCTTACAAGATCTGGATGCTGTCAGTGCAGGGGATTACCTTGGGGGGGGGCAGTTATTGCAGTACATACACCAGGCTTTTAAAAGAAAGCAGAGGTTGAGATCTTGTACAGTGCCTTTTTGTCAACAGTTTGCTGTTTCCTTTCTGCCCCGTGTGTTTTTAGTTGGGGATGTGGTTGTGCGGTTAACGGTTACGGGGGGCCTAGGGGCCTTTGTATGTTTTTCAGTATTGCCACCCCACCAGATCAAACAGCTGATCAATATATCACTCTTGGGACTTATCCACACTGGAGTTTGCTGTACTTTTTGCAGCTGTTGCATTTCTGTTAAATTTGATTAGTCCACATGATGTTACCCTTAAATGCAGGCTTCCTCATACTCGACACTCCAGATGTTTTTGGCCTACAACTCCTATGATCCCTGGGATGATGGGGATTGTAGTCTCAAAACATCTGGAGAGCCGAGTTTGAGGAAGCCTGCTTAAACGACACCAGTCTCAATGCTTCCCCCCCCCCTGTAAATTTGGGTTTATCCGATCCAAGGATGATAAGAGTGTGCTGAGAATTTACAGTTGCCTGGCCTGAGTCTGTGCTTTTGTGCGCTTCAGGGCATGGAAAATATTTGAAAAACAAAGTGTGTGCACATTTGTGTACATCAGGGGTCAGCAAACTTTTTCAGCAGGGGGCCGGTCCACTGTCCCTCAGACCTTGTGGGGGGCCGGACTATATATATATATTTTTAAAAATGCCCCACAAATAACCCAGAGATGCATTTTAAATAAAAGGACACATTCTACTCATGTAAAAACATGCTGATTCCCGGACCGTGCGTGGGCCGGATTTAGAAGGCGATTGGGCTGCGTCCGGCCCCCAGACCTTAGTTTGGGGACCCCTGGTGTACATGCACGGTTGATACTTAATTAACACAATGGGGGGGGGAAATCAGATGATAAGGCAGTGCCTGCTGGCTGGTTCTCTTTTTCCTTTTGGAACATTGGTGTGTTTCGAATGACGTAACACAGGTGTGTGCCAAAGGCACACTAGTAAGAAGATGAATAAATTTTGTGGGTTTGTGTGCCAGTCTGTCACAGTGGTCCTTGTCACAGCTCATGGTTTCCACTCCTTGAGCCCAGGCATTGGAGCTGTCTGCATGCGTGCTCCAAGCCCTTGGTGCATGACCTCTCCAAAAAGGCTGCAGGGTGTGTTTGCGTGCCTTGTCTCTGCTACTGTCATGCCCATTCACACTTCACATTTAATCATAGGTGAAACGTGCTCTTTTTCGTGAGGTTATTGCCCCCCCCCCCAGGAGTGGGCTTCGAGCGTAACTGTTTCCGAAAGCAGTTTCACATGAACAAAGGGAAGCAGGTTTAGCCCCCCAAAAGTCCTGAACCAGCCCAGACCCTGCTGTTTGTTTGTTGTTTGTTCTTAAACTGTGTTTCTCTCTTCCTCGTCTTTTTAAGAGTGAAGACAGATGTACCAGTCTGAGAGCAGTGGAGCCACTTCCATATAAACATACCTTATTTTGCCCCAGGATAAACTGACAAAAGGATTTGGGCACGTTTTCAGTGTGGTTTAGCTTAAACTGGAGGAAAGCTGGCTGTGGAGGGCACCTGTTACCTAAAACCTACCAACACCTTTGCAACCATTCCTGGAGCAGTTTTTGCAGCTCCTTTTGCAAATTTAATTTGATAAGATAAAGGGAGAGTGCAGTGATACTCTGCAACGTTTTACGTTTTTGGGAAAGCAGCCCGACCTATTGCATGGCTGAGTCAGCATCCTAGTGTAGGGGAGAGCAACCAAGATGATCAGGGGTCTGGAAACTACACCTTATAAGGAATGGTTGAGGGAATTTGGGTATGTTAAGCATGGTAAAGGGGAGACTGAGAGGAGATATGATAGCCATCTTCAGAAATCTAAAGGACTGTCCCAGGGAGGGTGGAGCAAGCTTGTTTTCTCCTGCTCCAGAGGGTAGGACCCAACCCAATGGAACCAGAAAGGAGATTCTGACTAAACAGAAGAACTGTCTGACTATAAAAGCTGTTTGAACAGACTCCCCTGGGAGGTCGTGAGCTCTCCTTCTTTGAAGGTTTTTAAGCAGAGGTTGGCTGGCCATCTGTCATGGGCGATCTAGTTGAGATTCCTGCCTTGCAGGGGATTCGACTAGATGACCCTCAGGATCCCTTCCAAATCTACAATTCTGTGATTCTTAAGTTGCAAAGCTGGGATGGCACTGTCCCAGCTCCTGCCAACCTAGCAGTTTGAAAGCAAACCAGTGCAAGTAGATAAAAGGGTACTGCTGTGGCGGGAAGGTAAACGGCGTTTCCGTGCGCTCTGGCTTCCATCACGGTGTTCTGTTGCGCCAGAAGTGGTTTAGGTCCAGTGCCGAGGGCCTTCTGGTGGTTCCCTCGTTGCGAGAAGCCAAGTTACAGGGAACCAGGCAGAGGGCTTTCTCGGTAGCGGCACCCGCCCTGTGGAATACCCTCCCACCAGATGTAAAAGAGAAAAACAGCTACAGTGCTACCTCTAGATGTGAACGGGATCCGTTCTGGAGCCCCGTTCGCATCCTGAGCAGTCCGCAACCCACAGCGCTGCTTCTGTGCATGCGCGGGTTGCGATTCGGCGCATCTGCGTGACGTCATTTGATGTGTCTGCCCATGCGCAACCTGCTGAACCCGGAAGTAACCCTTTCTGGTACTTCCGGGTTCGGTGCGTTCATAACCCGCAGCGAACGCAACACGAGGTATTGACTGTACCAGAAGACATCTGAAGGCAGCCCTGTTTAGGGAAGCTTTTAATGTTTAATACATTATTGTATTTTAATATTCTGTTGGAAGCTGCCCAGAGTGGCTGGGGAAGCCCAGCCAGATGGGTGTGTGTGTGTGTGTGTGTGTGTGTGTGTATATAATTATTATTATTATTATTATTAGTCATGCTGGCCACATGACTCGGAAAGCTGTCTGTGGACAAAGGCCGGTTCCCTCGGCCTGAAAGCGAGATGAGCGCTACAACCCCATAGTCACCTGTGACTGGACTTAACCATCCAGGAGTCCTTCACCTTTACAGGTGATTTATCCTCAGTTACCACTGTCCAGAGGTTAGCTTTTAGGTCAGAGAACGTATTTTATCTGTGTGAAAAGCCTAACACACGAGCCTTGTTTAAGTCACAATTGCCGTCGATAGCAATGTAGCTCTTGCAACGTAACTAAAAAAAGTTCCCAAACTACTATTACTACGACTGCTACTAATAACAATTTTATTATTTATGTGCCACCCATTTGACTGGATTGCCCCAGCCACCCTGGGCGGCTCCCAGCAAAATGTTAAAAACACAATAAAACACCAAACGTTTAAAACTTCCCTATACAGGGTTGCCTTCAGATGTCTTCTAAAAGTCAGATAGTTGTTTATTTCCTTGACATCTGATGGGATGTGCTAAATGTTATTTGGGCTGCTTTTCCAGCTTCCTTGGGTACCTTTCTGCTCTCCATGCTAGAGAGAGCATGCTAAAGAGCATGGAAAGCTTCTTTTGAATTTTTATCACAGGACATGCAATTTTCTGTGTCTTCCAACAATCTATGTGCCTGGATTTGTTGAAAGGGCAAAGGCAGCTAAGTTGACATCTCAAATTTTTTTGACTGCAGAAAAACATCCCGTGGATCTATAGCTGTGCTCCTCCCCCCAGATTTCTTCCCCCAGATATTTTGACATCTTGGTTTTTATGCATAGAACAAAGATCTAAGGTCTAATAATTTCACAAGTGTTTTTAGTTTCTTCGGAAAAGGATGCGAGGGGGGGGGGGGTCAGCCATGCCTTGTTAAAATGCCCAGACTAGGCAAGCAGAGCAAAAGCTTCTTGTCAAACAAAACGTCTCTTGAGAAGACATTTTCAAATCAACATTGACATTAGTGGCTTTTTTTGAACTCATCTTCTGTTTTCAACATGTCACATGAGATGGGCAAGGCATGCTTTGAATAACCCCAGTTATTTGGAAAACATTTGCAAAAGAGGGGAGGGGATGTATCAGAATTCTCACTCAGCTGTTATATAAGAACCATAGAATCACACAAGTTTTACAGAGTTGGGAAGGGACCCCAAGAGTCATCTAGCCCAACCCCCCCCCTGCAACACACAGAGATGAGAGATTTAGTTTTTTAAAAGTTGCATAGAATTTTTGAATTAGGATTCAGGCACACAGACCTGGAGGCACGGATTTGTGGTGTGAACTGGCTATTACTTGGGCTTTCCCAGGGCACCTCCAGACTGTTGCTATTTTGGGTTGTGACTCAGTCACATACCGGCAAACCCAGGTTGCTTAATTACAGTTCATTTGGAGCTCTCGTGCAAGAAATCTGCTTGTGGGCCCCCTCCCCCCATGAGACTTTTGCTATAAGGAAAATGTACTAGAAAGCTCAGGATTTATTTGATAGAGAGCCTTCTAACATCCTGCAAGCAAATCGGAATGAACGGCCAGTAAATAAGAGCTTTGAGAACTTAAAAGATGAAAAGTCACTTGATCCAGGGACAGTCCACATATATATTGGCTTATTCCAATCTCATTTTCTTAACGGTGACTGCTCCTGCTGAGACTGCACAGAAAAAGCAGTTTGGTTCCAGAAATTCATTCTGATTGTGCAGATAAAATATAACTGATAGAATTCTACAAGGGTGGGGTTTTAGTGTGTGAAAACAGTCCCGATCCAATGTCCCCCAGATAGTGGAGACGTCAGGCGCCATCCTGGGCATCTTCACTTGGTCGCAAGTGGTCGAAAGCCAGGTGCAAAATGAGCCTGGCCCCTGGCTAATTTCAAACACCGAACACACACAAACACACACACAAATGTGGTCACAGTGATGACGTCATGTTCCCCCCCCCCAAAGCCTCCCACTGCTAGCAGCAGCTTTGTGGTGATTTGAAGTGGGACAATGATTCAAATTGCCACCCTCCAGCAGATGGTGTGTGGAGGGTGCTGCCAGTGTTGGTTCTTGTTCTGTCTACCGATAATTCAGTAGTTCCTTTGCAGCCTCAGTTGTGAATCTTTAGATGCACTTAGGAAATGATGTTTGTTAGAAAACTCATTCGTAGATACTTGTGAGGAATTACCTGTTTTTCAATCTACACCTAAGTAGGGCTGGGTAATAATCAGCTTTTCAGCATCGCGGTCCCGCATCCCCCGACCCCATCCCTGGCAGAGACATCCCTGGTGTTCCCCTCACTTATGGGGGAGCCAGTGCCAGGCTGGGGGGGTCCTTTACCTGCTCGGAAGGGAGCAGCAACTGCATGCTCCTCAGCCGAGCAGATAAAAGATGCAGAGGGAGGAACAAGCTATATCAGCGCCTCGCAGGTGCAATTTTTCTCCCTCTGCGCTGTATGATATATTGCTGGCGAAACCGCCACCGCTCCTGAGTCCCTCTTCTCGCAAAGCTGGCTGGAAGAAGTCTCCCACGTAATGTCTAGTTTTACCCTAATTGTCCATGTTCTACACCCTAAAAAAACCTAAACAAAATAAAATAAAAAATTCCTTCCAGTAGCAATTTGAGACCAACTAAGTTTGTTCTTGGTATGAGCTTTCGTGTGCATGCACACTTCTTCAGATGCACACGAAAGCTCAAACCAAGAACAAACTTACCGGTAGTTGGTCTCTAAGGTGCTACTGGAAGGAATTTTTTTATTTTATTTTGTTTTGACTATGGCAGACCAACACGGCTACCTACCTGTAACTGAACCTAAAAAACCTAGTTAGGGGTCATTTTGTGTGTATGTTTCTCTGGTCAGATGATAGCCGAATGAACTGTTCAGTGTTACGGGTTCTCGGGGAAAAGGAATCGTAACGAGTTCTGGAAAACCTAGGTTGCTAATTAAATCTACCAAAATTTGGCCCCATATCTCTGCCCCCAAAACCAGACCAGTTTTGCAGGGCATGGAAATAGATGGCGGTGTAGTTGGCATCCGTATGCAGCCTGAAAGATGAATGACTCTAATTGAATTTAGGAGACATAATCAGATGTGGCCGCTGCTGGAATTTCTCCCTTGAGTGCATCCATCCTTAGTAATTGCTCGTTTATTAGCTCTGCAAAATGCACATACCCGCTTCTCCACTGTCTTTCTACCCCTTCCCTAACAAGGAATGTGTTCGTTTTCGGTTTATAACCTGCCTTTACCTAAAGGCTCGTTTTCAGCAGGTGAGAACGGGGGTTGAGCTGGGGAGGGGGTTAGCCTCCACCTGGACCTTTCCTGTTGCATCCCCCTTGTCTTGCCGCTGGTATCACATGCTGCAGACAAAATGCTGGGAGGACAATAGCCCAGTCCCTAGAACATGAGACTCTTAATCTCAGGGTTGTGGGTTCAAGCCCCATGTTGGGCAAAATATTCCTGCATTGCAGGGTGTTGGACCAGATAGATTGCTGTCATGGGCCTTTCCAACTCTACAATTCTATAATTCAAAGGCTGGCTCTTATCAGACTGACTATAGCTCTTTATGGGAGCAACAGTGGTCATACCCTCTACTGATCTTGCCCTGCAGGTTAACTGGTGACTTGTCTACCCTGGTGATGCTATTACTGAATGCCAAGTCAGTACCTAGTAGGACCACCCTCAGCCATTATTTAGTTATGCTTGAGCCGGGAGCTGGCCTGAATGGAAGAGTTCAAACCTGGGTGGGAGAAATAGGTTGGAGTGGATTGGACTCTGCACCGCCCAAGATTGGAGGGGGTGTCACTGTAGGCTGAATCTCTTGGCAGCTTTTGCTACCACTGACTGCGTTGTCCTCCTGGGGTGTCTCTGCAAATTGGGTGGTCTCTGGGAATAGCATGCAGCTCTATGGGGCAATGTTATATCCCCAGTGCTACTTGACTTCTTTATGAAGCCATAGGGAGCAGTCTGGAGATTGGAGGCCTCAAAACTTAACCTGGTATGGATTGGACGCCTTCCAATATTGGGAGGGAAGCGGCTGTCTCTCCTAGGAGTGAGTCTCATACTTAGGTAAATTTTGTGACAGTTTGTTTGTCATCTGTTTGAGATACTCCCTTGCTCTTTTCTTGCCTTTTACCATAGGCATACGGTTTTGCTGCTACTGTAATGGAGCTTCCCGTTTCACTGCTGTGGTTTGTGGTGGAATGTTAAACACAATCCTGGCAATGTCATTGCATTTCTTGCACACAGTCCGTGCCTTTGGACAGCCGTACCCAGACCTAAGACATGGAGCGTGTGTGTGTTCTGCACGTCCGTGGCTGAACATGGAGCCAGAACTAGAAAGATAGTTTGTCAGGAGAAGGAGACCAGGCTGGGCTGTTCTCCCTGACATGCTAGCTTTTTGGATCCAGGGACTTCTTAAGAAATGATTCCTCCTCCCCACCCCCACCCCCCATCCCTTATAACCATTTGAAATTATGCTGCTCGGGAGAAGCTTCACCCTTGTTTCTGATAATTGTATAAATTGGCAGCCTTCATTTTTCTCTGGGGACAGGTGACCTCTGAACAGCAAGGCTGCAGAACGTTGCTTTTTTAAAAAAACAACAACCACGCAGCTGAGCCAGAAAACAGATAAAAATGGAAGAATAATACTTTTTGCTCTGACTTCCCCCTTGTCCTCAGAAAAGCCTTTGCCATTCTCAGCGGTAATGCAAAATTATGACAACTACAGGGAGTGAAGTTCCGTCCTGTAGCTTCCCTTTAGTGTACAATACCTGGCTGAGTTACAAATCGGGAAATCCCTGATTTGAATCAACAATGAACTCGCTATCCAGGCTGGCAACTTCTAGCACTGTGCAATCACCGCTTTTTCCACTCCGTTGTTGTTGTTGTTGTTCAGTTTCTGAGTTGCTTCTTTCAAAGAAGTATTGAAAGCTGTTTATGGGCGGAATAAAATACATATTGGTACATCTGTTTATAAATGTTTATTCACAATACAAACATGTAAAATGAAAAAAAAATGGCAATGCCCCAGAACCCAGGAGAATAGGAACATCTTTACTTGGTGTTGCAAGATTATAGCGTTGGTGCCTGGCAAACGTCCCTGGGGAGACTGTTATGTGTTCCACAGGTTGGGGGCCCCCTTTCACCATTGTCACATCCTTCCACCTTCCTTCTCTTGGAGTGGCACAGAGGAAATTACTGCTGACTTTCCACACTTTTGGGTGTACATACATCTTTGTGTTCCATTCAGACTATTGGGCGTGACAAAGCTTCATGAGTGTGCCATTTTTTGCAGTGTGTTTATTTTTCTAATCGATTTCTACATTTGCACTGAGGCACGTTTCTAAAAACTTTAAGCGCTGCTGCATGAATATACGTGCTTTTAATATGGGCCCTACTTGTTTGATCACAACTTTAAAAAGTGAATGCGGCTGCAGGGGAATTAACATACTGCTAAAATGGCGGTGATCATTCCGATGTGTAGACTCAGTTGCCTGAAATACCACTGCACATGTCGAAACCATGAGAAAGCAGCCTTAAGGTGATCTTGCACCTAATATGATCCATGGGAATTGCAGCGCTGTTCTGCTCCTTCCCTGCAAGCAATTCTAACTGTCATGTAACTGCCCTGTAAACAAATCAGAATAAATGGTATGTACGGTTACGAATTGTGGGGTGGGCAGACTCCCCATAATCTCCACATTCAGTGAAGGTTCAGAATTTGAGCAAACTCATGCATTCCTGAATTTACCGAGGGCTGGGAATAACACCAGCTACTTTCCCCAGGGGTCGAACCTGGTGATGGTGGGTCGTTGAAGAAACATTGGTTTCCATTAGCCCCTCAGTGGATGTAATCAACCCAGCAGAAGGCTCTGCCAGACCTATAGGAAGGTTGCCATGGTAACAGGGGTGTGCGATGTCACCACAGGAAGAGAGGGCGTCCTTGTACAACAGGTTTGGGGAGTAGGGGTTTCTGGGAAGAAGGAACAGGAAGTGGGCAGAACTCCATGCGGGGACTAAAGGGCAGCAGACAGGCTGGCTGGTTGGAGCAGGCTGTTGCAAAGAGAGAGGTGGATGGTGCTTAGGATGCCTCCAAATCCATTGCTGGGCTTCTGCGAAGGAAAATACCTTCTTGGGATGTAAACGTGGTGTTCTCTGTCTCCATAAAACTGTGCAAATGAACCATATTTCTTAAAGCCACTAGTCTTTGCTACATCTCAATTTTCCACGAGGAAAGACAAACTCTGGTCGAGTGCCAAGACCCCTGGAATCTTCTGCTACCACTTGGCAGAAATTGGGTTGGCCTGAAACAGTATGGAAACCAGACGTAGTTTTAACTGTTGTGCAAGGTTTGTGTGAATCAGGATGCATGCTGAATAAATGGCTCGTTCGTTTCTCCGAGAGACGAAAAACAAAACATGAGAGTAGAGCCATTTGATGAAGGGATTGGAGGTGACCCTCTCCCATAGAGGGTCCAGTCGTGGACGACTCTGGGGTTGCGGCGCTCATCTCGCTCTATAGGCCGAGGGAGCCGGCGTTTGTCCGCAGACAGCTTCTGGGTCATGTGGCCAGCATGACTAAGCTGCTTCTGGCGAACCAGAGCAGCACACGGAAACGCCATTTACCTTCCCGCCAGAGCGGTACCTATTTATCTACTTGCACTTTGACTTGCTTTCGAACCCTCTCCCATAGGTCTATCTAAATAGCTAGGATTGCAGTTCTAGCCCCCTCCTCTTCCTTTCCCTGCTGCTTTTGGGGGTGGCCAGGATGGTGGGCAATTCGCCTCTGCACCAGCTTCTGCTGGCAAATTAGAGGAATGCTGGCTCTCTGTGCCCCCATTACGACTGCTCTGCCTGGCACCTTTCACATGAGATACGCATGCACACACAATATTTTGTTTTTTTTAGCGGCACATGTGAGCATAGCTCATTTGGGATAAAATACAGAACGAAAACTCAACCCTGGTTGTAGATTTTACAGCCTCCCATTACGGAAAAAAGACAGTTTTAATCTCCATGTATGTGGATACCTTAAAATGGTAACGGGAGCATGAGGCCTTGAGGGTTGGTGGAAATGCCAGAGGAAGGAGACTGACTCTGCAGTCTCACTGGGCAGCTTCTTCCTCTGCTGAAATAGCCTTGGAAGTGGGAACGGTTTCTCCCATAAATATGATCTTTTCCCTAATAAGGCATGTTGGCCTGTCTCCTGAAAGATATTTCTGTCTCTGTTTTTTTTTAAAAAAAGAGTCATTGGACTTTCTCTGAGCTCTGAAGCAGTAATATTCTATGGGAGATAAGGGCCTAGGATTGGAGAAGGTTAACTTGCCCATGTCCTTGTTTGGATTGCCTCTAATGTAATGTTTTCCCTACATGGTACATACATGTTAAGCCTCCCCCTTTTTTTCTTTTAAAGAAAAGGGTTGGGTAAATTAACAGCTCTTATTTATTATTTTTGGCTCATCCTTAACTTCGCAGAGTTCAAGGTGGAAGACATACAGTTTTCTCAGGCCTGTTTTATCTTAACAAGTCCGTGAGGGGAGCATTGGGTTCAATCTGAAGTTATCCAATAGACTTCATGGCTGAATGGGTGCTTGAAACCAAGTCTCCCTAGATTAAGAATATGCATACTTACACCAGACTGACTTTTGACCCACTTGGCTGTGCTGCCTAGGTGGAATTTCCATGAAGAGCACAAAATACGCTTCCTGTATTTTTTGGCTGCGCTTCTGTGCTGATAAACAGCACTTAGGGCTGGGCGATAATCTGGTTTTCAACATTGCAATTATATCACCAGACAAACTTCGCGATGCGCCAATATATCACAACGTCTGAAATAAGGATGGAGGAGACATTGGCTTGCTTCACGGTTTCCCCCACATTGTGATTTTTGCATAGCACCCCCCCACACACACACCATGATTCGCAATACATATATATAGTGCTAGGTCACAAACTATGAAACTGATATCATAAGGACTTCAAATCAGTTTTGGACAATATCTCGCCTAACGGCACTCTGAGCTACCAATGCCGCCTTTGCCTCATGCAACCGTGCAGGGTCCAAACTGTGAACCCGATTCTTTAGGGGCCGTGTAACGGCCTTCAAACCATGTTGAACGCTGCCCAGCTGTGCAGATGCTTGAAAACCAGAGGATGGGATACAACAGTAGGACATCCTATTCCAGGGTGGGTTAAAAAAACAACAACAACCCAATGATTGTAAAAGTTGCATTTTTAAAACCAGACTTTTAAAATTTTAAATAGGATCTTTTTTTAAAAAATGGCTCTGTTGATTGTAAGAACAATGGGGCAGTTGCTGTACACACCTTCCCAAGCACATGACTATGCAGAGTTACCACTGCAGACCACCTGAATGAAGCCTGTGGAACACTGGTGTGCCCTGCGCTTTGGGAACTCCTACAATAGGCTATATTCTAGCCGTGCAAAATAAATTTTCTTTGCACACACCCACCCCATTCTTTGCATTTTCCATCTAAGCATGCAAGGGGCATCACCGCTCAAGGATGCTTTCCAACCAAGAAGAACTACCTGAGAAGGGTGCAGAGCAGGATGTGGGGCGCATGGCCTGGGGGAAGAGTTTTCAGGGCCAGATAGAAGCACATTAGGCTCCCTGGACCTGCATTTCCCCACTCCTGCTTTAAACCGAGTTATCAGATGTTAAATAACATGTATTTTGGGGTTATAAATGATTACTTGACACCCAGGCAGTATTTGGTTTAGGGCCAGTTCAGATATAGACTGCATTGTTCACTTATAACCCTAAGCCCAAGGAGTACGGTTTGTTAAGCCGTTTGGATCCAGTGGACGCAAAGCCCCATGGATCCCCTTGAGATCTGGCCCTCAGCTGCATGAGCCTGGAGCCCAGGAAGTACAAATGCTTTAATAAGCAGATACGTTTTAATGGTTACAACTACCCATTAGTTATACATGCTTGCTTAGGAAATATGTTAATTGGAATGTTGGAGGCTTCAGCCGCCTTCTTGGTGATTTAAATAATAATTTAAATCAGTCTGTGATTTATATTCATGCCCTGCTTGTGAGTAAAATACACACACTCAAATCCACATTTGTACATATTTTAAAAACACAAAGTGAAATATGATAAAGCACAGCAGCAGCAGCTAATTTCAAAATACCACTTGGCAGTAATTTTCCTTTCCATTGTGTGAACCGGGCTTTTCCTTAGTTGGGGTGTAATGTGGGTTGTTGTTTTTTTTAATGCTGGCCTTTGAAAATGTAGAGAATGGTTAAATTATTCAAGTACCGTATTTTCCGGCGTATAAGACGACTGGGCGTATAAGACGACCCCCAACTTTCCCAGTTAAAATATAGAGTTTCAGATATACTCGACCACAGATTCTCCACCCGGCGTATAAGACGACCCCTGACTTTTGAGAAGATTTTCCTGGATTAAAAAGTAGTCTTATACGCCAGAATAAACAGTATATAAGTACAGGATAACGTGCAACGGTAGAAACAGGTAGATGTAAAATGTTGGTAGACAAAAGTTTGGCGGAGCTGGAAATTTATTCTTAGGTGCGTTTTCGTAGTTTTATTTCATGGCGCAACAGGGACAAACCTCATTTCCTTGCACTGTTTGCACGTTAACCAGTCTTGCAGTATTTCTGCTTCAGATTCCTTGCACTCTTGCAAAGTGGCTTGGGGATTAAGGCGGCTTTTGCTTTGTTTATATCGAGATATTAATAGCCACGTTCTCTTCTCCCCCAACCCTCCTTTTTTCTTGTTCTTAGCTAACAGCCTTTGACCACCATGAGTTGGAGTTTCCTGACACGTCTACTAGAAGAGATCCACAACCACTCCACGTTCGTTGGGAAGATCTGGTTGACGCTGCTGATCGTCTTCCGCATCGTCCTCACCGCCGTGGGAGGGGAGTCCATCTACTACGATGAGCAGAGCAAGTTCGTGTGCAACACGGAACAGCCGGGCTGCGAGAACGTTTGCTACGACGCTTTCGCCCCGCTCTCCCACGTGCGCTTCTGGGTTTTCCAGATCATCCTCGTCTCCACTCCCTCGGTGATGTACCTGGCCTACGCCGTCCACAAAATCGCCCGGATGGTGGAGCACGGCGAGACGGAGAGGAAGTTCCGGAGCAAGCCTTTCCCCATGCGCTGGAAACAACACCGAGGCTTGGAAGAAGCCGAGGACGACCACGAGGAGGACCCGATGATGTACCCGGAGATCGAGCTGGAGAGCGAGAACAAGGAAAACCCACCTCCTACCAAAGTGAAGCACGACGGCAGGAGGCGCATCCGAGAGGACGGCCTCATGAAGATTTATATACTGCAACTCCTGAGCAGGACTGTTTTTGAAATCGGCTTCCTCGTCGGCCAGTATTTCCTCTACGGGTTCGAAGTGAGCCCGAGGTTCCTCTGCAGCCGGAAGCCGTGCCCGCACACGATAGACTGCTTCATTTCGAGGCCTACGGAAAAAACCATCTTCCTGCTCATCATGTACGGCGTGAGCTGCCTGTGTTTACTTCTGAACGTATGGGAAATGCTCCACTTGGGATTCGGCACCATCCGGGACACGCTGAACAATAAGCAGAAAGAGCTGGAGGACTCGGGGACTTACAACTACCCGTTCACTTGGAACACGCCGTCCGCACCTCCGGGCTACAACATCGCGGTGAAGCCCGAACAGATCCAGTACACGGAACTGTCCAATGCCAAAATGGCCTACAAGCAGAACAAGGCGAACATCGCCCAAGAGCAGCAATACGGGAGCAACGAGGAGAACATCCCCACCGAGTTGGAGACCCTCCAGCGGGAAATCAAAGTCGCCCAGGAACGCTTAGACCTCGCCATCCAGGCCTACAACAACCAGAACAACCCGACCTGCTCCAAGGAGAAGAAGCCAAAGGGCAGCTCAAATAAAAGCAGCAGCAGCAGCAAGTCAGGGGATGGGAAAACCTCAGTCTGGATTTGACGCTGCCCTCTCTGGGAATTAATGCTGTGCTACTTAACGCTGACCGGCAGACTTGCTGCCTAAGGAATTCCAATAAATAAAATGTTTGGCTTTGTTTAAGTTCAGGGGTGTTTGGGGCCGCCAAAGGACACACTCCAAAGGGTTGGGGTGGGGGTGGGGGAGAGGGGAAAAGAAAGCATTTGTGCTCACATTCCAGTGTTTCCAGAACATTTATTTCTTGTTTCTTCCAGGTCAGGAGAAGACCCGGGTTTATTTTTTATTTTTTTTAAAAAACCCAATCATTCTCATTGGAACGGTTTACACTGTGTGTACAGCATTATGGTACATTTTATTATGCACAATTTTTGGTATTTGTACATTGGATATCTCAGTTATACTTTTTATATTAAAAGGAAACAAAGTTGGTAATTCTGGGTGTTTCTGTAAGGTGTTTGTTTTCTCCCCTTAGGCCTGCAGATCTTAAAAAAAAAAATCACCCTAGATTTTCCTGAATTTTGACAATAAGGTGCTTCCCCCCCCCCCCAGCCAAAAAAGGTTAGAGAAGCTCATGAACAGGGATGTCAAAAGTGTGATGCCTAGCACAATTCTTCAGCGACTGCTTTACTAAGAGAGAGGGAGGGATTGTGATTTGGCATCAGTAAGAAAGCTTTTTATCAGCCGTGTATTTAGCGCTTGCCTGGAGTGTCACAATCTGGATATTTAGCTTATCATTTCTTTAACTTGTTATGTGTGCTTTTTTTCTACACTAGTTTTTCAAACATGGGAGGAACTGAAATTGTCGAGAAGTGACAGCTTTTCAGAGAATTAAAGGTGGTGGGCAATGAAGCTTTCCTAATATTAGTGCATCACAGAATTGTGGGTTTGGAAGGGACTCCGGGACCCTTGCAATGCAGGAATAATGTAGCTGTCCCATTATGGGAATCAAACCTGCAACCTTGGCATTATCAGCACCACTCACTAACCAACTCCAGGCTGTACTGCCTTCATCACTAGACGGAACAGATTTTTGTGAGCTTATGGAAGCACTGTGAGAACTTGGAATAGCTGCTTAAACCAGAGAACTCTAGTCATTGTGGGGTGGGTGCGGAATGCATGCGCATGGGTATTTGGGAGGCAAGTATAGCAAAACCATTTCGCCTGCAAATCTCTGAAAAAAGGATCCTTTGCACACAGCCTTGTTTGAAGGGTTCTTAATTGTTGCTAAATGACAGGGCTGTTCTGATTAAATGGCCTCCCGTTTTTCTCATTGCTCAGAGCAATACGAATTCTAGGGGCGGTGGGGCGGTGGAGAGAAATGTGTTCAGAGTTTGTTTTGCTCAAGAGACCAGTCGGATTTTGGCATTCGCCTTAGGTTTATAATTAGACAACAGAGAAGGCAATGTTTAGTGCCTTCGGTGATGCCTTTTTGGCAAGGGCAAGGGAGAACAGAGATGAGAGGTTGATGTGCCGTGTACACTACTTTCAACTAATAATGTACTACGAATCCAGGGCTGTGCTGTGCTGTTCTGTTCTCCCTGTCTTCTGGTGGTATGGGGCTATTCTTCGAGGAACTGGTGTATGATTTCTTCCCAAGGTATGGAAGCTAGGGTGGCCAGGCTGAAAAACCTACTTGGATGTATTCCAAAACATCCGGCTTTCCATCTCTCTCAACCCACCCACCCCCAACTTTTTTTGGGGGGGGTGGGGGAATAGGACTGGCTCCAGAGTTAGTCATGCTTAGGGTATATCCTTTGAAATCATGAAACTTAGTCATCATGACTACTCTTAAGCATTGTATCCAACCCATATAAACTACATTTTGGAAGTTCGGATCCATTCATTCACAGCTTCCTTGGAAAGACATGCCTGCGCTGCCTTTTAAAGGCTTCTAAAGGATAGGGCTTGGGTGCTCCCTCTTTGTAGCATCTCAACCATATATGCATAACAGAGGAGAATAATTTGAGTATGTGGATCAGTGACTTCTCTGAAGATCTTAGTAAAGTAGCAGACTCAAATGCAAAAGAGACTGTCCTGAAAGTTTTAAGAAGATAGTCATAATCTTTACCAACCTTTCTGGACCAGCTTTAGATAAATACACGGTTCTGATTTTTAAAAGGCAGCACCTATCCGTTTGTTGTTGTTGTTGTTGTTGTTACAACCTTGAAGAGGGCTGGAAAAACACGCTGGATTTTTAAGTTCCCTTGAGGATGGTTTCTGTCCGTGATTGCATTTGCCGGGAAGTTTGAAAAATGTTATCTGTGGATATCTTCATTAACCTTGGAATGAGGTTTGATGATTAACCCATCTGAGCTGAAGTAAATTGGCTTATCCGAATACTCCTTGACTCCTCGATTGGAAATGGCTCTTGAGATGTAGGGTTATTAGATGCCTTAAAAGCAGCAATTGGGATGGGGTAGGTGAAAGGGGGGGCTGCGGGTGGCGCTGTGGGTTAAACAAGCCTAGGGCTTGCTGATCAGAAGGTTGGCAGTTCGAATCCCCGCGATGGGGTGAGCTCCTGTTGCTCGGTCCCTGCTCCTGCCAACCTAGCAGTTCGAAAGCACAAGTAGATAAATAGGTACCACTCCGGCAGGAAGGTAAACGGCGTTTCCGTGCGCTGCTCTAGTTTTGCCAGAAGCGGCTTAGTCATGCTGGGCACATGACCCGGAAGCTGTACGCTGGCTCCCTCGGCTGGTAAAGCGAGAAGAGCACTGCAACCCCAGAGTTGTCCGTGACTGGACCTAATGGTCAGAGGTCCCTTTACCTAGGTGAAAGAGGAGCAGGAGGAAGGAGTCTATAAACTGTCCATCTCCCTTTCGTGACCCTTCTGTAGACGTTGGTACACAATGAGACCTGACCAGCACTGCAGATGGGAAGCCTGCCAACAGTGGCACCAGGAAGAGTATACATGGGTGCATCTTTCTATTTGCCTTGAAAAATGTGTGGCAACTATACAGCCAGATCCATCTATCTTGTTTGGAGGTGCCAAGAATTATCTTTCCTGAGGTGGATGCTGATATGTCCAGTGCTTGCCTTCAGGGTCTTGGAATCTACCTTTTTGCCCAGATGTATTGGCACCCAGCGCAAGATAGGGGTGTGTGTGTGTGTAACAGCTGTTGTGTGTGCACAGCCCATTTGCACAGGCAAAGTGATGGGTGGAATGGGGCGCATCCCTTGACAAGCTGAAAACAGCAGCATTCAAAACGTTGCTCTGAACAACCCAGAAGGACCAGTAAAGCAAAGAGTCGGAAAGGCAATTTGCCCATTATTCCCAGTACACATCTGTGGGGCAGTTGGGGTGTGGGTGTTTGCATGCTAGAATGTGCCCGCAGGTCCCCCTGAAGCCATGTAAAGGCCAGAAGGCCTGGCCTATGCCCTGCTTGGTTCATTGTAGGACAAGCCGCAGAATCTTCTGCGACGCACTCTGGTTGCTGGTATCCAATGGTAGGGTGGACGCCTGGGAGGCTAACAGTAGGGGGAGCCAGAGCGAATGGCAGGCAGGTCCCACCCCCTGACCCATTTGTAAGAAGGCAGGGGCAGCCTAGCTGAGGGCAGGGAGGTTGGTGGGTCAGTGCCTCCCTCGCCTCCACCGATGATGCACAGAAGTTCCTTGGCAGGATGGGAATCCCTAAAGGCAGGAAGTTCGAAAACCACCGTTGCATGGGAGGGCAACGTGTCCATGTAGTTGCTTGGGCCTACTTCTGCTTGCTTCTTTCTGTGACGACCATTTGCATTCCTTTGCACTTTGCGCAGGAAAAGACACAAACTTTTGCTGCCAGCCGTTACACTTCTCCCCCCCCCCCCAAAATGCAAAGTGACTTGAGCTCCAAATCCTTGTTTCCATAGCTGTTTCATATTCATTTTAGCTGCAAGAAGGGAGAGTTCATCTTACTTTGAAATGGAGCATGTGTGGCTTCCAGTGAAGTGGATGTTTCTTTTATGCCGAGGAGCCGTCACATGGCAAGTTCTCAAAATCTCTTCGTTGGGGAGGAAGAGGACTAGATGCATTTTTCTATTGAAGCTGGGTTTTACCCTGGAGCTCCTTGTCATTGTCAGCTTAGGAAAACGTCAAGCGACAGCGCTCGAGTGTGTCCCTAAGCATGTGCAGAATACATTTCCCCTCGCTGCTGAATAACTATAGCTTATCCTCAAGTTTAATATTATGGGACAGGCTATCCTCTCATAGGGTAGTATGTGGCTTCCAGAAAAGGCATGGGAATAAAGTATACTTAATACTTGCTTTTCTTTTATTGGCAGGCTGTGAGTTTTTGAAGTGCATTCAGTTCCGGGTATCGAACACAGATGCAATAACTCCTGCGACATAGTAGGCCGCTTGCTATCGGCTAGAGGTACAAGATGCACAGGAATCTGATAGATTTGCATGCTTCTGTTTCATGATGAATTTTTCAGAAGCCACTCTTGTGGTTGCGGAGCTGGAGAGGCTGCTCTGAGGACAATGAGAGAGCCACATCCTCAGGCAGAAGTGGGTGCTAGGGCTTCCTGTCAACTTGCAAATAAATCCAGAAAAGTTGCTAGTCCTCAGCATTTATTTATTTTTAAATACAACCATTGGCTATATATACTAGTATCGGTGATTGATGCCCTACAGGGGAAAAAGGAGTCAGATTTGGATTTTTTAAAATAATAATAATAATAATAAATGGTAATAAATTTTTATTTATACTCTGGCCAAAACCGCGCTCAGGGCGGCTAATGCCAATAAAATTACAATAAAATGTAAAAGAAAAAGAAAGTTAATTAAAATACGGGTTAAAATGCAATTTAAAATGCAGCCTCATTTTAGTAGTAGCCCATAAATCAAAACCATAAGGGGACGGAACCTTAAGGGTCAGACTGAGTCCAAACCAAAGGCCAGGCGGAGCAGCTCCGTCTTGCAGGCCCTGCGTAAATATGTCAAATCCTGCAGGGCCCTGGTCTCTTGTGACAGAGTGTTCCACCAAGTTGGGGCCAGTACTGAAAAGGCCCTGGCCCTAGTTGAGACCAATCTAACCACTTTGCAGCTTGGGACCTCCAAAGTGTTATTTGTGGAGCTTAAGGTCCTCCACGGGGCATACCAGGAGAGGCGGTCCTGTAGGTACAAGGGTCCTAGGCCGCATAGGGCTTTAAAGGTCGAAACCAGCACCTTAAACCTGATCCTGTACTCCACCAGGAGCCAGTGCAGCTGGTAAAGCACTGGATGAATGTGGTCCCATGGCAAGGACCCCGTAAGGAGCCTCGCAGCGGCATTCTGCACCCACTGGAGTTTCTGGGTCAGCTTCAAGGGCAGCCCCATGTAGAGCGAGTTACAATAATCAAGCCTGGAGGTGACCGCCGCATGGATCACTGTGGCAAGATCATGGCAAGAAAGGTAAGGGACCAACTGCTTGATAACGGTGGAGATGGAAAAATGCCACCTTTGCTGTGGCTGCAACCTGTACCTCCAAGCTCTTGACAGAAGGTGCTGGCACTAATTGAGCCCCCGCAAGAGATGGGAGTTGGCCCCCCAACCCCATGTCCTCCCGACCCAGCCAGAGGACCTCTGTCTTCGAAGTATTTAACTTCAACTGGCTCCCACGCAGCCACCCAGAAGCCTCCCTGCCTTGTCACAAGCAAGTTTAAAAACTTGTGTTTAATACAGTTTTTATACGGCATAGCACCTGTAAACATTTCTAGTGTTCTGTGTGTTTCATGTGCAGTATCTGGATGTTGTAATGTTTGCAACAGCCTTGAAAGGTTAAGTTGGTATTCTCCCCTATTTTGCAGATGGAAGGGGTGGGATGGAGCATGAGAGAAAGTAGCTTTGCCCGAGGCCACACTAGTGAGTTCCTGGCAGAGGCAAGATTCGAACCTGGAACTCCCTGATTTGCAACTTCCTCTTCCAGCCACTACACTACTCCAGGTCATTTTACTTTTATGTCATGTGATGCAGACTTGCACTATCTTTCCCAAGGCCTTCTGCGTGTTCTCTAAGAAAACGCTCTTTTATCAATACTTCGGTTCCTTCCAGGGCTGAGTGGGCATTCCACAAACCAGACTCCAAAGCTTAGGGAGCCCTGGGCTCACATCTAAGCCCTGGAAATACACAGATGCATTATGCTTTTACGACACAGAAGCGGAAGGTCAACGTGATGCTAACAGAAAGGCATTTGAGATGGAAGGCAGGAAATTTGCTGGTCGGAAGCCAAAACTTGCAGGCGTCGGAGACGGTAAGTAATGCAGGCCGGCATGGTTGGAGAACAGTTTGTGGTACTCTTAGGCTCGCAACAGCTCCCAGCATCAGAAGCACATAGTAGTAAGGGACAAATGCAGAACAGAAAGGGATTTTGGTAGCTTGGCTTTAAAAAAAATAAAAATACCAAACTTCAGCGTAACCAAAAGCCCCCTTAAAAGGTTTTACAGCAGCACAAGACTGTGTGGTACAGAAACATCAGCACCGGGTTTTTATAATGAAGCCACACAGGGCTAGGATTGCCCTCTGTGTATTAATTTCAAAGGAATTTTGCAAATTGCAATGAAGGTAAGGAAGACCACTTTGTCTTCCATTCAGACTCTTGAGACCAAAACCCTGGGTTTGTTTCCCATCCCCTTCTCAATCTGTTGGCGTTGCCACACGAGTCCAAAAGTAAGCAGAAACCTTTTTGTTCCGTCAGCTGACTGGGAACACTCACTTTCTGAGGCTTAGGAGTTAAATCCTTCCACTTCCTGCATAAGGAACTTTTGCCACTTCCTGATCCCTTATCCACTCTGCAGAAGACTTCCAACATTTTCTGCCATTTTAGAAGAGTAATTTGGTGGTTCCTTATTGGTAATACCAGGAACAGGCAAGAGAAATTAGGGAGAACCGCCATCTTTACAATGGTCCTTACATCTAGCCAGCAAATATTTAAATTCCAGGAACATGACTCAACACCCAGAATTCCTTCAGGGAACTTGTAAACCTAAAAATTCAAACGTATTTATTTTCAATTTGAAACATCTTCTGAAGGTGCCTTTGCTGATCATGGGGGATATTGAGGCACTTTATCTCAGATTTAATGTCATCAGTTCCTAGATTTGCAATGTTTTCAAACTCTGCTAGTATAGTCTTCAACTCAAGGTTGCTTGTGCCAGGTTGGAAAGAATTGGTAAGATGTCATCCACTAATAAATTTATTGTTTGTTTGTTAATTGGTCTAAAGTATACTGAAAATCAAATGTATTCTTGTTCAGAATTCAGAAGGAATTAAAGTTTGTGTGAAGTAGATCTGTTCCTGACAAAAGGATGGGACAAGGGAATTAGATTGGTTCACTGCTTGTTATAGTTTCTGTGGTTTTAAAGGTGTATGGTTTTCAGCTGTTTCCAGGGCACTTTTTTAAACAGCAAGTGGCAGATTCTGAAATTAAAACATAGCACGATAACAGGGTTGTACAGATCTCTGTAGCATGTAATCGGGTAATCCAGATCTTTTCCCTGCCATCTTCAATTGTCTGACAATCGGTGTCTCATCTTCTAAACTGCAAGCATCGTATTGTACGTGGGAAATTTTCTTTCTCTTAACAGCAGCTTCAGAAAGGCCGGTCTCTGTGTCCCTCATCACCCCTTATCTTCAGAACCGATTTGCAAAGTCAGCTCAGTCCCTGGGCCAAAGATGAAGGGCTGAAGGGGACAGAGAAAACAGATGAAGATCATTGTGTTAATAAGGAAGAACGATGGACCCTTTGGAAGATCAGGAGGACACATTGATTGACAGCGTGGGGAACTCCATTCAGGAGCAGGGCTTGTTTGGTCGAGGTAAAGACGGGGCGAAACATTTTAAGTGTAGCAGGAGAGATTCCAAAGGCTTCTTGCTGCCTTTAAGACATCTGTGCTTTCTTACATTGAGCAGCAGAGCGGGATGGCAGGAAGGGGTGGAGTCCTGAAACTTTCCTGCACAGCAAGGACCAGCCAGGTGTGGTGGGGCACCTGAGATTCACCCAACGTATCTCAAAACACTGCAGCCGGTCAGTTTTGCGACTGTTTTTCCAGTGTTCAGATTCCTCTCTCCACCACCCACCACCCACCTCAAAATACAGCGATGGAGGAATGTAACAAAGTGACCTGCGCTTGCTTTTCAGGAGACAAAACGGGAAAGCCCAAGCTAAAAGCAGATGCAGATGGCCATGACCAAGAGGTAAGCCAGAAAACCTTGCATTTGAGAACTTGCCTGGGCCTCCTAGGCAACAAAGAATTCGGTGGCTGCCAGGGAGCAGCTAGCCAACTGCATATCCAGAAAGATGTATGTGTGCATAGGTGGGGCGGGTTCCCAGGAGTAGCGAAGAACTCTCTTGTAACAGCAATGTGATTTTCCAGCTCAGGCTGGCTTCCTGTTTCTGGTCCTTAGTCTGAGATGCTCTATTGGGAAAAGGGACAATGCACACTATTATTTTTATTAGATGTGGGGGGGGGGGCCGCTGAACCAGTTTTAAGCAGGTTCCCCATTTGCATCCAGATGGCAGCTCACTACAGCTTGAAATTAAAAATAGTGTTGAAACTATTGGTTAATGAGCACTGACTCGGTGCACTAAGGCCACATAACAAATCAACTTGCTTTGGTACCAACCCATTGCTTTCTTTCTGTCATTCTATTTTAATTTACTGCTCTAAATCTCCAGGTAAGTTTTCCTCACTCTTTTTTTAGAAAGGGGGAAACCCTACGAAGAGGTGAGAAGTCCCGCCGGGGACATCAGATTACTGCCTCTTTAGAAATGCACAACCTTGTGACGGAATACAGACATGACCACATAATTTATTTTACTTGTCAGTTTTAAGTGTGTCTGATTCCCCCCCCCCCAATGGTAGTACCTTTAGCTCACCACAGGAGGGTAAACAAAAGCAAGCAACTGCTGGAGAATTTGAAGATTTCTCCTTGCAGGCTGATGTTTTCTGCAGCAATAGGAGCGGAATAAAGAACCTTAGTAAGAAGATAGGGTAGAAATGAAGATAGGGGGCAAGCTTTTGTCCTGTTCTGGAGAGGGAGGACTTGAACCAATGCCATCACATTATAGGAAAGGAGATTCCGACTAAACATCAGGGAAAACACTTTCTGTTCGACAAAGGATCGGTCTCCCTCTGGAGGTTGTGGACTCTCCTTCCTTGGAGGTTTTTAAGCAGAGGTTGGGTGGCCATCTGTCACAGATGCTTTGGCTGAGATTCCTGCATTGCAGGGGGTCAGACCAGATGACCCTTGGGCTCCCTTCCAACTCTACAAGGCTAGGATGATTCACATGTTTGGATGCACTTAAAAATGAGGTGTTCAGAATTCTGCTAGTGCACTGCTCCTGCCTAAGCTGATGGAGAGAGGCAGTCAGTACTGGGTGTGGTGCTAGTCTTGCAAGCTAATGCTTTTTGGGGTCTTCGCATCCATCTTCAAGAGGCCTAGGTCTGGCCTTCATGGCCATCTTCTGCATCGCTACCGGACGCCTCCCCATCTCACCTAATAGATCATGGGTAGGCAAACTAAGGCACGGGGGCCGGATCTGGCCCAATCTCTTTCTAAATCCGGGAATCAGCATGTTTTTACACGAGTATAATGTGTGCTTTTATTTAAAATGCATCTCTGGGTTATTTGTGGGGCATAGGAATTCAGTTCAGTTTTTCTTTCCCCGAAAAATAGTCCAGCCCCCCACAAGGTCTTGAGGAACAGTGGACCAGCCCCCTGCTGAAAAAGTTTGCTGACCCCTGTAATAGGTCATAATGTCTGGGAGGCGAGCTGTGCACCGGGGGGGGGGGGGAATTGTGCCCATTCAGATGCCATTGTACTCCCAGTTCCCACTGGCTCCAAGCTTATTGGCATTCTTATGGGCCAAGCTTATTGGCATTCTTCCATCTTTTTTAACTTTTCCTTTCTCTTTTGACTTGTGCTTCTTTCAGAATTAAAGGATCTGAAAATTGTAGGTGGGCTTACCCTCAATGGGAGTAAATTACCTTGCGCAAGAATGGTAAGTTGTAACTCTTCTTTTACCTACCTAAATATCCGACTAAGATGCCTAAACTCCCAATCCTACCCCTAGCTGTCTTAATGAAACAGGAAACATGAAGGTATAAAGCTACAAGATAAATAGTAAATAGTAAAAAAATATAGGTAAAAAAAATATAAGTAACAGAGCAAACCAAAACACAAAACCTCCACCCCTGCATGTACAAGCTCGTTCTCCCATAATCAGATTTACTCTCTCCTTGTTCCCACCCTGGACGCCTCTGGTTGGTGACTTTTAAAGCGGCTGCAAAAGATGTCATAAAGGTGGGCAGGTCACTGTTACCTTGACAACCTACCTGCTTTGGCACTCTTCTTGAGCTGTGTTTGCTGAAGCATCCCTTTTCACTTCCGTAGCTCCATTTCTCACGAATCAAGATTCCTTCAACACCATTCCCAAGTTCCTCCTAAATACAGTAGGTAACTCACACCTCACGGGTTTAGAGACGGCTAGAGCGCAGGATTAAAACAGCCCAATTTGCAATATGGAAGGCTCCAGGTTCAATCCCTGGCGTCGTAGCTACGGAAACCTCCCCAACTTTAAAATTAATTGAATTTTAATATTGATGCACAGTGATAAAACAAAGACAAAATATGGATACAAAAGGATTAGGAAAATATATATTGTGAGGTGTCTGCTCTTTGTCACTCCAGAAACATAGAACCATGGACCATCTTTCGATAAATAATGTGTTGCCGATTATCGTAACTTGTTTTTTTCTGTTATACATTGCCTTTATCTGCAAGACTGTTTCCCAAGTTTTTCTTTGGTCGTTCTGCAAATGTTTTTACATTTCCAAGACTGAAGAATATCAAAGTTTGTCAGTGTTTCTGTCAGCTGAAAATCGGCGTTTGTAACCTCAAACTGGAACATTGCAAAGTTTTAGGGTTTTTCAGTAATCCCTAGAAGAAGGGAGGTTTCTTATAGGCAGATGATGGGAAACGGGGTTGGTGAACACACATTTTCCACAGAACTCTTCTTGCTCAGTGCGCTGACTTAAAATTGTCTGGGGTAGGAGAGCTGAAAATAATGCCAATATATGCAACCAATGCGCCCCTTTGGTTTCAGATAATACATGGGTAAACAGGTAAAGGGACCCCTCACCGTTGGGTCCAGTAGCGGACGACTCTGGGGTTGCGGCGCTCATCTCGCTTTACTGGCTGAGGGAGCCGGCGTACAGTTTCCGGGTCGTGGGGCCAGCATGACTAAGCTGCTTCTGGTGAACCAGAGCAGTGCAAGGAAATGCCATTTAGCGCCACCCGCATCCCTTAGTACATGGGTAGAAAAATCTAAAAAGCCAGAGACAAAAAAAATAAATTATGGCCCTCTAGTGGCCACCATGGCTCACTTAGCAGAAGTAATGTTTTTAGTGTTAACTCTGGCAGGGTAGACTCTATTCTGACCAAACTAAGCCGCCTAGAGTAAAATATACAATCACTGCAAAGAGGAAGGGATGCTTTTACAATCACAGAGTTATAAGGCACCCTGAGGGTCATCTAGTCCAGCCCCCTGCAGTGAAGGAATAATGTATGGGGTTTTGTGCATCACAGAACTCTTGCAACAGTCGGCCAGAAAAGGCCACTCACCCCAGCTATATAGAACGCAGTGCAGTGGTTTTTTAACCACTTTTGAGAACCTTGCCTAGCAACCAGCCCTAACTTGACCAGCAGCTCAGAGTAGTTGATGCCATTATTTAGGAAAAGAAACATCCTCTGGCTTTTAAAGCCATTGTTCCGGCTGACGACGCAGGACTCCCATTATTGACAGCACTTTGCACCGAAGCTAGATCTCTGGGTCTAATCCTGGCTGTGTTTATTATTATTTATTTCATTTTTATACAGGATACAGAAGGAGAGAAGGGGCAAAAAGGCAACACACACACACCGGCTGCAAAGAAACCCAAAATGAGACAGTAGACACCCATGGTGGGTAAGCACAGCAGCTGCCAATCTAGTGTCAAGATTTATTCTCTTTTTTTAAGAAACAGCACAAAAGTAATCAAAAACAATTGGGAGGACTGCAGGGACAGAGCAAGACCACCAAGCTTGCATAAATCTTGGCCCAGGAGAAGAAGCCAAAGATGGCAACCCTTCCAGGCTGCAGCTACGACTGGGGCATGGCATTGAAGCCAGGGGTCCCTGGTGGGCATTGGAGGATGGGTGAGAGAGAGAGAGAGGAGTTATTCTCTCCAGCAATGCCTCCAAAGAAGAGAGTCTTCCATCCAGTAGGGGGCAAGCGTAAGGCAGCGGGAATCCCCTTCATGATCAGAACAGCAAACTGGCAGAAGTCGCCCAGCTCTCCTGCACACTCTTACAAATGTCCCTCCCTGAAAAAAGCAGAGCTCGCTGCAGCGCCCAAGTATCGAGAGAGCCCAGCCACGAAAAGGCACTTCAGAGCAACGCATGTGCTTGGGTATAGCGAGGGGTGAAGGCACCCGTGTCCCAGCGGAGTGGCTTCTGTTTAAAGCATTCAGTGCCCCTCGAGGAGCAACGGTAGCCAGGCGGACAGCAGTGGCGTCTGTCAGAGCAGCAGGAGCCCTGCAGGGGGAGACAGAGAGGCAAAAATGATGTGGGGATATACAACTTCCTGTTTAAAAGGTTGCAAGACACTGAAAAGGCGGTACTAGGATGTTTATTGAGAAGTGGGTTTTCTTTATTCATGCTTCTTCTCTGTCTCAGAGACCTTACACGGACCCTCAAGGAGGCTGATGATTTTGAAAAACCCATCAATATTATTGAACGTGAACTGGTGGAAAGCAGAGCGCCAACAAGAGGAATAGTCCATGGATTCTCGTTCTAGTCCCTAGAAGGGCAAAACTGAGACTGACATTTAGAAAATACCTGAAGGCAGCCCTGTTTAGGGAAGTTTTTAATCTGTGATATTCTAATGTATTTTAGTATTTGTTGGATGCTGCCCAGAGTGGCTGGGGAGACCCAGCCAGATGGGCAGGGTACAAATAATAAATTATTATTATGGGGAGGAGGAAGCAGGTACAGAGCCACCCAGTGGCAGAGCTTCATGCTCTGGCACTGGGGGATGGAGAGCAGGCAGCAGCCACAATGGCACCCTGCTGGGATTGTGCTGCCAGGGGCGGGGCGCTTCCTCCGCCAGTGGAGCCACTCCCTGGGTTAGCTGTAAGGAGGGATAAGGGACTCGAGGTTGGTGGGGCAGCCCCATTTACCCTCATGGGCCAGCCTCCAAGTAATACCGTATTTTTCGGTCCATAGGGCGCTCCGGACCACAAGACGCACCTGTTTTTTAAAGGGGGAAAAAACCAGGAAAAAAATATTTTCCTGGTTTTCCTCCTCTAAAAGGCAAGGAGGGGAGCCCCTTCACAGCGGCTCATCCCCTCTTGCTTTAAAGGGACATGGGGGCGAGGGGAGAACGCTCAGTTTCTCCCTCCTCCCCATGTCCCTTTAAAACAAGCGGGGATGAGCCTGCTTTTGGCATCGGCGTGTGGGGCGCAGGATGGTGGAGAAAGCAGCAGTATCCCCGCTGTTTTCTCCACCACCCTGCACCGATCCCAAAAGCCTGCTTTTGAGATTGGCGGGCAGCGTGGGATGGGGGGAGGCCGCAGGAGTGAAGCCTTCGCTACATAAGGCGCACAGGGATTTTCCCTTTTCAGGAGGGAAAAAGTGCATCTTATGGAGCGTAAAATACAGTAACTCTAGTAACCCATGCACAGATAGCCTTGGACAAAGAGATTAATGATGCTTGATATGTATTTGTCAAAACCATAGTAACACATGGATTAACATATATGCTATAGTTTTGTAGTCTTAATTATATTTTATTGCTGTTTTCAACCACTTTTTAAAAGGGTTTTTTAATGTAGCGTCGTACCTTGGTTTTCAAACAGCTTAATTCTCAAACGTTTTGGCTCCCAAACGTTGAAAACCCGGAAGTGACTGTTCTGGTTTGCAAACTATTTTTGGAAGCTGAACGTCCAACGGGGCTTCTGATTGGCTGCAGGAGGTTCCTGCAGCCGATCAGAAGCCACACTTTGGTTTTCAAACATTTTGGAGATCGAAGGGATTCCGTTCAACTGTATTCTCTTCCCCTCTTTTATTATTTCTTCTTTCTCATTTGTTGAGATGGTTAATATTGATACTTTTATTTTAATTTACTATAATAAATTATAGTATGGGAGGGAGAAATGCCGCACAACAACAAGCAAAGCAAGAATTAAATTGCATCATCCATAAAAAAAAAACCATGAACGTCATTACCGGTGCTGCAAAGTGGAATTATCTACTAGTGGTAGATAACTTCACAGGTAACAGTGATTGGATGCCAATTGGAAATGTGATATTGGCTGTTGGTTTGGGTTTTTTGTAGCTTTGTTTAGTAAATACAAGTAAAATAAAAATAAATTTGCACAGGAATTTTTCTTTTGTTCAAAATTTCCCAGAAAACTCATGGCCGACAATGAGATACAATAAATCCCCAGGGATATAGACACGAGGGACTCCCATCAACCCCAACCTGCCTGGCCATCAGTCAAGGACACTTGAGAGTTGTAGTCCAGCGATGGCCCCAATCCCTGCCTGCTTTCTACCTTCATGTTTCACTCCCTTTAAACCATTGATCCCGCTTCTCAGGATCTTTCTAACTAAGATACCCACCCTCTCATGATCTCTGCTCAAAATCTTACCCAGTCATCACTCCACCAATCACACAAGTCCTCCCTGCTAACCAGTTCGAACCTGCAACCAACCCCCAGCACAGCCACTGACCTTGTTGTAAGGGCAACAGGCCCACCCGCCTGAGCTGGACTTGCAGCAGGTCTGGTTGTCGTGGCAGTAGTGCTGATCACCGCACGACACATCCCGGCCAGACGTGGGGGCGTGCGAGGAACTCAGCAGACCGCCAGCAGGTAGGAGCCTGGGCCAGAACTGCTTCTCGCACGTCTGAGCTGCCACGTTGCAGGTGTAGCCCGAGGGGCAGCAGTGTTGGTGATCCTCGCAGCAAACAGCCTGTAGAAGCAGAGAGAGAGAAACTAGGTCATTGAGTGTTGCAGCATCAGGACACACCCTGAGAACCAAAGAGCTGCCCGTATGTGAAAGGGTGTTTGCTTTTAACTGCTAAAAAGGATATAAGTTTCTGTTATTAACAAACGTCTTCCCAGTGGAGAAGACAGGGCCAAATGCAGTGCAATACACAAAAACAGACAAGGGGGTGAAAAAAAATGGAATGGCTGACAAGCTGAAATTTGCGCCTCTTTTTAAAGAATTACTTGCACCCTGAGAAATCTCCGCTTCCATTTTACAAGAACTCAAGTTTTTAGACCTTAAAGCTGTGGAGACACCGTTGGAAAACCTTGGGAGTGTTCTCAGGTTACTGGGAGGGGGCTGGGGCCATCTCCCTTGGCTAGTGAAACACACATTTATTTACTGCCAAAACTAGCTTTTCCCAGAACAGCATTTAGGTTAGTTTCGCATACCTCAGAGGGTGCCTGAAAGACACCCAACACCATGCAGAAACCAAGCTTCTGCTGCTCTGACCAGCACCCCTGCACCCTCTAGGCTCTGCCTCCTCCCACCTGCTCGATCTTTTTCTGTGCTTTGTCCTGGTCACTGCCTCTGTCCAAGCCGCTTGCCCCATTTCTTAATAGATCAGGGTCGACTCCAGCATCACACAGTGCAAGGCTGCCTGCCGCATGTCAGTCACCCAGTGTGCTGGCACCTAGATAGAGTTAAGTTTGTGCAAAACCCCGGCTGCACTCACGTTGGGCAACTGGCAGCAGCTCCACCCGCCTGAGACATCCCTGCAGCAGGTCTGCCCTTCCTCGCAGCTGGCTGTGTCATTGCATTGGACGCCACGGTTCTGAGTCACACTGGCAGGATGCTTGGGGGCCCAAGGTAGAGAGTGCTGCTGTGACTGGCAGGTGCTTCTGATTGGATCACAAGTGTAGCCTTTGGGGCAGCAGTGGACGTGGTCTGCACAACAGACAGCCTGCAGGGGGGGACAGAGGAGAGATATAAGAACAGGAGCTGGCAAGATTTAACATCAAAGATCGGAGACCAAAACGACAAATAAAGTTTGAGAACCACTTGCCGCAGGCATCCTTGTGAATTCACAACAGACAGGGAAAGAGCAGGATTTGAATCTGGGGCTTCCTGGGTCAGAGCTCAGTCCCTTATGCTGCACCAGCTCTTTAAAAAGGTAAAGGGACCCCTGACCATTAGGTCCAGTCACGGACGACTCTGGGGTTGCGGCGCTCATCTTGCTCTATAGGGAGCCAGCATACAGCTTCCGGGTTATGTGGCCAGCATGACTAAGCCGCCTCTGGCGAACCAGAGCAGCGCACGGAAATGCTGTTTACCTTCCCGCCAGAGCGGTACCTATTTATCTACTTGCACTTCAACGTGCTCCAGCAGGGACCGAGCAACGGGAGTTCACCCCGTCGCAGGGATTCAAACTGCCGACCTTCTGATTGGCAAGCCCTAGGCTCAGTGGTTTAACCCACAGCGCCACCCGCATCCCTCCGCACCAGCTCTTTAGGAGACGACAACTACAAGGGCTGAACCCCAGGAACCAATTTCCCAGCTAGAGGCATAATTGGGAAGCATCTTAAGAACACACAGGGATTGGCCAATGGGGATAAGGTGGGCCACACAGCAGGGTTCCCAAAGAGGTTCCTTTTTTTAAGAACCATTGCCTGCCACAAAGGCACATTACAGCAGGGGAAGGATTCCCCTTTGTTTAAAGAGAGTGTTAGGTTTTTCTTGAACTGCACAGAACAGCACCATCACTTTAGTCTCACACTCAATAGCAACTTGTTGGGGATCCTTCCGCCACACCAGCTCACCTGTGGGAAAGGGCAGCACCCCCACTTGCCCGAGGGCAGCCGGCAGCAGGTGTACTCGTCTGGGCAGCTCGTGTGGTCGTCACACCTGATGTCATTCACCTCCCTCAGCTGAACGAGAGCCGTCGAGACCTGCCGGGAAGGCCATCCGCTTTGGATGCAGGAGCTGCGTTCCGCGTCGCAGGTGTAGCCCCCAGGGCAGCAATGCACGTGGTCGGAGCAGCAGACAGCCTGCAGAGTAAAGGAAGGGTGAGGACATGCTCCTCAGCAGCCTATAGTCAGCTCCCCAAATCAACCACTCTTTACCTGTAAGGAAACCGCTGCCTCCATGACACACACACACACACACACACACACACACACACACATTTGGGGATAAACCCGCCCGCTCAACATACCTGTGGGAAAGGGCAGCACGCCCAGCCCTGCGCTCCGGTTGTGCAGCACGTCTGCCCATCTGCGCAGCTAAACTCCTCGTCGCATTTCACGTTCCTGCTTAAAGAGGCGAGACCAGCGACGGCCGGCTTCTTCTCCAGCCAAGGGATGCTGCCTCCGTTCTTTGTGCAAGTGCCTTTCGACAAGTCGCACTGGTAGTTGGCGGGGCAGCAGTGGGAGCCGTCCTTGCAGCAAATGGCCTGGGGGTGGGGGAAAGCAAGGGGGGCGGGCGGGAAGGAACTTGTGAGCCTGGAAGGAATCGGGGGACAGGATTTACAATCCCTGACTGTAAAACAGTGTCAGGGTCTCTGCTCTAACCCAGTCTTCAATGGGATTTTGATTGAGACCCAAGTCAATGATGCTTTGGGAATCAATGGAATAGCCTTTTCCTGTTCCATGTCTGCTTCAAATTATTATCCGGCCATTTTGCATTGGGGGGGGGGGGGACAACTGCATTTAAATGCTGGTGGAGGGGAAAACCTGACCAGATGAGATTCTCCTCCATTGTTAATGACACTTCACATTTTTCTTCCAACTGCAGTTGTTCTTGGTGCCCCAGGGACAGAGCAGTTGTGCAGAGGAAGTCCTAGATGGCATGTAAGGGCAGAGGAAACCCTTCCCGATCCATCAGGATAGAGTCACGAAATTACTAATCTGGCTAATCACTGGGCATCACCAGCTGCCAAATGTAAACCAGAGCCAGAAGCAAATTAGATGGGATTGCATCAGATTAGGGGGAACTGCTGCCATCCTGTAAAAAGTGGGAGAACCAATTTAAATGGGAAACATGGGAGAGAGCCGGGCTGAAAACTTGCCAACCCATGTTTTACTTCCCCACATATCCCTCTTTCTCCAGGCACTTTGGGTTTCGACACTGAAAAGGCTTAGGGAAAGCAGAGAGGGAAAGGAGCCCAGGAAAAGGAAAGAAAGGGGCCTAGAAATCTCACTGACTGCGACACAACCCATAGGGCAAGTTTCTCACCAAGCAAAAGCCAGAGCTGTTGGCCACTGGTTTCTAGTTGTCAAGATACACCTCCTTGCTGGGTAACAACATTATGCAACCTGCTGTTCACCCCACAAATGGGCTCCGCTTGTTCCCATTTTACAGACAGCAAAACTCCGGCTGTGAGCAGACTCCCAGCGCAGCCAGGCATGAACCCACTTCCCCCATCCCCTTCCGTTCCACAGCCAAGACACTTTGAGCGCACAGGCCAGAGAGGCATTTGACAGTGAGTGTTGATGTGGCTGGCCCAGGCATAATCCCCAATTTTCGGGGCAGGGAGGAAGAGATGGGACCTGCCCCACCCTCCTCTCACCTCTGGCAAGGGGCAGCAGCCCCACGCGCCCGATGACAGACGGCAGCAGGTGTGTCCTTCTGGGCATTCTGTGTGGGCATCGCATGGCACTGCCATGCCCGCAGAGCTCGCAGGCAGGGAGCGTGGCTCTGCTTTTGCCAGCCACGGGATGCTTCTGCTGCCTTCGTCGCAGGTCCCCGCGGCCATGTTGCATGTGTAGCCCTTTGGGCAGCAGTGGATGTGGTCTGAGCAGCAGACAGCCTGGAAAAGGACACAGAAAGCTCTCAGGTTCATTTGTGGAGCAGTCGACACAAGAGTGGGCACAAGGAGGCTGCCATCTAGCCCTGGTAGAAAGACCCTCCCCACCAGCCCAACTAGCAGAGATCCTTTTCGACATTGCGGTTCCTGAACATTTTCAGGCCACCATCCTCTGGGTCCCATGGAGACTCGGAAACTACAACTAAACCAGAATGCGGGATCATATAACTAGTCCTAAAGGATCTTCAGTGGCTCCCAGTATGTTTCTGAGCACAATTCAAAGTGTTGGTGATGACCTTTAAAGCCCTAAACAGCTTCTGCCCAGTATACCCGAAGGAGCATCTCCACCCCCATTTTACAGTCAACACACTAAGATCTAGCTCGGAGGGTCTTCGGCAGTTCCCTAACTGTGAGAAGTGAGGTTACAGGGAACCAGGAGGAGGGCCTTCTTGGTAGTGGCACCCGCCCTGTGGAACGCCCTCCCATCAAATGTTAAGGAGATAAAACAAATATCTGACTTTTAGAAGACATCTGAAGACAAGTCCTATACAGTCATACCTCGGGTTACGTTCGCTTCGGGTTGCGAACGTGGCAACCCCGGAAGTGTTTACGCATGTGTAGACGTGTTCTGTGCAGAAGCGCTGCTCAGGTTACCAACTTTTTGGGGTGCAAACGGCACCCCGTAAACGGTACCCTGTAACCCAAGGTGCTACTGTATAGGGAAATTTTAAATGTCTAATGTTTCACAATTTTTTAAGTGCTGTAAGCTGCCCAGAGTGGCTGGGGAAACCCTGCCAGATTGGCGGGGTATAAAATTATTTGTTTGTTTGTTGTTATTCCCCGTTATCCCTGCCATATAAAAACATTCAGAGGGGATTTTGGTGGTGGGATAAAGAAAGAAATTTGTGTAAGGTAGAATTACAATGTGATGTAATTTACTGTACGATTCTGATGTATGAAAAGTATTGTAATAATTATAAGATCGTAAATAAAATTATATATTTTTTTAAAAAACCATTCAGAATAGTGGTTACTCACTAAGGAACATAGTAAATAACATGGTAAGATTTAAAGCAGTAACCACCTGCTACACATTTGTTTAAAATCCAATGAAAACTACTTCGTTCAATTAGTTCAGGCATCCCCAACCTGCGCCCCTCCAGAAGTTTTTGGACTACAATTCCCATCATCCCTGACTAGTGTTCCTGTTAGCTAGGGATCATGGGAGTTGTAGGCCAAAACATCTGGAGGGCTGAAGGTTGGGGATGCCTGAATTAGTTCAACAAAAATAGATGAACCTGATACCCAATGACACCAGCTTCTCCAACTCTGATGGTCATTTACACTTCCAGTGCTCCCTGCCACCCCCTTGCCTATTAGCGCCCCCTAACACCAGGGGGCAGTAATGCCTACTTTGGAAACCACGGTTTTAACAGCAGGTATCGGGGACAAGGCTTAGTATCCTCCACCGGCAAAACTATAGGATTCGTGTGTCTCTCCCCCCCCCCATGGCCACTTCCTGACTTGAATGAGTCAAAACCCTTGCCCCACAGCAGGAACACAGGAAGAGGTCTTGGTCCACCTAGTTCAGGACTGACTGGTGGGATTTCAGAAGACGGAGACTGGGACCATCTGCGCACCCGTCCTCTCATCCATCGCTCTTACCTCCTCCAATGGGCAGCACCCCCATTCGCCTGGGCTTCGCAGGCAGCAGGTGTTCCCATCTGGGCAGGCGTGCTCATCGTCGCACTGGACAACACCGACTACAGGAAGGGGAGGGAGGCACATTGGAATGGGAACCAAGAACGCCCTACCTCAAGGCTGTTTTTTGGTGGCCCTTGGCAACATTTGACTCCCCCCTGAAAGCCCCTCCACCCATTGTCTTGCCAAGGCCGGGTAAGTGAGGTGCTGGGCTTTGGGAAGGAGGTGTGGTGTTCTGGCAGAGTCCTAGCATCCTCCTGCCTCCTTTCCAAAGCCTAGTAGCGCTTTCCTAGTTTTAGGAAGGAGGTGGGAGGGCTCTGCCAGAGCTTTGCGTTTCCTTCCCAAAGCCCTGTGTGTTGCTTAGCCGGTTTGGGGAAGGCAGCATGAGGGGTGAGGAGTATCAAGTTTTGGTCTCGCTCCCTTAGGAGCAGAGGAAGCTACATTATACCGTGTTAGAGCACTGGCCCATCTAGCTGAGGACTGTCTACACTGACTGGGAGTGGCTTGCCACTGTTTTCAGACACAGGTCTCTCCCAGCCCTAACCTGGAGATGCCAGAAATTGAACCTGGAACCTTCTGCTTGCAAGGCAGATGCTCCTCCAATAAGCAGCAGCCCCTCTCCCAAAGTCGACATCATAGGCAGACAACCTGGTGCCTTCCTGAAGCAGCTGGCCCACACCTCCCAACCACTTGGCACCACGACGCCAGCTATCCCCGTTCAACGTTACGCGCGCAGGCACCAATTCTCATCTCCCTCTCGGCGCACCTCCCTTGCTGCTCTGCGGAACCCGCCACCCCGAGTCCTGCCTCACCTGTTTGGTGGAGGTCCGCAGTGAGGTGCGAGATGGGCCATGACCTCAGCGGGGTCATAGTGCATCGCGAGTGCTCCAGGTCACACTTGGTGCCCTGCGGGCAGCAGTGAAGGCGGTCTCTGCAGCAGACAGCCTGGCAGGAGGCGAGGAAAGGTTGAGGGCATCAGATCCAGAACAGCACTGCCTCCATCTGCCTAGCTTGGGACGTAGGGTTGGCTGGAGGGCACCAGTTCATGCCAAACATTGCAACCCATGCTTCTGGTTTGAGGGCTGCATCTTTTCCATATCTTGCTGGTACGGGCAGCAAGCCCAGCGGACAAGAGCTAATTTGCAGCAAGGCTTCACGGAAAAGAGGGCCAACAGGCACCCCAAAGCTCCCCCAAAATGAATCGAGTGGGGGGAAGAAGCTGCACTGGTGGATCCGTGTTGCTGGGAGTGGAGTAAGACTGGGCAATATATCGTCCAAAATCAGTTTGAAGTCCATATCATGATACTGGTTTCATAATTTTTGACCTAGAAATGTATCGCGGATCATGATGTGTCTGTGTGTATGCTCTGTGCAAAAGTCACAATGCGGGGGAAACCGTGAAGCCAGACAATGCCTCTACAATGCTCCGTCCTTATTTCAGACATTGTGATATGCAGTATATCGCAAAGTTCAGCTTGTGATAAATTGCGATGTCGAAAACCAGGTTTCGTCCAGCGCTAGAGTGGCATACAAGCCTCAGGGAAGTGGGCAAGTGAAAGAGGGTGGTGATTTCTTGCTTCACCCCCACGGCCAAAATCTAATGTACAGTGGAACTTTGGTTCTCGAACGGCTTAGCTGACGAACAAATCAACTCCGGAACACCAAAAACCCAGAAGTGTTCCGGTTTTCAAGCATTTTTCAGAAGCCGAACATCCGACGCACCTTCCGCTTGAGTGCAGGAAGCTCCTGCAGCCAATTGGAAGCAACGCCTTGGTTTTTGAACGGTTTCGGGATTGAGTTCAAGAACCAAGGTTCCGCTTTATGTTGGTGAAAAAAAGAGCTGCCACAATTTGAATTTAGCGAGAGCCAAAGGCCTAGCAACACTGGCCCCTTCCACGGAACCCACACAATCCCATCCAGTTGTCTTTCTGAATTCGATACTTACATTGGGTAGGTGGCAGCAGCCATATTGGCCCGTCGGGAGAATGCAGCAGGTGTCTGTGTCCGGGCAGCTGGACTGATTACCTGGGCAGAGGCTTTTCTGAGGTGAATCTGCAGAGGAGGTTCAGAGACAGGAATTTAAGGGGGTGGAATGCGCTGCCTTGTCAGAAGGGGAATGAAGAACTGCTGCACTGAACGGGCAGCAACTCCAGTTCCGCCCCATCATTCACTCCCCGTTCCGTACCCAACAGAACCGCTCGCCTGCTGGCTGGGAACTTCTTTCGAAGAGGCTGCTCCCCGGAGGCTGCAAAGCACCGCGCGTGTGGCAGGTCGCAAGTTGTGTTGTGTGGGCAGCAGTGGATCTTGTCTTCACAGCACAATGCCTTGGGAGAGAAAGAGGAGAGGAATGTGACAGCAAGCCCAAAATAAAATAAATAAATAATAATAATAATAATAATAATAATAATAATAATAATAATAATAATAATAATTTATTTTATACCCCACCCATCTGGCTGGGTTTCCCCAGCCACTCTGGGTGGCTTCCAACCGAACATTAAAATGCAATAATCTATTAAACATTAAAAGCCTCCCTAAACAGGGCTTTTTTCAACTGGTTTTACTTGAACTTTCGTGTTGCTGTTACAGATTTGTTTTTCTTAGCTTACGTGTTCATGGTACTTTCAATATTTAATTGTAAGCCACCCTGATCGTGTATCCCAAAGATTGTGCTTTTATGCCCAAACAAGTTTCTAGTCTAGCATGGATGATGGGAGGTGTAGTCCAGTGACCATGGATAACAGCCACAGCTTTCCTTCCCATCCCTGCCTGATTTGATTTGCTGCTTGCTTCACTCACTCACACACATCCCTCAATTACCTGGTCCCATTTCTAAGTTATCTGCTCACAAGTACATCAGCAAACACAGTATTTTTCCTTCAAGAAGCATCACCTCGAGCTTGCTGGGCAGCTATATTACACAGACTCTTGTGCCAATGGCTTCAGAAAGTTCAAGAGCACTTGTGTCTTTGAGATGTTCGAGTTCTTAATGGCTTTCTCTTGAGGTTGTTTGTTTGCTTGTTTACATTTTTAAATATTTAGTTAGGTTTTTTTAAGAGGTGTCAAGTTGCATCCCAGCATAATTACTTAAGGAGGAACTTCGGTTCTGAAACACATCCAGCTATAATACTTCATTCAGCTATAATGAAACTCTCACAGGTGTGGACTTTGGAGAACCCATTTCTGCTTTTTGCATTCTCTCTCGAATTTGCCCCCTGGTTCTTTTCGAGTTTCTTTTTCTTTTCTTTTTGCACAACCTGGAGCTGTTCTATAGTGCACCTGCTCTCTTGCTGCATTGCACAGACTCCTCCCCACCCCCCACCCCCAGCTAGCCAATGGGTCTTGTTACCCTGTAACACCCACTCTCCCCTCTGGGAATCTTCAGTGACTCAAGCCGCACAGACGTACTTGGTGTCAACGGTACAAGGTGTGACCCAGAAGTTGCTCCACAACCTCCTGTTCAATACATGAACTTCAAACCAAGTCAGACCCAAGGCAGTGAGGGATCCAAAGGTGCATCTTGGGGGCAACGTGGAAGAAGATCAACAAGGATTTCCTATTCTGTTGTTTAATTAACAGCAGCAACCAAACTACACTGCCAAGTACAACTGCTGAAGTGCAGAAAGTTGGGGTGGGTGACGAGGATTGTATTCTGTGGAGGGTACCCCATTAGGGTAGAAGGGGCACTGCCCCACCAACCTCGCTCTTCCACAGGGCAGCTCTTGTTTATCTGCTTTCTCCTCCTCAAGTCTCAATGCTGCACTTGCAGAACTCGCCAGAGAGCAAGATGGTGACAGAAGGAGACTGAGTTGGCTTCGCTTGGTGTTGGCTCTGGCGCCACCTGCTGTTGGGCTCCTTGTCTCCTGCCCTACCAGTCCCAAACATGCACCAGCCACCACTGAATGTTGTGTGCGTGGAAGGACTGGGACCCAGTTTGCTTCTGCTACTCAACGTTCCTGGGCTCAGAATTCTTTAATTGTTAAGTGCTGGCCTTCTGCGTCTGGTTCTGGCTGGCAGATCTTTGGGTTCTAATCAATAGCAAAGCAGATCGTGGGAGCCTGAAGTCCACCCGCCTCTGATCTCGACCACCACTGTCTACTCTGACTTGACAGCAGTAAGTGCTCCGTCATGGTGCTGTGGCTCCCGCAAGGTCTCAAGACAACTGCAGGTGCCTTTCAGAAGCCTCTGCTTTTCCATCAGATTGGCTTTTAGCGGTCAGGAAAAAGGCAAGCTAAAGATTTAATAATTTACGGCGGGTTTTCAGATTGTTAGTCACCCAAAGGCTAGACATCAAATCAATTAATACCTTGATTTTAGGAAGAAGAAGAAGAAGGGGAAAAAAACACTGTTCTCTGCAGCTTTTGCTTATACTAAGTGTTTTGTGAGTTGCAGAAGCATCTGCAGGGAAAGCACAGAACGGAACACTGGGTGGGGGATCCAGATCTCTCTTCACTTTAAAACCAAGTTTCTAGTCCCTGGGGCTGTACATATATGGTTGAAATCACACAAGAAACATGTTAAAACCACAGGAGCAAGGAAGGTGGCCGAGTGGGGTGTTAGGCCTTCAGTGTGGCTTGCGATTACGAGAAAACAAAAATGACACAAAGTGCTAACAAGTGAAGAATTATATATATATAAACGCCCCAAAAAGGACAAATTATGCAAATGAAAGATGCTTGTATCATTTATAGACTGAAGAATTAAGCTTCTTTGGCACTGATTTTTATAGGCTAGTGATGCTATGTGGTTTGGCTTTGTCCTAAGAGTCGGCCAAAGCTGCTTGCTTCGGAGAAACCTGTTCGCTGTCGTTTCCTACTACCTGGACCGCTTGGACATATCAGGGAGAGAGTTGGAGGCCTTTAAGAAGAGGTTGAATGGCCACCTGCCATGGATGGTTTGAGCTGAGATTCCTGCATTGCAGGGGGTTGGACCAGATGACCCTTGGGGGTCCCTTCCAACTCTACGATTCCACCTGCCGGGCCCCCATACCTCGGGCATCGGGCAACACCCCCAGACTCCATCAGGCATCATACAACAAGTAGACTCGTTTGGGCATTCCGATTCCCCATCTGGACACTGAACAGCACCGACTCTGGCAGGAAAGGTTGGAACTAGAAGCCAAAAGCAACAGAAAATCCATTTTAAAAGTAAGTTCTAGCTGATTTTTGAAAAGCCTGGCATACAGAGGAAGCCACTGGGATAGTCAGGTAACTCTTCTTGCCAGGTTTTGTAGTTCATTGTTCCGGCTGTGACCACCCCCCTCTCCTTTCCATCACCCTGCCCCAAGGTACCTTCACTCTGAGAGCAGGATTTCCCGTCAGGACTGCAGCGGGAGCCAAGGGGGCAGCAATAGTGACCGCCAGCACAGGAGATGCCCTGTAAGAGAGGAGACGAACGTCAGGGGAAAAGACATTCAGCACAAGAGATGGGGGTGGGGATTGCAGGCTCAGGAGGAACCTGTCTTTGCAGAATGCGTATTTTCCAGGGAGAGGTGTTGGGGACTCAAGTCTGCCCATGAACTCGACAGGGAGGCATGGCAGCCGTGTAGCTGGCGGCAGTCACTCAACGGGATGTTTTCCTTCCATCCCTTTCCAGGACTACAGTCAGTTCCCACCCCCTCCTTGTGTGCCCCATGCTCCACAGCATTCAGATTAAGCGGAGATCACAAGGTCGATGAAGAAGGTTGGCAGCTCACCTACTCAGAAGAGAGATTGACTGAAAAATCTTGCAGTCGTGGCTAGGGATAGGAAAAGGTTTCGGAGAGGTTTCTGCTGCCTTCACAACTAAAAAGCACCCTACCCACAAACTCTGGCAGAGACCTTTTTGAGATGCTCAATACGAAAATAGCACTTCTTCTCCTTTTTAATCACCCAGTTAGGAGCAGGGTCCAAATGGGAACAGAGATCTATTAAGCGTTAGAACACCTGTTCTGAGATATATTTCAGCACAGAGCACAAAAGGGAAGAAGGCAGGCTGAGACTACAAGGTGTGGGACACGGAGGCTGAAACTTTCCCTTTCGGCTATCCCGAAACAGTCCTGGAGAAAGACCTGCACCTTGCAGGAACACCCTCCCCTGTTCTTTTCTGTGCCTCACCTCTTTCCAGGGGCAGCAGGCCAAGTCATCTTCTGGAGTACGCAGGCAGGAGTATTCCACAGGGCACACACGGCCGTCTAAGCACGCAACACCAGAGGGCTCCGCCACCTGGTGAAGAGAGTTGTCTTGCGGAGGGAACATGCGCAGGGAGGCACCTGTGAACTGAAAACAGAAAGAGGAAGTGGGAAAGTGGGAAGCAGAGCTGGCCCCGTGCAGGACCTCCCTGGAAGAAACAGCTGATGCAGAGCTGGGGGGGGGGGATCATGTAGCTCAGTCAGTAGGGCACGAGACTCTTAATCTCAGGGTCGTGGGGTTTGAGCCCCACATGGGGCAAAGGATTCCTGCATTGCAGGGGGTTGGACCAGATGACTATCGTGGTCCCTTCCAACTCTACGATTCCATGATTCTAGGGTTCTACTCAGTGTTAGAAACTCAGATAGATAAGCTTGGCGCCAAATGGCTCCTTAAACGAAGGCTGCGGTCACCAAATCGGAACGTCTAGTTGGAATAGGCCAATATATATGAGAACTGTCCCCTGGATCAAGTGACTTTTCTTCTTTAAGTTCTCCAAGTTCTTAACCTAAGCTCAAGGTTGTCATCTGAAATAGCCAGATGTTTAACAGAGAATCAATCAGTCCACTGCTTGAAAAAATTAAGATTTTAGATCCCCAAAATGGCAACTGGACATTCCGTTTTGGCGTCTGCATCCTAGGTTCCATTTGGCGCCTAGATTATATCTGAGTTTCTAACAGTGCCAACAGCCCTACCCTCCAGGAATTTGCCTGATCTTCTTTTAAATCCACCCAGACTGGTGGTGGTCATTATTACCTCATGGGGGAGGGAGTTAAATATGAATATATATATATGCACAGGTGTACATAGAGGTTCAGGGTTGTATAGACTGGTGGAACACAGTTCTATTCTGATCCTATTCAGGTGTGCTATTGGTGTGCATGTGCCACAGACAGGTGGGGTGAGCCGGAACAGCAAGCTCAGTTCCACTGCAAAGTAAGGGGCAGCGAGCCATTTTACTTGTGGACTTTGACCTCCAGCCAATGTTAGAAACTGCTACAGAAAAGCAAGGAGCCAAATGTGACAGGCGCCAAAACAGAATGAGCAGTCGCTATTTGGGGGAGTGGGTTGTCGGCAACACTTTTTATTTATTATTTGGGTAAGCATGAACTAATAATTCACATAAGAGACGCATAGTTAATATCACATTTTTTATCAGAAATTGTTAATACATGTTTAATTTGGTGTTTACCCCCAAAAAAAAATTGGTACCATACTTCAGTTTTCAAAACACTACAATTCCTTAACATATGGTCTATCCTTAACATGTACTTCAAGGCTTCAAAACACATACATTTCAGTAATACTTGAGTGTCAGCCAGGCGCAAAAATGGCACCCAGACTTTTTGAGGCACTTGCAAAATGTACCTGGTGCTCTGCTAATTTTGAACCCTACCTTCAACTCATGGAGAGGGAGAGGGAAATAGTGAAACGGGAGGGTAGAGCTGAGCACGCTCGTTCCTGCTCATATGTGGGGTACAGATTTTATTTCTATTAAAAATATAAGTTTTGGGAGTATTTGTTTTTCCTGTTGGGGCTTTTTTATGCTTCTTTCCGTGTTTTAATTTGTATTTATGCATTATACAAACATTTGTGCACCATTCTGGGATCTTTTTGATGTCCAGAAGTACTTTAAATAAACCATTGTTTTAAAAGGGTTCATTTAATGGAAGGGGGGGGGGAACAGCTCTGCCTATACGAAGTTTGGGAGAGCTACAAATACTTGACTTTACACCTACTTGTGGAAGGTGCAAGTCTGGTTCTCACCTGAGGCTGGTCACAGCAGGAATATCCATCTTCTCCGGAGAGCTTGCAACAAATGGAGGATCCCCTACAGCTGTGGCCATCGGGGCACTGCAGAGAAGAAGCAGTCCCTCCGAGCACCAGGCACACAAACAGCTGTACCCACCCCATCTTGGCCAAGAACCTGAAAAGAGAAAGATGGAGAAAAGGACAGGCATTGGTTAATTACAGGCAAGTCAATGTCTTCCTGCGGACTGCTACACCACTGTGAAATATAACCAGGCTTTTGGCCTTTAACTATCTGTGGCCTTTTAGAAGTGAGTGGGATGTTTCTAATGTATTCCTCTTTCCTCTTGGTTTTAATGTATGTACGTGGGGATTTCTGTCTGTTTGGTTGTGAGTTGTTTTGGTGACAAAGTAGGTCGGCAATAAATCGCACAGCTTCAGCGAAGTTAACTCTTTATTCAAGGAAACAAGGTGGACTGAGCAGCAGGGGTGTAGCAAGGGGGGGGGCGTAGGGGGCGCACCGCCCCATGTTCCATAATGGAGGGGGTGACAAATTATCAAGGAACAATTACTGCCCTACTAGGGCGGTTTATAAAAAACTTTTTAAAAAAATGCCTGCTCCAAAGGTCTTATCTTACTATACTAGGGATTATATAGCTATATATGAAATTTCATGCATATCAGTTAATATCTTGACCCTCCTCCACCAAAATAGCTGTTTACTTGGCTGTTTTCCTATGTCGTGAAGGCTGAAATTTCAGTTCAGTGGAGCACTTACTGTTCCCAACCCTAACTCTGTGGAAAGCCATCTAGTTAGACTTTAATTTGATTCTGAGATGTTTTTAGGAGGTAATTTAATTATTGTTTGATTTTATACCAGTTATGTATCTGATGTTAGCCACCCTGAGCCCGACTTTGGCCAGGGAGGGCGGGATATAAATAAAAGTTTTTATTAATTATTATTATTATTATTATTACTTGTTATTATTACTTTGTAAGAAAATATGAAATAACATAAAACCATTTTTGCAGGGGGGGAATCAATGGGGGGGGGGTGACAAGAAATTTTCCACACCGGGTACCACCTGACCTTCCTACGCCTCTGCTCAGCAGGCCAGGCTTAGTGGGCCCCTGTGAGGCAGTTATGGGGGTCTTAAGGTCCCTGACTTCCCACTGTTGCCTAAGTCTCCTCCTCCCCTGGATCCAAGCAATCGGAGGCTCCTTCATCTGGCATGTCCTTGTTTCTCCCTCTTCATACCTCTTCTGGTCCTGGGAGACGAGGGAGGAGGGGAGCTGGTCACAGCAGGAAGGGGTGGGGCACACACAACAGCCTGGCTTTCTCACCAGCCTGACTTATCTCTGCCTCTTGGCCTCCACTGCTTCAGCTTCTGCCCCTAGTCTGGACTTCTCTCTGCCACAGACTCCCCCTGCTTCCTAAACCCTGTTGTCTCTTCAGCTTCCGACACCTCCTCCTCCCTTGTCTTCTCCCTCTTACCACTCATGGTCATCCCACCACCCACCCCCAGGCTCTGAGCCTTCTTCCCCTGGGGGAAGTCCATGATATCTAGGTTGTCTGGGCAAGATAAAGTGACTGACAAATTTAATTAATTAATAATAATAAATGCCAAGAAGCTGACCCAAGCATAAATGAGAACTTGTGCATGAAAAAACGTGACCCAGAACTCTGAACTACTAGAGTATCACGTGACTCGGCTGGGTCATCAGCTGACTTAACTGACCCTCATGTGACTCAGTCATCATGTGAGCAAGCTCTGGGTGTGAACAGAGCCAATAATGGGAAGTCCTAGTCAACGCTGCATTGGGCCAAAGAGTTGCCGGCTGCAGGCTAGAAGGAAAGGCCTGGGCAGCTGCCACTGAGCTCCCACCGCTGCCCAAGAAGTCTTCAAAGCAAGCAAGGCAGAATGAGGCGATGGCCTCAGGCAGCAGACGCAGAGGGGCAGGAAGCAGCGATGAGGTGTTGGGAGTACAGAGCTGTGTGTTGCACATGGCCAACACTGTGCCTCCTGAGCTGGCTGAACGCCCTCAGGTGAGGAGCAGGATTTTGCTCCATTTCAGTGTTGAGGTAACTAGCAGTCCAGCTACCTACTGCACACAGATTAAATTTATTACATTTATATCCCAACGAGGAGCTCAAGGTGGCCTACTTGGTCCCAATTCTCACAACAACCCTGCAAGGTAGGTTAGTCTGAGAAAGAGTGACTGGCCCAAGGTCACCCAGTGAGATTCAAGGCTGGGTGGGGATTTGAACCCTGGTCTCCCAGGCCCAAGTCCAACAGTCTGACCACTACACCACACTGGAATGGTGCGGGGATGTCTGCTTACCCTTCACCTCAGGCAGCAAAATACATTGGGCTAGACCAGTAGCCATAACTACCACCAGGCCTAGCATCAGAAAATATGAATCCCGTCCCCAGACCCTCTTCAGAAAAAGCATTGCTATGTTGCTGCTGTTGTTGTTTTAACAACTTTGTATTTTATGGCATTGTTTGAATTCTGTACAGTATTTACAGTCCAACCTCGAGGGGATCCTTGGCTGAAAGGTAGCATGACTGCAGGGGGTTGGACTAGATGAACCTTGGGGTCCCTTCCAAACTTTACAATTCTATGACATAATATGCACTATCTACCCATACTGAGTTTTAGAAAGGCTCTGCCTGCCTGAAGCAAGTGCCTCTTGTAAAGAGGTCTCTGGCCCAGTTTGGGGGTTTGGGGGTGGGTGCGCAGGTGGGTCTGCTGCTGCCTTGTTCTGCACCATGGTTCTCATCTCTTTATTGCCACAGAAGTCCAAAATAGAGCCAAATTGGCAGCCGCAATCAGGAACTGAAATTTATGTGTCCCTGCAACCGAAACGGAAACTTTTGGTCTGCAGCTTACATGACTGACTGGTGTGTGTGTGTGTGTGTCAGAGAGAGAGAGAGAGAGAGAGAGAGAGAGAGATATGAAATGAAACTTTCATGAAATGAAAACTTTCAGGGAGGAAGCAAAGGAGGCAGAACAAGCAGATTCCATAAAATGCATGAGCTAGAGAGAGTGATCAAGGCACTAACTTTCGAGTTAGAAAGCACAGCATCTGAACTGACATGGGTTTCACCTGAACTTAAGCCCGCTCTGCACTCCAATTCCAAACTCAACTTCTACCCATTCTAGCCTATAAAATGAACTTAGCCCCCAGGAATACAAAATCACAGTTCCTACCTCTATCCTCCGATTCACCTGATGCCGGCTCAGAGGTTCGTTTACCCACAAGAAGGAGTTGGCCGCAATAAAGCAGGAAGACCATTTCCTTTCCCCAGAATCAGTAGTTTAGGAATTATAGAGTTAGGTGTTAAGTCTGCAACTTACAGATCTAAAGATTTCTCAGATCAGCTTGCTAGCAGGAGGAGCCAATTAGTCAAAGGGACAACTAAGGTACATTGCTAAACCTGAGGAGAGCTCGTATCTAAAGTCTGCACAATGCAAGACTGTAGATTTGAGCGACAGCGGCTTGGGAGAAATATGCACTTCAATCTGGAGTAGTCAATCCAGACCAGCCAAGCTTCATACTCATCATGGTGGCACACCCTAATCTCTTGGCTTCAGAAATCTGATGGGGTTTGCAAGAGAAGCCTGGTTTCTTCAGCAGTTGCTCCATAAAGGAGTCATGATGTAAGGATAGGAGTTGTAACTTTCATCAGCCATGTTCAACAACAGCTGGAGGTCTAGGGTTCCCCCCCCTCCCAGCTAAAGAGGAACAAAGGATGAGAGAAAGAGAACAACACGTGCCTTCAGAACCAGCTGCCCTTGACGAGGCTGAACCTAGTTCCTTCTTTGCAATTACTAGTTCCCCAATTCATCTGCGGGTGTTGATGAATGGTTTTTAATGCATGCTCATCATGTGGCACCCTGAAACAGGGTAATCAAAATCAAATATCCACATTATGTGAAAACCGTCCTCTGTGACGGATGCCTGTGCAAATATATTTTTGTCTATCTGCAAGAAACTTGCAACTGTGGTGCAGGCCCTCCTTCCCCAATCTATTCCACCCAAGTTATAACGACAAATTAAAGCTGTTGGGATGCTGCACTTCCAAACAGCCACTGGGAAGAGGCAGATTGCTTGGTGCCCAGGGTTGGGGCAGTGGTGGCGTTGTGGTCTAAACCACTGAGCCTCTTGGGCTTGCCGATCGGAAGGTCGGTGGTTCGAATCCGCTCAATGGTGGTGAGCTCCTGTTGCTCAAGCCCAGCTCCTGCCAGCCAAGCAGTTCAAAAGCACACCAGTGCAAGTAGATAAATAGGTACCGCTCCGGCGGGAAGGTAAATGGCGTTTCCGTGCACTCTGGTTTCCGTCACGATGTTCCGTTGACCAGAAGCGGTTTAGTCATGCTGGCCACATGACCCGGAAAGCTGTCTGTGGACAAACGCCGGCTCCCTCGGCCTGAAAGCGAGATGAGTGCTGCAACCCCATAGTCGCCTTTGACTGGACTTAACCGTCCAGGGGTCCCTTACCTTTTATGTGCAAATAAATATGAGTAGGAGCGGGCAGGTCAGATCTTTCTCAAAAAGATGTCTCGTTGATCTGACTTGTACTTTTTGGGGGGAGCTATCACACACTCACAGAATCAGACCCTGAAAAGGAAGGAGTCGCGGAAACCTGTGGCAGTGCAGTCACTGGGGTGCAGTTGAAAAATGGGAGGAAATTCAGGCTTAAAGGTGGCTTGTTGACCTGCACCACTGTGAACAGACACACTCCCTCCTGCTATATAGCCCTAGGCTTCTCTTGCACAGCACAGAGCTGGCGCTCCTAAATATTACTAGAAAACAGTAAAGAAACAGCCCTCCTCCCCGAACCTGATGTGCCTCTTTCTCCTGTCTGCCCCCCATTGCCCCCCGCAACACAAGCAAAAAGCCAAGCTTCCCTACTTCTCAGAAATCACAACAGAAAGATGATCCAACTAGAGTATGGAGCTACACAAACTGCAGAAGTTATGTGCAGGCAATGCGATATCTCAAGACATGTCGAAGCAATGTACACGGACGGATCAAATATCTGTTTGTTTTATGTGTTGATTTTTCCACCAAATCCCTTGTTCTCTAGATACTCACCCCTCTTGTTGAGTAAACTTGTCTCTGTGTCTAAAAAGAGGAAACAAAATAGAAAATTCTTTTCAGTCGCACCTTAGAGACCAACTGTGTTTGTTCTTGGTATGAGCTTTCGTGTGCATGCACACTTCTTCAGATATCTAAGGTGCTACTGAAAAGAATTTTCTATTTTGTTTCGACTATGGCAGACCAACACGGCTACCCACCTGTATCTAAAAAGAGGGTGATCAAGAAATGGCAAAGTGGGAGATTCTCTTGTGGGCCAATTTCTTATACCAACACCTTCAGATCACCAAGATTGTTCTAAAAAATGGATTCTCTATTTTTTTTAAAAAAATCACACACTTAAGAAATATTTATCGTGCAGGTACACCAAACCAAGAAGTTCGGATTGGGTGCAGCTCATTCATTTTTGCCTCGTTCTTCAACCCCAAAACATTCCTGGCTAACAGGCCTAAGTATGACAACTACTGATTCACCCCAAGATTTATAAAAGAGCAGAACAGTAGAAAGAAAGAAAGAAAGAAAGAAAGAAAGAAAGAAAGAAAGAGAGAAAGAAAGAAAGAAAGAAAGAAAGAAAGACAAAACGAAAAATGTTTAACTCTAGAGCCAGCAGGGACTTAAGTGAATGACATCCAAAAAAATCTTGGGCAAACAAAAAGGTCTCCGCCTGCAGCCAAAGAGATAATCAAGTCAAAGTTTTATCCCTGAGGTGAGCAAAAGGACTGAAAAAGGATCCATCGCAGACCATCCCCCACCTGGCCCCCCCCCCCCCGCCAGCAGGGAGACCTAGCACAGATAAGGTGGGCCTATGGGGAAGATCTCAACAACTAGGCATATCCATGCAGAAGGAAATGGTCTTTAAAGTCCACTGGTCCCAAGCCAAAGAAGGTTTAAACAGTGTTAAGAATTAGCCAAGCACATTTTGTGCCTGGCTTTCAACCACTTGCGACCAAGTGAAGATCCCTGGGCTACAGGAAGACGTCTAACGTCTCCATCATCTGGAGGTGCCTGCCTGGGGATCACTGGATCTGGACTGTTTTCACAACACATCCCGTAGAATTCCATCAGTTATATTTTACCTGCACAATCAGAATGAATTTCTGGAACCTGCCTGAGCAGAGGCAGTCACCTTTAAGAAAAAGAGGTCGGAATATATGTAGACTGTCCCTGGATCAAGCAACTTTTCCTCTTTTAAGTTCTCAAAGCTCTTAACCTAGCTCATGGTTGCTATCTGAACTACCCAGGTGTTTGAGAATCAATCACAGTCAGTCCATCGTTTGAAAAAATAAAGACTTTGGAGTGCGAAAGCCACCCTACCGCAAAATGGCAACTGGACATTCCGTTTTGGCGACTGCAACCTCGGTTTAAGGAGCCATTTGGTGCGTACCTTATATATCAGAGTTTCTCACACTGGCTTAAAAGTGTCAGGATTACCACCAGGCAGCAAACACCGTGCTTCACCTGGTACCATACATGAAAAGCCCCACATGGGGATGCTGGGGATTCAATCTGGAACCTTCTGCATGCAAAACTGAAGACCGATGTCTGCAATGCTCTGGCCTTGCCCTGTCTGCTTGAGATCTCGGCACAGGCACACTTACAGAACAAGAAGCACAACACAGAACTCACAATGATCCAAACTCAGTAAGCAGGCAACACATTGACTTCAACCAGAAGAGAGGACACACACTGATTTTTGGATTCAAGTTTGGGAGGAAGTAAAAACTGAGTTGAGAAAAGGAAGTGCAACATAGTCTCTTGTACAATAACTACAGGAAGCCATAAACAGAGACAGGACAGCGACCTTCAGGGCGTAGGTTTTGAGGTCAACCTATGTAGAATCACAGAATTGTAGAGAAGGAAGGGCTCCCCGAGGGTCATCTAGTCCAACCCCCTGTAATGTAGAATTAATGTGCAGGGGTTTGTGCACCACAGAACTCTTCCAACCGCTGCACAGAAAAGGCCACTCTACCCCAGCTATACAGAGCACAGTGCAGCTGTTTTTAACCACTTTGAGTATAAGAATCAGGAGTAGCAAGCAGCCGCACCTGGCACAGCTCAGAATGATTGCTGCTGTTATTTATTTAGCAGAAAAAAACATCCTCTGGGGCTGACCCCTGGTTTTTAAAGCCATTCAACAGCACTTGGCACCGAAGCTAGATCCCAGGGTCAAATACTGTGTTTTTTATTGTTTATTACATTTCTATACTGCTCATCACCCGAGGATCACGGTCGTTTACAATAGAAAAACACAAAAATACATACGGTAACTTAGTAACAGACCAAGCCTAATTCCACCACCCACACCCCCAGTTTAAATTAATTAAAGAGCCCATAGACTCTTTAATTAGCCAAAGTCCTGGGACAAGAGGAATGTTTCTTCCTGGAGTCTAAAGATATGTAATGAGGGCACCTGGTGAGCTTCTCTGCAACATATCCTGCAAGGCGAGGAAGAAGGCGCACGACAGAGAGAAATGCTCAGTTTCCAATTAATCTGGGGGGAGGTGGAAGGAAAGGGGGAAAGAGAGAGAGGACAACGATGTAAGAAACGCAAAGGAGTTCCGCTGTTCGAGATCAGACCAAAGCTTGCACTGAGCCTAGTATTCCGTCTTCAACAGGAGTCAGCCTGACTACTCTCAGGAAGCAAGGCTGAAACAGCCAGCTCTCCCTTCCTGTATATTCATTCCCCAACCTCTTGCATGCGCAGCTGATAATAACCCTGGGGTGGGAACCCTTCTGCTGTTGCAGCAGGATCCCCCAAGACACCGGGGCTGCCCAAATCAACTCACCCTTTGCACCAGCTTCGCCCCGCAATAAGACTGGACCTTCGCTAGCCGGTTCCTTCCAGCCCGAAAAGCAAAACCCCGGGTGCAAGGCCACGCCTCAGGCTCTCCATGGAATTGGCCGAGCCGCTTTCCCTTCCTTTCCCCCTTTTTGGTTGGTTGCTTTGCTATCGCGGGCATTGCCCCCCCCGGCCCCATGCGCAGTCATATGATCTGTTGCTTAAGTCAATTTGCAAGATGCGCACATGACCCCGGCAGTTCAAATGCGCTTTGTTGCGCATGTGACGAAGCAGGGAAAGGAAGGTTGTTGGTTTTTTAAAATATATTTTTTATTTCATTTTTGCAGGCTGAACACCGGCTCAGGCTAGCCGGAACTTCTGGTTTTCCACGCCGGGGCTCAGCCCCGGAAGTGGTAACGAAGAAAGAGTGCTTCTGAGAGCGTGCCGATTGCTTAGTGTGCGGCGCCGTGCGCCTGCCTTGTTTGTGCATATGCACAACGGCTGCACTACTGCCGTGCAACACGTATAAATAAATTAGGCTTTAGGATCATAAAGGTCATTAGGATCATAAAAAGACTGGGCCACACTAGGTCTTCCCAAGGAGTGCCTGGCGTGCTCTGGTCCATGGGGTCACGAAGAGTCGGACACGACTAAACAACAAGGTCTTCCCAAGGGTTTGTTTAATCCTACATCCTGTTTGCAATGCATTGTTACCAATGGTGTAATTCATGTTCTATCATGTACAGGCGTTATAACCAGCTGCATGGCACTGGCAAGTATGCTATGTATTATTTTTGTAAGTTTTGTTTCGCTTCTTTAATACAGTACCGACTGAATAATCCGCCGTTTCAAAAGTATTGCTTGTAGGGAAGAGCTCTGGGTCCTCGCGCAAGAATTCAGATTAATGAAACACCCTTTCCCTAATTCATTTTCAAGCGAGCATTGGAAGGCGATTCCCATCCCTGGGGTTCCGCTGCTCCGCAGATCTTCAAATATATTCATAGCAGTTTTTTTTTGGGGGGGGGGGCAAACTAATTTTTTGCTCCCGTTTCCTGTTCTTTTCCTCCCCTTGCTTTTAACAAAGAACTTCTGAAGTCGCCATTTAAAGTCAATAGGTGGGCGTGCAACTGCAGAGCCACTAGAGGGCGCGTGAAGACTCACATTCACTCACATTCCTGTACTGTAGTCGGGCTACATCAGCAGCGTGTTCCCGTTAGCATGGAGAGGTTTTTCACATCAACCTGCACCCTTAACAAGAGTTATCGGTGGTATTCTGGACTAACAGCCTTCTTCTCCCTAACCCCTGCTAATGTTCTGCGCGTTGGCGATTTGCATTTTATTTTATTGTAATGTACTATGGTGGAGCAAGCCATCTCATGGATCCCCTACTCCTGCAGGAGTCTCAGCTGGTACCTAGCTTAGCTGAGTTGGCTATAGCTTATTATTATTTTGAGAGGGCAGAAAGAGCATCAGTAAACTGCCCAGTCCCAGACTGTACTGCATTTTTTAATTATTATGTTAGGATTTAGCACCTTTCCGTTCCACCTGAGGGTTTAGCCCTAAAGTGGCTAAACAGTAAAATCCATGGGATAATGTTAAAAATTAGGAAGTAGGCATGGATGAGAGAGTTCCAACTGAATTTCCATTTTGCTTAGTTTAGGCTCTTTACCCCTACAGAAAGAGGAGAGCGCAAAATATGGTCTGAAGCTCAACATAAAAAAAACTAAGATCATGGCCACTGGTCCCATCACCTCCTGGCAAATAGAAGGGGAAGAAATGGAGGCAGTGAGAGATTTCACTTTCTTGGGTTCCATGATCACTGCAGATGGTGACAGCAGTCACGAAATTAGAAGACGCCTGCTTCTTGGGAGAAAAGCAATGACAAACCTAGACAGCATCTTAAAAAGCAAAGACATCACCTTGCCGACAAAGGTCCGTATAGTTAAAGCTATGGTTTTCCCAGTAGTAATGTACGGAAGTGAGAGCTGGACCATAAAGAAGGCTGATCGCCGAAGAATTGATGCTTTTGAATTATGGTGCCAGAGGAGACTCTTGAGAGTCCCATGGACTGCAAGAAGATCAAACCTATCCATTCTCAAAGAAATCAGCCCTGAGTGCTCACTAGAAGGACAGATCCTGAAGTTGAGGCTCCAGTACTTTGGCCACCTCATGAGAAGAGAAGACTCCCTGGAAAAGACCCTGATGTTGGGAAAGATGGAGGGCACAAGGAGAAGGGGACGACAGAGGATTAGATGGTTGGACAGTGTTCTCGAAGCTACTAACATGAGTTTGGCCAAACTGCGAGAGGCAGTGAAGGATAGGCGTGCCTGGCGTGCTCTGGTCCATGGGGTCACGAAGAGTCGGACACGACTGAACAACAACCCCTACAGATCTGGCTATTATTGCAAGCAGTTCTGTGCCTTTGTGAAGCTTGGTGTTTTCTGAAACTTTTAAGTGGGTGCAGTGTTGGAGGACTAAGAGATTGCAGTTTACTTTGCAAATAATTTAAAAAGGGGAAATGCTATAAAGGAATTCTGAGTCAATGTCATTTCTGAACAGCTCAGGGCAGGTTTCATGCCCATTTTGAGGGTGATTCCCCCCCCCTTTAATGACTGTTTGCATGCTGTGTTTTATGATTGTATAATTAGGGAATGAGCAATAAATGGCAGCTATCCCTCCATCCATCCCAACTCCCCAGTGTGCTTAGCCTGTTGGCTGGGGGTACCAGGTCTCTGGAGCATCATAGCACACCTCAATGTCTGGGTAGATAATTCCCATGTTTTCTTTTAGAAGCCATTTTTAAATCTCCACAGCGATGGCAGTGAGAGCTACCCAGAGAAATCTAGAGAAATCCAGCTGCAGTGGATCACCAGGATGTCCACACTACAACAAAATGTAGCAGTAGAGAGGAGGAGGAGGTGCTTTCTCTAACTTCAGTCTTACTTTGTGGGGATTTTTTAAACCGTTTTCAAACTTCATTTAAGAAAAAAGTCCAGCCAGTGTAAATTCTGCAGGGCATACAATCCATTCACTCCCATCTGCAGCTTTAACAGAGAACAACATTGCTGGGCTGTTGTAAACCATTCTTAACCTGAGATAGTATTCCCCCCCCCCCAACCTCCTGCCAACCCTTTGGTTGAGAGACAGTGGTTTATGATAGCCTTACAGTGTAACCCACTGTTAATGTTGCAGATTAGATCTCAAGCCACAGCAAACTCTGCAAAAAAAAAAAAAAAAGTTTCCCTACAGTAACATCAAATGTCAACCTTCTTACATTGTTCCCCACACCCCCTGCAGCACAGATGGAATTGCACAGTTGAAAGCAGAAACTTTCTGCTGTATTTCACAACATGAAATATGGCCAGTTTTAGAAACTCCAATATATGCTCCTCCCCCACCCCCACCCCGCTTTAAATTTTTGCAAACACACTGGTTACAACTCATTGAAACCCTTAATCCGCTTGGACTACTGCAATGCGCTCTACGTGGAGCTACCTTTGAAGGTGACTCAGAAACAACTAATCCTGAATGTGGCTCCCAGATTGGTGACTGGAAGCAGCCCCCGGGACCATATAACACCAGTCCTGAAAGACCTACATTGGTTCATTTCCAAGCACAATTAAAAGGGTTGGTGCTGACCTTTAAAGGTCCTCGGCCCAGTATACCTGAAGGAGCGTCTCCACCCCCATCGTTCAGCCCAGACACTGAGGTCCAGTGCTGAGTGCCTTCTGGCAGTTCCCTCACTGCAAGAAGTGAAGCTACAGGGAACCAGGCAGAGGGCCTTTTTGGTAGTCACGCCTGCCCTGTGGAATGCCTTCCCATCAGATGTCAAGGAAATAAACTACTATCTGACTACACAAGATTCCTGAAGGCAGCCCTAGCACTGTATATGGAAGTTGTAAATGTTTGATGTCTTAATTTATTGGAAGCTGCCCAGAGTGACTGGAGTAGCCCACTCAGATGGGCAGAATAAATAATAATAATATCTATATACTGTTATGGACATCTCTCAATTCCACACTGTAAGGCAGCAGTTGGGGGAAATCTGCAGAAACCAGAAACTGACCAAGTGAAACCTCGGCATTAAGTCTTATCATCTCCCAACAATCGGATGCAGCAGGCAGAACCTGGAATGCCATGTGTGTGTGTGTGCCTGGCAGATCAGGGGTGCAACTGGGGCTGCTTGAGGACTCAGTGGGCAGGAGCCAGGGCATATGGGGAAAGATCGAGTGTGCAGAAAAAGTTCCAAAAGTGGACTGGTGGAAGAACTACTAGCTGTCCTTCCCACTCCACACTGTCAAGGTCCAGCCTCCTTACCTGCAAACTACTCAAAATCCCCATCTTCCCTTAACTGAGAAACACAATGGGACCTGTGATGACAGGAGTTGCCATCAACCATCTGGTGGGTCCATTTAATATTTAGCTTGAATTTCAATGTTGCACTGTATCCCGGACCCCAGCTCCTCACAAAACATGCCATTTAGGGCTTGTGGGGAAAGGTTCTTGTTGTTGTTAGCCTCAAGCTTTCTTTTCCGCCCTCTTTAAACTTACATGTGTTATATGTATAGAGAGCTCATGCTCAGGGGCTTGTGGTGTTGCATTATGGGAGGAAAAGTTTTTTTTTGGGGGGGGGGGGTCAGCATGAAAAAGGATGTCTTCCCGCCCTGTCAAAACATGCTATGTGTAAGGAGGGGAGGTACTTAATTTCAAGGGATATCCCCATGTCCGCTGTCTTCAACAGCTGGTAGGTCCTAGAAGCCACCATTGGCGGGCAGGCAAGAACCTAAGAGCCTACTGGATTAAGTCAGTGGTCTATCATTGTGTTCTCATTGTGGCCAAGATGCTTCTGGGGTCCCAGCAAGCAGGACCTCAGTGCTACAGCACCCTTCCCCACTTGTGAATCCCAGCAACGGGCATTTCGAGGTGTACCACCTCCAACAGTGGGGGACAGAATATAGCCATAGTCTTACCCTCCATGAACCAGTCTAATCCTCTTTGGAAGCCATCTGAATTGATGGCCATTAGTGCCTCTTGTGGGAGCAGAGTTCATAAACTACGTGAAGGACTTTCTTGTTCTTACCTTTGCCTGAAACCTTGGAAGAGCCAGTTGTCAGTCGTCGTCGTCGTCGTCAATGCAGTTAGATACTTGGTAGAAAGCAGCTTCCTTTGTTGGCCCTTTAATTTTTTTAAAAAAACTAGTCACAGGTAGGTAGCCGTGTTGGTCTGCCATAGTAAAAAAAAAAAAATCTTTCCAGTAGCACCTTAGAGACCAACTAAGTTTGTTCACCACCCTTCTGAGTAATACCCCTCCCCACTCTCTCACTATATATAAGGGTCTGGTGACTTCTGTTTCAGTGTATCTGAAGAAGTGTGCATGCAAACGAAAGCTCATACCAAGAACAAACTCAGTTGGTCTCTAAGGTACTACTTGAAGGAATTTTTTATTTTGTTTTTTAAAAAACTATTTAGGTATTTGGTATACCCAGGACATTCCTTTAAGCAGCAACCACCAGCTCAATGAGCACGGCTCAATTCTTGCCAAGCTCTTAGGCATCAGGGCTACCAGTTTATCAGAAAGGACAAAATGCCGCAATGCAGTCTCAACTTCCAATGGCAAGCCATTTCCTTCATCAGTAGGCTATTCCAGTGTTTTTCAACCACTGTTCCGCGGCACACTAGTGTGCCGCGAGATGTTGCCTGGTGTGCCGTGGGAAAAATTTGTTTATTTGATTCCTATTCAAGAGAATTACTTTATATATAGTCAATATAGGCACAGAGTTAATTTTTTTAACATTTTCTAATGGTGGTGTGCCTCGTGATTTTTTTCATGAAACAAGTGTGCCTTTGCCCAAAAAAGGTTGAAAAACACTGGGCTATTCCACCCACCCCCAAAAACTGCCTCTCACTATTTCATAGCTGCTGACATTGCTCGGCCCTCATTTGGGCTGGGTCTTGTTGCTGCTCCCTTAGGTTTGTCTTCCGGATTCTTTTGCAGACCTCCAAGTTCCTTTCCCAAGAGTGGAGTGGTGAGGTGGTAGAACATTCCAGTGGTTGCATTTGCAAGCATTTGATTTCAAGCCCTGCAACCAGAGATCTGGCTGCTTGCTGTTTTGCAACAGGGAAACCTCAGCTGCCCTTGCCTAATGATACTACTTTAGCAAAGGCTTGTGGCCTAGTTCCACCTCAGGCCCTGGGCCACTCTTTTCCTTATCCAGCTCCTTTGCTTCCAGTTCCTCTGACCCTTGATAAGGCTTCTCTCTCTTGGGCAAACCAATTTTCCATTTCCCTCATGTTGTACTGGGAACGGCCCTTTGTCCTGCTCCCCAACCCACCACAAGGCGGTCGAAATGCTTGGGCACCCTTTCTTCACAGCCGCTCAAGCAAAAATGGCTTGATAGGGAGTCCAAGAGAGCCTGACGCAACCCGGTTTTGCCATCACCACCATCTTCTCATAAAATGGTGGCTCGCAGATTGTATTCTGCAGTACGAAAAACGCTCTTGTACAGGCCAAAACATCTATACTTTTCCACACTAAACAGTGCCCACTTTCTTTCCACTTATATCCTACATGAGGTTGTCATGTTCTTTTTCCCTCAGTGGGGTGCTTGCTCCCCAAAATGCTGCACAACTCCCAGCAAATTCAACAGGTGAAGTTCTCTCAGCCAACAGGGAAGGAGCTCAATATAAAATGTAAGAGCGGTGTCTTGCAAGCCCATCAGTAAATCCACATTGTCCCCGTCCCCCACCCGTTTGTATGCGGCTGCTTTTGAATTAAGTTTAAACCTGCTCGCCTCTAGACTCAGCTGAGCTTAGGGGGGGAAAGGATTTGCTGCCTAGGAAAGGAAACAACCACCATGCAATGAAACCTTGATAAATTCAGAGGGTTTATATATTAATACCATTCTAAAGAACAAGTATGAGGTTTCACCAGCAGCTGCCACCAAGTCTCCAGTTTTGCCATCTTTGCCCAACTTTTTAATATATTTATATAATTTTTTAAAAAAAACCTCCAAAAAAGATTTTTCAACAAGAGAGTTCAGTCACCAGAGAAAGCAAAGGCATTCCCCACAGTTAGATGCATCAGTGTCAGAGATCACCTTCATTTACCCAGCTCCCTTTACGTGCAAGGTATTTTTATTTCCAACTATAAAAAAGTAGTAGAAAACAGCACGGGACCAGGAAGGAGTAAGAGGTATCTGGTTCTGGGGGGTCCTGATAAGTTTGTGGGGTGTGGCTCTGCCACTGCATTTAACCATATATAACTTCCTGTGGGTTTGAGTACAGTGCCACCATCTTTGTATAGGGCTACATTCCTACAAGATGTGCATTGATCCGAGAGATACCTCAATGTCATGGCAACGGTAGCTTAGGAACAGCCACCTTGGAGACAAGTTTGCTGGTACTGATCAGGCTGAGTGAGGCGTGATCTAGGAGATGGAACAGACACAACCCCCTTGAAAACGGTGACAGTTGACACTGAAATATGCTATGCACTTGCAGCAATGTACTGTATGCTCATTTGAAACAGCTCTTTTGACTGGCCATGAGGTTAAGGTTTTTAAAAAAGGGGGGATTCCACAAAGGGGGGAGGGCGGGAAAATCCGTTATGGCTCAGTGGATTCTCTCTGTGCATTAAGCACCTACAGCCTGCAAAAAACACTGCTGGCTTTCTTCCGCTGGGCTGGGCTAGTCACCAGTCCAAGATGCTCCTCCAATACTCATAGATATTGTCAAAGATAGTAGTAGCTGGGGTGTGGAGCTGATTCACAGAAGATTATTTCCCCCCACACGGAAGGTATTATGTGTACAAGTTGGGAAAGAGACACATGCATGACACATGGGATTTCTGCAGTTTTCAATGCAGACTTCCATGCAGAAATCTTCATCTCATGCAAAACAGCTCCTGGTGGCTCCTGGTCCCCTCTGGAGAGTCTTTGCCGACAGCCACATCAAGGAACAGGGGGTCCCAAAGATGACAGCGGTGAACCAGCAAAAGTGGGTGGGAGGAGAGAAATCCTACAAACATATGCTATGGGAGAAGATAAAAGTAGGAATAACCCAGGAAAGGGAATTAGAAAAAAAGAAAAGTTGCCCCCGCCCCCAGGGCAACAGTCAAAATGAAAAGCCTGACTCAGGTGGGAGATGGGTTTCGTTGAGCTAGGGCTCAGCCCCAGAACCTGTTTTCATTGCTAAGGCTCAGCCCTGGAACAGGTGAACGGAGAACAAAGTGTTTCTGAGTAAAGGGCCTCGCTATCTCGACCATGCCCCCCCCACCTCCTCCCCAGGGGTTTCAGCAGCTTCTAAGACATGGCGAGCAAGCCCTGGTGTTGTGGGGAAGGGGTTCCAGAAGGACAGGGTCTGCAGCTGGAATTGTGAAGCTTTATTAACTCTCTTCAGTGGGTGCTGAGGTGCGTCAGAAACAACCTTTCCCCTCTCTCCTCCAAAATGGTTTCTGACCTGTTGACTTCTCTGGCGGCCCTCTACTGTTTCAGAAGGTGTCAGGCCCAACTCATTGGTTTCAAAATAAGCCCCCACCCTGCCAAGACACTTTTAGGTTTGCAGCCAACCACCCCACCCCTCCCCATTTGCTCACCCCCCCATTTCACTGACAAAGCCTCAGGCTAGTGGTTCCTCTACCCCTTCCCCAAATAAAACCATCCTGTATCCCCTCAGTGGTCCATGAGGCCTCCACCGATGCGCTGCTGGGGGCTGCTGAGGAGGCACACACTACGTATCCCCCCCCCCCAAATATATAAAGCATGATACAAACACTCCCCTCCATCAACGATGTAAGACATACACATACACACACACCCCTCCATCGGTACACACAAACACCCCAGTTTGGTCCTGCTCTTTTATCTGGGAGATTGGTCACTGATGCTGCCATGTTGCTGGAAGGGGCAGCTGCCCAGGCTGTCTCCACTGACGGCTTAAGTCAGTTGGCAGCTGGGCTTGTGAGAGAGGCCGAGGGTGACTTTTTCCTTCTGAGCTTCCCCCCTGCCCCACCCCATCCCCAAGCGCTCCCTGGCAGGAGAGAAGAGGGATTAGTGAAAGGAAGATTTGAGCAGATGGTCCGTCTGCAGTACCCTTCTGTGGACACCCAAGGTTTCATTCACAGCTGCCTGGGTGGGGAGGGGATGCGGTGGTGGTGGGGAAACGTTTGGGGCCAGAAGGCACTTGGAGGAGACCAAGGAGTTGCAGGCACAAAGGGGTGGGGTGGGGAGATGGGGGGCACAAAAGTGACTCCGCGAGGGAGTTTGGTTGGCAGCGAGGTCGGCCGCCACTGACACGCTTACCCACACGCACGCCGTGGCTCAGGCTCCCACCCGACCCCTGACATACACGCATGCACACACACACATATGTACAGTTGCCACACGGGTGCCCCCACTCCCCAAACCCACCGCACTTGTCCGCGGTACTGTCGCCCAGGTTGTTGGGGGCACTGAGGCACGACAGGCAATGATGGGCATCAGCCTAGAGCTTTGGGGCACTTGACCGACCCCCCCCCCCCACCCCCCCACCCATAACCAAACCATGCTACGGCTTGGAAAATCCACAGGACAGAATTCTTTTTTTTAAAGGAACTGTACGAGTTGCCCACCCCTCCCCCCAAGGAAAGGGGAGGGTAAAGAGCCCCAGTAATGCCTTCCAGTTCACGTCCACTCCCAATAATGTCAGGGCAAGGAGCCAACGCTAGTTCTGACTGTGCCAAGGCTAGGTGGGGATAAGGAGCTCTTGGAACTGGAGCCACACAGAACAAGGCCATGTCCGCCTCCTGGAATCTGGCAGAAGGTCTCTCAGAGCAGCAAAACTTGCTTTGTCCCGCAGGTGGGCGCACGCGCCCACACACACACGGCAGTTCCTGTGCCCCACATTGCTGCCTGGCTCACAGTGGCTGGTGTTGGTGGAAAAGGGTAAGAGGCCCAACTCGCTCAGCCCCTTGATGCAGCACTTCTTAACCTGCCTTGCGCAAGGCAAACTTATTGGGTGGTCGCGGGGCATGCTGGGAAAAAGAACCAGAGTACAGCTTGGCCGCAAACCGCCTCTTGTTCCATCAGTCTGTCCTGTCAAAAGTCCAGGGGGCTCCTGTTCCACCAAGCATTTGATGAGATGGAGAGGGCAGGAAGTGGCACCAAGATTGTGTGTGGGAAGCCTGACCTCTGTGGTCCGGGTGATCTCCGCTCCCCTCCCCCAACTGTGCAACGAGAGCGACCCATTCCCCTGCCCACCTCCTTGCATGCACAGTTCCACCTGCTACTTCACATTGAAGACCATGAGGGGGCGCTCTTCGCGTTTTTGCCAGGGGCTCTTCTTGTCCCCCTGGTCGTCCGTCCCTTCTGAAGGCTCATTGCTGTCATCCTCCGGGCTGGTCATGGAGTCACGGCGCAGCTCGCTGTTGCTGTTGCTGCTGCGGGAGCTGTTTCCGCGGCTGCGCCCTCGCCGGGGGATGGTGGCTGCCCGGTGGTCGGTGTTCTCATCCAGCAGAGGTGTCAGGGAGTTGTCCTCGGGGGAGCAGATGGCGGTGCGGCTCTCGCTGCTGCTCGGCTCTGTGTCGGCGTCGGCAAAGACCAGCTTGGAGTATGCAGGGCCCATAGCGGGCGGCGCCAGGCGCTCCTCCTTCAACCTCTTGGGGGGCTTGGCCTCATTGACGTCCACCCCGGAGTCCAGGCTGGCGTCATTGCTGCGGCTCCTCTCATTGCCCTGGAGGTCGATGTACGAGTGGCGGACTTGGGAGGAGCGCCCATCCAGGGACACAAACCAGGCACGAGGGTGCTGCTTCACACCCAGCTCCAGCAGCTTCTTCTCCGTCAGGGCTTGCAGCTCCCCGTTCAGCTGGGCCATGGTGGATTCGTTCAGCAGCACCGGGATGGTGACGGAGCCACTGACAGACTGCGTGTGGGGGCCCCAGCCTTTCCCCTCGCCCTCTTCCCCTGGGTGCTGCTGCAGCTGGAACTGCGGGTGCTGCAGCTGCTGCTGCAGGAACGGCGGCTGCTGCCTCTGCTGCTGCTCCCCGGCCACGAACTGGTGAGGGATCCCCATGCCGCCCGGGTCCAGGTCTGGCTGGCTCTCGGAACCCCCCGCAGGCTGGTCCGAGGGAGCCAGGCGCATGTAGTGGGCAGGGATGACGAGCGTCGGCATCACATTCCGGTACATGGAATCCTTCATGTGATCGATGGAGCCGCAGAAGATGAGCTGCCCAGGCTGGCTCAGGGAGGTGGGGCGAGCCAGGTGGTCCACGGACTGTGACATCATGAACTCGGGCGGCTTGGGGTCCCCTTTGTGGCCCACGTAATGGTCAAAGGGAGGCGGGGATGGGTGCTCCTGCGGGTAGCCTTTGCTGTCGTGGCGCGCCTGCTTGCTCTTGTCCTCAGTGCACTGGTGGGAATAGCCGCGCTTGTAGTCCTCCAGGAGAGGGGGCTCAAGGGCACCAGGCACATCCATGGAGCGGGCCGCCTTGAGGGAGTAGCCCTCTGCCACTTGAGGGTAGCCATCTTTAAGGGCCCCCCGCTGGCTCAGAGTGTCCACCATGGAGGCCTTGCTGGCGTGGCGGGCTTTCTGGCTGGACACTTGCTTGAAGAACTCCTCCCGGGAGCTCTCGAACTCCCGGGAGGAGGAGAAGGCCGACTTGAGGATGGGTGTGTGCACGTCCGTGTCCCCGTTGGAAGAGCCCGTCTCCAGGTGGCTCGTGCAGATGAGGTTGATCTGGGACATGGAGGTGGCCTGGTCTTTCTTGGAGGCATCCAGCGCCCCAGAGAGCTGGAGCTTTCTGTGTTGTTGACGTGGCTTCAGGCACAGCCTCCTGGAAAGGGGGAAGACAAAGAAGAAAATGTAGGTGCAGATAAATTCACAGTTAGCCATAGCAGAAGTGCTCTAGCTCAGGGGAGTGACATGTGCCTTGCACAGGGCAACATCAAACACTAAAACCTTCCCTGAGCAGGGCTGCCTTCAGGTGTCTTTTAAAAATCACGTAGCTGTTATCTGTTTGGCATCCGACGGGAGGGCGTTCCGCAGGGCAGGCACAGCTTTCGCAATGAACCACCCTGTGATCTTCAGATGAAGGGCAGTATACAAATTTAGATACTAATAACTGGATGCTCCTGCCTTTTGGACATAGGGTTGTGTGCTGTGGGGGTGTGAGAGGAGAATTTCCCAGGTGATCTCTCAGCTCTCTTTTCTGCCTCTATAATTCTATAAAAGTAAAAGAGTGAATGGACTGCTAGTCAGAGTCTGCTGCTCACCCTTGGATCATTGCAACACAAACTTCTGTTAAAGAAGTTTAAATGTCAAGGCATTCGGGGCTGAAGGAAATGAACCCTCTTCCTCGGGACACAAGCAAGCTGGGTTTGAGACCCACCGGTAGTCGTGCAAAGCACTTAATTTCTAAAGTGAAATGTGCTTGCTCGTATCTCTGGCTGAAATTTCCCTCCTCCCCATTCCCAGTTCAATGTGTGTCTGGATGCCTGTTCTCTGGGGTTCCGCTGTCCTCTTTCACTAGGGCATAGGGTTGGGTGACAAAGAGCAAAGGAGCAGAGCCTTGGGAGAGCGGGAGGGGAAAGGAATGGACCCATGACTAATCGGCCAGAGGCTGCCTGACATTTTGCAACAAAGTGCTTGCAACAGCTGTCAAATTCCTTAGGACTATTCCTGCAATCCTCAGCTCAGCTGCTTTTCCTCGTGCCTGGGCCCTACTAAAACGGATCATTTGCGAGAGGGCTCCGATTTGCAAAGCGTGATTCCTTCCTGCGAAAAATAATGTCGGGGCGCAAGGTTCCATTACTCCAATTTTACTGATGGGGAACTGAGCCTGATTATGTTAGCGGTAGACTTGAACTCGGGTGTCCTGGATCCATGACTTCTGAAGCATTCTAAGGACAAGTATATATATGTAAAGCACCTATAACAAAACTTGCTTCGTGACGCTCTTGGCAACTTGAGGTACTGACTCCCAACTTAGCTGAATACCCTCACCCTTCCTGGTGAAAGAGGGAAGGGGAAAGAGAAACCTTCAGAAACCGCAGCTGTGAGCTGTATCTAAAGAGGTCGCTGGGGAGAAAAGGGGTTTGTCCTTTATCTCCCCCAATGCCTGAAACGTTCCATTTGCCTCCCTCCTCAGCTACCACTCAGAGCGCCAATAGCTGAAGTCCTTTTGCAGTTCCATTCGAGAAAGAAAGGTCCCTCAACTGGCGCCCGGTTCAAATGGCCCATTGGCTGAGATCCAGCCTGCGGGCTGCCAGGTCCCGACCCCGACAATACCCAGATGAAATGAAAGCAAAAATGCAGTAAATAAGCCCTTGCAGCGATAGGGAGGGCGAACTTTAAAAAATTACTGCGTGACGGAAAGAGGGTTTGAGAAGACAAGGCTGGAAGTGGGAAGTTGGGCAAGCAGCACTCACCTGCAGTAGTAGATAAGCAGGCAGAGCAGGATGAGGACCAGCAATGCCAGGGCACCCAGGATGGTGAGCAAGAAAATTGTGTGGTAGGTGGCAATGTCCTTTATGCCTCCAACTGCACTGGCCAGCCCTGAAACGAAGACACCTCTTTATGGGCTGACTTGAAGGTTTCCCTAAAGCATCTATGTTGGAAATGAAAAGGGATGCCGTGCTAAATGGGGTTACCCTGGATCTGATCCAGCAAAAGATGTAGCCAATTTGTGTGTGTGTGTGTGTTTTTTATCCAATCCCAACTTTATACATTTCCAAACCGGGCGCGGGGGCTCTTTAAAAGCTTGATTTAAAGTCATGCCAATAATTTAAAGGCAATTTTTCCAGTTTACTAAACATTTTACAGATGGCTTTCTTTTTATTAAAACATCAAAAGATGGGACTAATTAAAAATGCTCAGATTAGCGGGATATAATTTCAAGCAGATTTATATACAGGAGGTGTTCGTGGTGAGTTCCAGCACCTCTTTTCTAGAAAAATAGCACTAGATATCTACAAATATAAATATTAGCAGATTTATGCATGGAGGGATTTATTCCCCATATTCATTTTGGTTTTCCCTAGATGCCCTTTCCCTTAATCCCAGACTTATTTCTATTGCATTTTTTTCAGTTTTTATCATGCTTTTCTGAGCATGGCACCCACCCCAGCTCTGGTTGCATTTATTCAGCGTTTGTGTGGCAACCACTCCATGCAAACTGAGAGGCACTCGTTTTTCAGGAACTCATAACCCACAAGATACCACACTCCAAGCAAATTCCCACAGGTGTGCAGAGAATGTGCACTCCTGCTAACACAAGAGATCCGCTAGCAGCTTCCTGGCTGGTTCCTCAGCAAAGTAATTAAGAATTTGGTGGTGATATTTTTACCTGTTGTTGGAGACAGCATGGCAGCTGCCCAATAGCCCAGCTGTGGGGAGACAAACGTCCAGTAAAGCTGGTTCCCTTCCTTGCGGATGAGGCCTGTCCCATTCCGAATCCATAGACCTGAGAGAAAGAAGAACTGCTCAATCAGAAGTAACCTGAAAGGACATCTGGACCAAGCCCTTTCCCAGATGAAGGACTGGCCACTCACCAGCCCCATCCTTAACCTGCAAAACCTATAAAAGGTAAAAGACCCCTGGAAAGTTAAGTCCAGTGAAAGGCGACTATGGGGTTGTGGCGCTCATCTCGCTTCAGGCTGAGGGAGCTGGCGTTTGTCCACAGACAGCTTTCCAGGTCATGTGGCCAGTATGACTAAACCGCTCCTGGCGCAATGGAACACTGTGACGGAAACCAGAACGCACAGAAACGCTGTTTACATTCTTGCCACAGCGGTACCTATTTATCTACTTGCATTGGTGTGCTTTCAAACTGCTAGGTTGGCATAAGCTAGGACAGAGCTATACAGCTAGGTGATCAGGTGGGGGGGGGGGAGAGATAATGCAGATAGCAAAGCAGGCCACATATTCTGTTGTGCAGTAGAAATGCCAAGGAGGAAGAGCCAACCTAGAGAACCAATGTGGTCCCAGGCATAGTTCTTGATTCTATGGCTCCCCTAGCTCCAATTGGGCACCTCAGGAACTTTCCCCCCATTTTCAGACAGGCTAGTGGCTCCTCATGAACCCACTATGCGCTGCTACAGAGGTTTCAATAGAGCTCATTCCCTAGGTGAGCCAAGAAGACACAGGCAAATTGGAGCAAGCAGGGCACCGTAGAAACAAACAATGTACATATAATCCCCTGCCTTTCAGCCACAAATGATGGGTGGTCCCAAACTGGAATCAAAAAGTGGGAGCAGAAATCCAGCCGTCAACTCAAAATGCTTTCAGCACCAGCAATAACCCCCTTATAAGAGCATAGCCCCCCCCAAAAGGCTTCTATTTACAGATGTGGCGTGATTCCTCCCCTGCCCCTGGAGTCCTGCTAATGGACTTTTATAAGCACTTAGTTGGTTTTATGGCACCACACAGTCATGGGTGACAGAGGAGATGCTTGGGGTCTGGAAAGAGGCTGGCAAAGACCCCTGTATACATATGCGGGGTGTTTTCTCCGACGGAAGCAACATTGCTCCCTGCCTTGTGAGCCTGTGGAATGTGGCAAGAATTGAGCAGTTCGAATGTGTCTGCAGACCAGGAGGATCTTGCCCGCTCTCACCGCTCTTGAGGTTAAAGCGCCAGGCCGGCACACTGGTGGCTGCTGCAGCGGCGGTATCAGGCGGCAGCGGGATAGAGAGGTGGACGGAGCCAGAGAGCTGGATTTCTGTCCCATTGCCAGTGAAGAGGTGGACGCTGACAGCGACGATTGGCACCAGCTCCAGCCACGTGTTGTTGGCTGCGAGGGGACAAAAGGGTTAGGAAAAGAGCTGCTTCCGCCTCCAGAGACATCCCAAGATACTTTGGTTCCTTATGCAGCAAAAACTAAAGTCCCCCCCACCATGCACCCCACCCAATGATCATAGGATCGCAGAGTTGGAAGAAACCCCGAGGATCATCTAGTCCAACCCCCTGCAATGCAAGAATATTTAGCAGTCCCATACAGGGATTGAACCTGCGATCTTGGTGTCAACAGCACTACGCTCTAAGCAACTGAGCTGTCTGGTTGATAAAGCTATACAGTCATACCTTGGTTTTTGAACAGCTTAGTTCTCAAACGTTTTGGCTCCCGAACACCACAAACCCAGAAGCGACTGTTCTAGTTTGCAAACTATTCTTTTAAGCCGAACGTCCAACGGGGCTTCCGAATGGCTGCAGGACCTTCCTGCAGCCAATCAGAAGCCGCAGTTTGGTTTCTGAACGTTTTGGAAGTCCAACTGACTTCTGGAATGGATTCCGTTTGACTTCCAAGGTATGACTGTACTAACAAACTTCTTGTTGTTGTTGTTACTGCAATTACTCACCCTTCACCCTAACGGCAGGTTGCAAAACATTAACACAACAGTATTAAAACCAGTTTGAAGCAACTTAACGATCAGAAAAATAAGTTGGGTCAGAAAAACATGCACCTCGTGTAACAAAATCCAGGATAAAGAGGTGTGTGTCTTCAGCACTTGCCGGAAGCTGTATAATAAAAGTGCTGGATGAACTTCTGAGTTCCACAGCTTAGGGGCTGCCACAGATTAGGCTCTCCCCCAGGCCTTAGAGGGCAGAGGAACTAACACGAGGGCTCCTTCTGTCCATCTCAGCACCCAAGAGGGTCTGCAGTGAAGGAAGTGGTCTTTCAGGTATTAAGGGCCTAGATAATTTAGGGCTTTACACACTCATGTGAGCACCTTGAACTGGGACCGGAAATGAACTGGCCACTGATGCAGCTGCTGCTTTTAAAAAAGGGGGCACTATGAGATCTAAACGGAACCCCGGCCAGAAATCTGGCAGCTGAAATTTGTTTGCTGCTCCCAAATCCACTGCTTTAAGGCAACTATCCCCCTGAGCAATCAAAGGGCTGGTTCCACAGCCTCCAACATTCCGTGTCGCATCCTCACCATTTTTCACCCAGGATCTGGGCCCAGTCCCCTTACCGCTGCCGTTGCTTTCAGCCCCGATGAAAGATGGGAAGCCCCTCATATCCGGCCCACTACTGGCGGCGGTTAGGGAGGCCGAGAGCTGGCTGTAGGTGGAGCTGCGGGGCAGGCGGGCGGATTTGCGTTGGAACTGAGCCCACGGCTGGCTCTTGGCCCCTGTAAGAATCAACCATTTCAGCTGCCGGCCTACTGAGGCAGCGCTCACACAGCAAACAGTGGGATGCAGCTCGGCCTGCAGTTTGCAACCTGAGATTATTGTGGACATGTGATGTGGCAAATGCAAGGAAGCACCTCTGAGCATGTGCAGAGTGCTTTCTGCTCACCATTCAGGAAACAAGAGCCGCTGCCTGCGATATACAGTGGTACTTTGGTTTTCGAATGTCTCCATTGATGAATGTTTCGGTTTTTGAACACTGTAAACCCGGAAGTAAATGCTTCGGTTTTCGAATGCGCCTCGGAAGTCGAACTTCCAAGGCAGCTACTGCTGAGTGCAAGGTCCTGTCAGCTGGGAAACCACGCCTCGGTTTTTGAATGTTTCAGAAATCGAACGTTCTTCCGGAACGGATTACATTAGAAAACCGAGGGTACCACTATACTCAGGTATACTCTGTATAGCCTAGGGCTGCTCAAACTCATGAAAAACATATGGAATTTGAATCCTATTGCATTGCTCTGTATGTATCCCAGTTTTTGTTAGTTTATACTGACTGTAATTCACCTTTTTAAAATGTATTTTTAAAGGGTGGAATTTAGCCCTTGATAAGAGAATTCAGTATGCTAAGCAAACCATGCTCGGCTCCTCCCCATGGATAACAGGAAGGCAAGAAATTCTGAAAGGTGAGCAATATGAGAGTGACTTGCCTCATTTGGCAAGTTTATGGAAGCATCTCTCTTACGGAGCCCATTACATCAGAGCAGAGGCCACTGGGCATCTCCCTCTAGGGACCTAGAGCACACACCACCCTAATTCTCTCATTCACCACTTCACTGCACAGCAACCCATCTTGATCCTGCAGACTCCTGACCAGCTCACACCCGACCCAGGGTCACCTCCTCAGCTCACTCGCTTATACCAGGGACATCAAACTTCCAAGAGACCGTGATCTACTCACACGATTAAAATCTGGCAGTGATCTACCCTTGTGGGGGGTTCAGGTCAAAATTGTTGGGCTTTTTTAAGGGAAGAACCTCACTTTTTGGGGGGGGGGAGGTTTCAGGTCATTGAGATTTTTGGGGGGAGGAACGTTCCATATTGGGGGGGGGTTTCAGGTCAAAGTTCTTAAGCTTTAATTTTGGGGATTAGGTCAAGCAAGCTATAAAAAGCCCCCACCAAGAGATTGCAAATGAGACAGTCAGCCTCGCTGCAAAAACTCCAACTTCCGCTCTAGCGATCTAGAGGATGGGGCAAGGGGGCGGGGCCGGATGGAGGAGCCAGCGATCTACCGAAACCTCCTGGGGATCAACCAGTAGATCACGATTGACCTGTTGGACATCCCTGGCTTATTCAGTTCTAGCAAAGGCCCAGAGCACTGACCTTCCTACTTCCCTCCTCCCATCATCCAGCCCGGCTCAAAAAGTCCCTTGAGCTGCAGACGTCTCTCCCAAATGCCCCCTGCTGATGACTGCCTCCCCCTGCAGGCACAGACTGCCAGAGGCCTTGGAGGAGGTGCAGAGCTTGCAGTGAGCAAGCCAACTTTTTCCTTTGTCTCCCTTGACCACCACTTACTTCCTAGTAGTATGCACAGAGGGCAGCAATGTGCTCTGCAATCTTAAATGGGACCAGCATCCCCTGCAGCCCAGAAGATGGCATTGGCGATTGTGTGGGATCCCCAATCCCCAGACAGCCAAGCTGGCTACCCGGGTGCCAGCCACGTGCCCTTCACTTTCTGGCAAATGGAAACTGAGGACTTACCTGGAGAGCCAAGGAGGATCTGTACCAGGTCATCATAGAGGATGAGTGTTTGCAGGGCGCTCGGGGAGCAGATAGAGGCTGCGGAGGCATAGACTGCAAAGGGAAATTGTGGGAGGGAAGAGAGAAAGAGAGAATCAGACTTACTCGAAGTCCTTCTGTGCCTAGCAGCAAGTTTCCTGATAACTTCATGAGGTAGTCTGTCTTGGGAGTAAAAGCCCCTAGAAAGGTTTCTGTTGCAGGGCGGCAGGAGGTGCAGAAAAAGAAACAGAAAGAAAAAATTGGGGCGTGCTCTTCTCTGAAGTGTTGTCCCCTTAACTTTTGCAAAGACTCAGCCCAAACATCACACCAGTCTATGGCTTGCACTAATCCTAGTTTTGTACTCAAACACTTAAGCTTCCAGGTGTACAACTGGAAAACCACCGTTTAGAACTGTTTTTCTTCTTCGATTATCTATCTGCTCAGTCTTTTTCTTCTGGAAGACGCCTGTGCGTGAATTTGTTTTATGTGTGTAGATCAGTGCACGCTGACCAACGCACAGTCTTCGCAGCAGGGCTCTGTTCCAATGGCATGAAGTAGTCACGGTAGATTCCTATCTGCTGCAGCCTTCATCCACCTTCACAGCCATTGTAACATACCACTTGTTATCATCCGCCTGTTCTGCTGTTGAGGACTTCTTGGATCATTCTTTGTTTAGCTCCTTCCCTTTGACCTTACCACCTTGGGTGACCCTGCTGGGAGTACGAGATTCCCAATGGCTTCGCTCACAAGGGTCATAGGAACATGCAAGCCCACTCACCACGACAAGGTGATGATCCAGTGAGTGCGATCGCTCAGTACTCAAGGCAGTCTCAAGGCAGAATAGCTTCCAAAGTACTAGTCAAAGGTATTGTTTATTAATTCAGACATCACACCAAACCTGAGGGCTTGTCCACACTTCCACATACCTAGAAAGCATGGGTTATTTTCTGCTTGTCCCGTGCTTGCAGACAAGAAGCCGAACGGTTTTGCCCTTGCTTTCCCCGGGAAAACCCACTATTTAGTGATAAATCAGATAAAACCCAATTTATATTTGCTCCAATTCAGCAGTAAAGATTAGGTTTCCCTGGGGGAAAGCAGTGGGTCAAGGGCACGTTTGGATGAGCCCTTGGTTAGTTAAAACTGCATCCTGTCTTTCATGGTGATTTACAGTTAACACAAACCATTGTTTGCAAACCCATTCTAGGAAGTGGTCTCCAATTGTGATTTGCTAGCCAAACACAAACTATTCGACATCACATCAAACCATTGTTTAGCTTCATTAATCAAGGCTTGGTGTGATGTCTGAACTGAGCCATTTTGCTGTTCTTTCTTTCTTTCTCATGAACCACTCATTAGAGGAGTTTGCATGCTCTTCCTTCCCCCCCCCCCCCCGCTAATTTATTATTAGTACTGGTCCATCATAAGTGGGGTGGGGAGTTTAATGGAAATACTAATGGTGGAGTGGGAATACTGATAGTACACACAATGATTTCTGATTATTCTATCCCAAGATAGCAATTCCATCATGAGTCAGTGCAGCTGCAAAATCTGCTCATCTCCAGACCATAATCTAAAGATGGATTTGCAAACCCTGATTGAATCTAAACATGCTGTGAATAACCTCAGTGCAGATATAATGCTGCCCCACAAAAACGAACTGGAAAATGGAAGGTGGAGAGGAAGAGTGGGAGAGGAAGAGGAGGAGGAGGGAAGGCATGTATAAGTCACCCCTCATCTCTTAGCCATGGTTCTCTTCCTACCTAAATGCTCCTTTTATGTTCCACAAGGGAAAGCTCTTCCTCCACTTTCCCCTTTCCCACTGGGGTCTTTTGGGGCTCTTATTCTTGGACTCTGCTATTCTTTTTCCCACACACTGTCTCTGGATGACCTCATTAATCCCACGGCTTTTGGTACCATCAAGACCGTAGGTGGGGAAACTGTAGCTAGACTACAACTCCCATCATGTCTGTCCACAAGCTATGCTGGTTGGGGCTGATGGGAATTGGGAGTGCAACAAGAGCTGGGGGACCACAGGTTCCCTGCCTCTGACTTGTACACTGAGGAAACCCAGCACTTTCTTTCTAGACTAGAATGGTCTCCCTCACCTCCACATCTGCATCTCCAGCTGTTTACCCTATCCTAGCCAATCTTTCACTTGAATAGGTAAAGGTAATGGGATCCCTGACCGTTAGGTCCAGTAGCGGACTCTGGGGTTGCGGTGCTCATCTCACTTTACTGGCCGAGGGAGCCGGCGTACAGCTTTTGGGTCATGTGGCCAGCATGACTAAGCCGCTTCTGGTGAACCAGAGCAGCGCATGGAAACGCCGTTTACCTTCCCGCTAGAACGGTACCTATTTGCACTTTGATGTACTTTCGAACTGCTAGGCTGGCAGGAGCAGGGACCTGAGCAATGGGAACTCACCCCGTCGCGGGGATTCAAACTGTCAACCTTCTGATCGGCAAGCCCTAGGCTCTGTAGTTTGACCCACAGAGCCACCCGCATCCCTTGAATACTTCTTCGTAATTTTGTATGCTCAAGACAAGACTTCTCATCTTTCCTCTAAAGTGTTCCTTGTACATTCTCCTTAGCCACTGACGGCATCATCACTCACTTTGTTGAATAGGTACAAATCCTTCTCTCCTCTCTCTCTCTCTCTCTCTCTCTCCTTATTCAGTCTGTTGCCATGCCATGCCTCTTCCTCCTTTATAATATTGGGCTAGAGGAACAGGAGCTCACCACCTTGAGCGGATTCGAACCGCCGACCTTCCGATCGGCAAAGCCCAAGAGGCTCAGTGGTTTAGACCACAGCGCCACCACTGCCCCATCCCTGGGTACCATGTTATCCAAGCAATCTGCCTCTTCCCAGTGGCTGTTTGGAAGTGCAGCATCCAAGAGCTTAAATTTGTCATTATAACTTGGGTGGAATAGATTGGGGAAGGAGGGCCTGTGCCACAGTTGCAAGTTCTTGCAGATGGACAAAAAGATTTTTGCCAGGCATCTGTCACGGGGATTTGAACCGCCGACCTTCTGATCGGCAAGCCCAAGAGGCTCAGTGCTTTAGACCACAGCACCGCCTGCGTCCACATGACATCCCACCTTATACCTCTACACTTAGCTGCCTTGCTGTTTCTGGCCCCAGTGCAGGCTCTTTATTCAAAGGCCGTGGCTTTGCCCCCACCTCTTATCTCTTACTTTCAATGCATCCCTCCCCACCTGTGATCTTTGCTCATACAGCTCCTGCTTCTCTCCCTTTCTTCCTTGCTGCCCTTTAGCCTGGAAGAGCCTCCCAGAGCATCTCTGCAATGCCAGCTCTTTCTTCCTTAAATCCTTTCTCAAACCCCACCTTTTCTAGATGCAATACTGTGCTGTAACTAATCATAACCGCATGTAATTGATATATAAACACATGCTCTTCCCATTCATTCTGTCTGGATTTCCCAGCCATTCCTCTGTGGTTTCCTGTGTTGAATTACAAGATTGTTAAGCCCTTTGGGCAGGAGAAAGTCCTCTTATCCTCTGGAAATCATTGCTAACAACCACTGGAGCTGTTAGATTGAACTGAATCTCTTTGCAAGCAAAGAGTAAATTTGCAAGTCCATATAACAAAGCAGAGTAAAAACTTTTTTAAGTCTACTTGGTTCATTCAGCCTTATAGCATGGCAATTTTAGAAAGGTTGATTTAAAAAAATAATAATAATCACAGTTGCAGGAATAGGATCTGAACTAAAGTAAATATTATTATATTATTCAGTTTTCATTGTGGGTCAAGTAGCAGTGATCAGGGAGGGAGAGATACATTACCAGCTCAGTCGGTAGAGCAGTGTTTTTCAACCACTGTTCCGCGGCACACTAGTGTGCCGTGAGATGTTGCCTGGTGTGCCGTGGGAAAATTGAAAAATTACTTTATATATAGTCAATATAGGCACAGAGTTAAATTTTTTAACATTTTCTAATGGTGGTGTGCCTCGTGATTTTTTTCATGAAACAAGTGTGCTTTGCCCCAAAAAGTTGAAAAACACTGCGGTAGAGCACAAGACTTACTCTGAGGGTTGTGGTTCAAGACCCATGTTGGGCGAAAGTTTCCTGCACTGCAGGGGGTTGGACTAGATGACCCTCGTGGTCCCTTCCAACTCTACAATTCTATGATAAGTTGGATGGTGGACTTCGTGGAAAACCGAGTTTTCCCCTTGTTTTTAGATTCCTAGAATGCAGAATTTCAACCTGTCATCTACATAAATCTGTCAACCAGCTTCTAACAAGTGTTCCCACAACCGCATCCTGGAGCAGCAAGGCCCAGAGCAAAGACAAATGGCCGAAACTGAGGAAAACGTGGAGGGTGCCTGACAGATGGACTCTGTCAGGCACATCTGGCAAGGCTTGTCACAGCCCACCCTCTCCCTTTCTCACCAAGGATGGCAGCTAGAGCATAATTGAGCCTAGGCTCAGCCTTACAATCTGTTTCAATTTGAGAGTTCAACCCTAAAACATGAGAAATAGAAATAACTCTGAAATAACTTCAATTTCATCACTCTCCAGCGAGGACAGACCTAACTTGGTCCCTAACATGGCCTCTTGGAACCCCAATGTATCCCAATTTACACTACCACACATTCTGAGACACAGGAGTTTGAAGATTGTGGATCTTCCACAAAATCTTGCAGTGAAGAGTGCTCCTATTCAGCTTGCTGTGTCCTTTTCCAGAATAAACTATCCCATTCCATACTCCACCCGCCTGGGTTTTTTGTTCCCTCCTGCTTCAACCATCAGTCATTGCTCTGTGGTCACTGAGGATGCACAGTTGTCAACAGATGATTAGGAGTTTCCCGTACTTCTGCCAATCCTATGAGGGTTTCCTACAAGCCCTGTTAATGCCTTCCTGTGGGGCGGTGCATGGATAGTACCATTTTGGATACATAGGCTCTGCATTCTGAGAGCAAGTTTTGTTGTTATCCTACATAAGATAGTGAGAGGAGGGAGTAGCTTGCATGAAAACTGGATCCAAAAAAGCTGGTCTGGTGCAAACAGTTTTGAAATTTTAAGGTGTGGGGGAAGCAGTTCAGAAGCAAATGTTATCGCAACAATTAAAAAATAGATTTTTTTCTGGCATGAGAATTTTACACTGTCATTCTGGGCTGTAGAAAACTATTTTGAAACTAAATTATTTTTTAAAAAAAATGTTGATGAAGGAATAAACCAGACTCCAGGGGGAAAAAAATAACACTTAGGAGGTTCATGGTACTATAATTAGTAAGCCATATTTCCTACATGTAAAATAAGTATGCATATTCCCACCCACCCCCACAGAACTCTGTAGGGCTGTATATAATAATATTATTATAAGTTATTATTTATACCCTGCCCATCTGGCTGGGTCTCCCCAGCCACCCTGGGCGGCTCCCAACAGAATATTAAAAACACAATAAAACATCAAAAGTTAAAAACTTCCCTAAACAGGGCTGCCTTCAGATGTCTTCTAAAAGTCAGATAGTTGTTTATTCCTTGACATCTGATGGGAGGGCGATCCACAGGACGGTGCCACTACCGAGAAGGCCCTCTGCCTGGTTCCCTGTAACCTCACTTCTCGCAGTGAGGGAACCACCAGAAGGCCCTCGGAGCTGGACCTCAGTGTCCGGGCTGAACGATGGGGGTGGAGACGCTCCTTCAGGCATCTGTTTCTCTCAGGAGACAATGGAGTGTGTCTCCAGGGGTAAAGTCAAACAGCTGGAGAATCACAACTCCTGCTGTGGCTGCAGAGACGAGTACCGGTAACTTATAACTGCCACCTGCAGTGTTGCTTTTGCTGCGTTAGCAGCTCCAAAGTGAGCTCCCCAGGGCTCAAGCCTGGACAAGTGTGTTTGGAGGTCCTGGGCCATCCAGACGACAAGACCCCCCCCCCTTGCCCAAAGGAAAGCAGAGCCATACGTTTGGCATCAGCTTGGCTGCAGGGAATTGCTGGAAGGAGGCATACAAGATGCTCCCCAACCATCTTAGGACTCCCACTCCGATCTGTGTAGGGTTTACTCCTCAGCCTTTTCTCCTGAAGGGTACATACATAAATACCTAGTTTTAAAAGATGTTAGAGGCAAATAAGAGGTTGGCCTGTAAACTCATGAGTGGGTGTTTACTTAAAGTTTCCAAATTTGATGGCAAGAAGGAATTTTCGCAGGGCTGACTGGCTAGTGGTTTTCCGAGAGGGCTGGGAGCTGCAATCCCCTTTGACATGTGGCTTGAGCAATCTGAATTGCTTCCCTGAAATATTTCTTGAATCATGGTCGGCATCTCTGGCATGGTATGTTGATGAGCAACAGGAACTAGAACTCTGGGGAGAATGAAAGGTCGGGAAAAGAACATCAAAAGAAAAAAGGAGGAGGGAAGGCTCTGGTGTTCCCTCAACACCTGAATCTTCCTCCTCACTTTCTGCTTGGAGAATAAGCCTCTCCCAACTGCCCCCCAAAACCTTGAGGTTTAAATAAAAGAAAATCTCTAGGAGGTTGGCCCTCTGGTTTAAACTTGAAATATGCGCAACAAAACCTTTGTGCAACAATGGCACACTAGCTGCAGGGAGACTGCCATATCATGCTCATAGCAGGCAAAGCCAAAGGCATTTTGCTGCCTGTATGAAATAATTGCTGCTATTCCAAATGCAGAAGCCAGCTGTACTGACACTAGAGTCTTACTCTAATACTGGGGGCAGGACAGGACCCTCCACCACAACACAGAAGAAGAAGAAGAAGAAGAAGAAGAAGAAGAAGAAGAAGAAGAAGAAGAAGAAGGAGGAGGAGGAGGAGGAGGAGGAGGAGGAGGAGGAGGAGGAGGAGGAGGGTTTGGATTTGATATCCTGCTTTTCACTACCCGAAGGAGTCTCAAAGCGGCTAACATTCTCCTTCCCCTTCCTCCCCCACAACAAACACTCTGTGAGGTGAGTGGGGCTGAGAGACTTCAAAGAAGTGTGACTAGCCAAGGTCACCAGCAGCTGCATGTGGAGGAGCAGAGACGCGAACCCGGTTCACCAGATTACAAGTATACCACTCTTAACCACTACACCACACTGGCTCTAAGGGCAGCAGGCTAGCTTAGGAGACGCAGGGCAGGTCCCATGTGGGACCCAAAGCTCTGTCCTTACTCACCGCTCCACTTGGCATTGCTTGTTACCTGTGCAAACAAATGCCACAGTGCAGCATCACCACAACATGTGTGCGAGTGCAATGTCTGCTGGGGCGCATGGCCTTGGCTGGCTCCCCCTCTGCCTGCTCGCATCAGTCACAGCCATTCCCAACCATACCATAAGTGACGCATCAGGAGAAAGCAACTAGGTGAGGCAGCTCAGACCAGCCACAAGGATGCATCACTGCCACCCGAGTGGAAGCTCAGGAGGATGGGAGTGGCCAGGGGACCAGCTGCTGCCACCCTCCAGCTTGCTGTGTCTAAAGATAGGACCTGCCTAAAGACAGGAGGAAAACTGTGAGCATGTATGTGACAGTCTAACACCAGTGATTAAGATTTAACATCTTGACTTATGATAGGGACTATTAGGCTCTCTCTAAACCTGGGTTGGCCCCTGCCACTCTGGGCAGCTTCCAACATATATAAAACATAAAGGTAAAGGTAAAGGACCCCTGACAGTTAAGTACAGTCGTGAACGACTCTGGGGTTGCGGTGCTCATCTCGCTTTACTGGCCGAGGGAGCTGACGTTTGTTCGCAGACAGTTTTTCTGGGTCATGTGACCAGCATGACTAAGCTGCTTCTGACGAAACCAGAGCAGCGCATGGAAACGCCTATTTATCTACTCGCACTTTGACGTGCTTTCAAACTGCTAGGTTGGCAGGAGCTGGGACTTAGCAACAGGAGCTCACTCCGTCACGGGGATTCAAACCGCTGACCTTCTGATCAGCAAGCCCAAGAGGCTCAGTGGTTTACACCACAGCACCACCCGCGTCCCATATAAAAACATAATACAGTGGTACCTCGGTTAAGAACTTAATTCATTCTGGAGGTCCGTTCTTAACCTGAAACTATTCTTAACCTGAGGTACCACTTTAGCTAATGGGGCCTCCCGCTGCCGCCGCACGATTTCTGTTCTCATCCTGAAGCAAAGTTCTTAACCCGAGGTACTATTTCTGGGTTAGCGGAGTCTGTAACCTGAAGCGTCTGTAACCCAAGGTACCACTGTAAAACATTAAACATTTTTTTAAATAAAAAAATCCCTATACAGGGCTGCCTTCGGATGTCTTCTAAAGGTTGTAGTGTTACTTATCTCTTTGGCTCGGGGATCACCTAACTCCATACCCTCCAACATTTCTCCGAGGAAAATAGGGATGTCCTAAGGAAAAGTGGGACATTCCGGGATCAAATCAGAAACTGGGACGATTCTGTAAATCTGGGACTTTCCCTGGAAAATAAGGGCGTTTGTAGGGACCGAGATATGTGAACTGGAAGCTAAGCCAACCTGCTTCCAAACACAGTGTGCATGCACTTTAATTCGAAATCCTGTTCTGGCCTTCTCCTGTGTCCAAAAAGGTATGTAAACACAAGACATCTATATTTTTATGCATGTGTGTGTTGGTTGCCTCCTATTTCCTGCCTACAGACAGAAATTATTGATAGTGTTATACGCCAGCTGTGACTTTTGCTTCCAACCCCAGGGTGGGTCAATGAGGTGACCTTATTACTAGCGCCAGTGAGTCTTTGCCAGTGCGCACTAAGGGTTCATACATAATGTGTGCACTTTGCTTCATTTGCAAGGGGGTGAGGGCTCCCCCATCTTATTCTGTACACCCCAAACGGTTTGAATTATTTCACTATAAATTATCTCTTCCCCCCCAAAAAAATAAGCTGCCCCACAGCAGAAGTACACTAGGAAGGCAGTGTTGTGTAGTGGTTAGACTGTTGGTCTGGGAGATCAGGGTTCAAATCCCCACTAAGTCATGAAGCTCACTGGGTGAGTCAGTGACAGCCTCTTAACCTACCACAAAGGGTCATTGTTGGGGTTAACTGAGGAGGGGTGTGGTGTGAACCAAGTACATGGAGAAAAAAGTGGGCTATACATGCAATAAATAGCTCTTCTGCTGGCCTGCTTAAAAAAGCTGGAAGGGCCAGCCTGATGGAGATGTCAGTCGCCAACCTAGCATCCAGAGATCTCCACGTGGTCGCAACTGGACCCGTCCCAGTCACACAACACGCCTGGCGAATTTCCAGCACTGAGATTACCTTTGGTAAGATCCAGCAGTGCTCTTGTAAATTTGTTTACTTGTGCACTAAACACACACTATGATATGAGATTCGTACATACTGAGTGGGATCTAGCCATGTGACAGTGTGATGCTGGGCTCGTGCCATCATCCATTCTAGCGAGGCGGAAGGAGTGACCTCATTCTACCCACCAAAGCACCACATATTGCTTTATTCCTATAGAACAGAAGTTAAGTTGGTGGAAGCTGATAAAAGTTGCAACCTTTGTAAACCCCCCCACCTCCACCCATGAAGTACCCATCATGCACTGACAGCCCCCACCCCACATCTGTGGTCTTCTATCCACCCAGACTCTCTCCTGGCCATTAGGCACCGCAACTCACGTGGCAGCTTGTTGACGCGCCAAGGAACAGAGTTTGTAACAAAACCACGCTTGGAGGCTGTGACGATGACCCAGGTGCCCAGGCGGTAGCTGATGGGGAGCATGCTGACACCCTCATGGTCGGTGGCGCCTGAAGCCAGAGACGTCTGGTTGCCATACACTTCCACGGCTGCCTGAGGCAGTGGGGACAGGTCGCCGTTCTCATACACCTGGACCTTGATGACCACCTCTGGAGGAAAGAGAGAGAATACATAAAGGGGGTGTGAGGACACCAGGCTTACCCCCAATGTTTTCCCCAACTCAAAAGTAACTTGTATGGTTTCTCAGTGGCCTTTCCCCTCCTTTGTTGGTATTTGTGTTGCCATTTCATTTGAACAAAAGGTGTGGGCTAGTTAAAACAATAAGGGGCATTCAGTTTCCTTTCCACCTCTAAGGCCTCCATGACCTTCCTGTAGCCACCCTATTTGGTCCATTGTCCTTAAGATGTCATGTCTCCTCAGCCCTCTTCCTATTTAGCTACCCAGCGTATCATCTTTCGCTCATTTCTGCTCATAGCACAGAACCCCTCCCACTGTTCCTTTGCGTGTGAGGATTTCCTCTCCGGCAATCCAAGTCCTCGCTTCCCTCACTGCAGCTGCCCCAGTTTCAACACTCTGTGTCTGGCATGCGCTCTTTGCTCGCCTGTGAATGCAAAGGAACATCACAGCCGCTCAGGTAATGGTTTGTGTATATGTGAGTCACAGAAATGAAAAGCAATGTTGTGAGCATCAGGATTCCACACATCTAGTTGCCGATGGCAACTGTCTCTCCTCCTCCTCTGGTAACACCCTTCCATGATGCCCAGCACAGAATCTTCTCCCTTGAGTTATCTGCAAATTGAGGAAGGCTTAGGAGAGGGCTGTGGTCTTTATTTTTTCCTGGGTCTGAAGAAGGGAAAAACCAGCAGGGTATCCTGTGGAACCAACTCCTAAGGGCCAAGATCCCTTCATGTTATGAGGCTGCCCCACCAAAGTTGATGTGCATTGCCATTCAAATGGTGTGTGTGCACCACATCTTGTGATAAGCTTATGTGTGTTGGGGCTTACCTGGGCGCCCCAATATTTTATTTTATTCAAGCTGCCACCCCTGACTCTCTCACACTGCTCAGGAACAAATAAGACCTCAGTTCTCCCCCAAGTCCTCTGTGTGACCACAATTCAAAGCAGGCTAGTAAATCATAGAATCATAAGAGTTGGAAGGGACCCTGAGGGCAATCTAGTTCAACCCCCTGCAATGCAGAAATTCTAGTTAGAAAACTAGTTGAAATATGCAGGATTCCTTATGCAAGTTATGTTCCCATATCAGAATGATGCAACTCAAAAGACCCCCCTAAAAGGGGGGGATAACAGGCAAACAGTTGAGGCTCCAGTACTTTGGCCACCTCATGAGAAGAGAAGACTCCCTGGAAAAGACCCTGATGTTGGGAAAGATGGAGGGCACAAGGAGAAGGGGACGACAGAGGATGAGATGGTTGGACAGTGTTCTCGAAGCGACTGGCATGAGTTTGGCCAAACTGCGGGAGGCAGTGGAGGATAGGAGTGCCTGGCGTGCTCTGGTCCATGGGGTCACGAAGAGTCGGACACGACTGAACAACAACAACAAACAGGCAAACATTTAACATGCATTCTTATAGCCATCTGTTTATTCCAAATAAATGAAAGATCACCGCACAGTGATGGGAAACGTACTTTAGACACAGAAGAACTGTGAACGTGGAGCAGTGCTAGCAAGAAGGGGAAGCAAAAATGGGATATCTCACTGAGCAGTTCAAGAATACTAAACCCTAGCAAAAGGTTTGTCTCGCTGTATTTCCCGCTATGCAATTCCCTGCAGCTCAAGCAGTGCTGGCTCCCATCACCCCAGTCCATTCCAACAATGTGCAAACTTGAGGATTGGTCACACATGGCAAAGATCTCCTCTGCTGGCTGCCTGCCTGACATATTCTCCTCACCCTGCGTGCAAACAGAAGAAGACCTCCGGACAGAGGGGCTGATTCAACTCCACTTGGCTTTGGATGCAAGCTCCCTGGTGACCAGGAAGCTCCAGCTGGAGGGAGGCCACTGCTGCTTCCTCTCTCCATCAATGAGCTGCCTGGAAGAAGGACTGGGGGTACAATTCCAGCAAAATCAAGGTGGAGCTGGGGTCAGTCACTGCTCACAAAGTGCATTCAGAGAGTAGTTGCTTGCAGGGGAAGAAGAAGCAGAGCTAGCATCCCTCAATTTGCACAGCTAGAATAAACTTTGAAATATGGAGCGCAACTCCTTTGCACTTCCTGCTACTGGGTAAAATCCAAGGCCATTGTATAAAAAGACCCCACCAAAACAAAGCTATCTTTGACTTAATTTGAGCTAAAACATTTTGAGCTACAAGCTATCGCCCTTGGGGGAAAACCAACTTATTGGACAGGGCACAGATGTACAGACCTCTGGTCCGGAGGACAGAACACAGAGCAGGTCAGGGGACAGACACAAGCAGCTGCGCTCCCAGTAGTTTTTGGCAATGTAAAATCAGATTAATCAGACTAATGGTAAAAAAAACCCAACCCCACAGTCCCTTCACCTGCAAACAAAACACACAGCAGCTATCCTTTCCCCTTGTTGTTCTGGCATCTGACCTGAAAACAGGCTGGCTGGGAGGAGGAATGTTGTTTGGTTTCCTTTTGTGATCAGTGAGCAACCCAACTTTCAAAAGGAGACAAAGGGCTCTGGAGGCCCAAATCCCCCAATGTGAGCAGCAACAGAAGTTCTGTAAAATGTTCCCCTTTTAGGCACCTCAGCTGCTCACTGCTATGTAGAAGACACAAAGGAATGGAAGCGAGTAGGTTGAGGTGCCCAAAGGAAAGGCTGTAAAAACCAAAGCCCATTCCGCTGCTGGGAGCGAAGGAGTTACAAGAGCCCTTTGTGAGGGCGCAAATGATAGGCATAATAATACACTGGACCCTCAAGTTACCTACTGCTCTGGATATGTAACTTTCGGCCTGCGAACGTGGCAAACCCGGAAGTGTATACTTCTGGGTTGCGCCGTGTTATTAAGAATTTAAGGTCTCAAATATGTAAATTAAATGTACAAGGCAAACACGTACATAAATATATACACCACATGTCTGAAACAGTAGATGAAGACAGTCCTGAAACCATTTTGACTCTCCCAAACTGACCAAATGTTTCTCTGCAAGGTTTAAACTGTAAATGTAATAGTAATAATAATTTATATGCTGCCCATTTGACTGGGTTGCCCCAGCCACTCTGGGCAGCTTCCAACAAATTAAATCACAGTAAGACATCAAACATTAAAAACCTCCCTCTGCAGGGCTGCCTTCAAATGTCAGATAGTTGTTTATTTCCTTGACACCAGACGGGAGGGGTGCCGCTACCAAGAAGGCCCTCTGCATAGCCCATGCTTCTGGAAATGGAGCCCCTGGAAAACTCCAAACATGAACTCTGTTTAAAACTGACCAGCCATGGTTTATACAGCAGCCTGTATCAAGTTGCCTGCCATGCAGCTCTGAAAAAAGCTGTGGGGGTTGTTTTTTTTGACCCATAATACAGACACCGGGGTCCCACTCCACCCCACAACTAAAAAAACCCCTGATTATTTCCTGCCTTCCAAAGGCCTGTGCCCTCAGCAGTCAGATCAACCTTCCCCTTTTTGGACTGTGGTCCTATCACCGTGGCAACGGCCTCAATTGTCCTACAAAGTACCCCCTCCCTCCAAGCTCCACTCAGGCCTAGAAAGCAAAGTGATGTGAATAACCTCCTTCCCATCGCTGGAGTTTGTTGCCATGGGGACCGTTGCACAGAGCAAGGCCTAGGCCCGCATCCTTCAGCAGGCCCATGGGTTACCATGGCGCTGGTGCTGGGGCCAGAACAGTGCCCCCTCCCAACAAATGCTCCGCTCGGCTTGCCCTTTCACACACTTTTAACCATCTTGCTGTGCTCCAACCCAGGGTGGCGCTGATTGTGGCAAAAGGACACAATTCCACCATGCTCCCTTGCCGTGCTTTTATTGCACGCGGATGAGTAAAAAGGTTCTCTCTTCACAATGCACAATACTGACACCTCAAGGCTTTCTAATTAAGTGAATGCATATAGATACATGAATAAAAAAGAACATTTGGGAGTCAAAACCTCTCCCCGCTGTCCTCTTAAATTAAAAAAAAACCCTTCCTATAGTCCTGCGGGGTATCCACAGTATCTATTTTCAATGCTGGGGCAGCTGGGCCCTGGAAAATGCGTAATTCACAGACCACTGTGACAACTATGGCAGAGAGAAATTGTTTTATCTTCTGGACAAGTACAAAATTAATGACAGGGCTGGGCATGCATCATACAAAATAATAATGTCGCTGAGCATGCACAGAATTATTTCCCGCACTACTAAAAAGACCTATCCAGACTTCTTCTTCTTCTCTCTCTCTCATATGGGGGTTTGTTTTGTTTATGGCAGAGCTTTCAGGTATGGCTTCCAGGCAGGTTTGAGTTCCTGGATCTATCTCACTAGAAATTAACCACAGGGGACAAGCCCTGGTCCGTGCAAGCAGAATGCCACATACTGAAGATGAGAGACTAGGGTTATATCCACATTATGTTGCTAACGGGTGGCTGAATCTCTGTGCGTGTTTAATGCCTTCAATATCTACCTTGACATTTCCCAACCACACCGAGAAAGTGCTTCATCGGATATATTTGTGTGTTGTCGTCATCACCTCCCTTCAGTTAGTCCTTCACTACCCTCCCTGAATTCCAGAAACCTGACGTCCATTATGGGCATTTGTTTACCTGTGAGCACGTGCTTTTAAAAATTTTATTGTGTTTTTTTAAACACAAGTTTTTCAGTATACCAGACCGGATTTTTGTTTTTTGTTTTTTGTTTTTAAAAAAGGTGCAAGCTCCAAGCCAGTCAAAGGTTTGGAGTCGCTTGCATAAAAGGATGCCACTTCCTTTTCTTTTCCCTGCGAGAGCAAATTTTATTTTTAATTTTAATACTGTTGTTCTATACAACTTAAGTAACAACAACAACAACAGCAACTGGTTCAACAACTACAGCCCTTCCTGGACCAGGAAAGCCTTGCCAGGTTACTTCAAGACTGGATTACTGCAATGTGCTCTGTGTGGGGCTTCCCTCACACTTGATCCAGAAGCTGCGGTTAGTGTGTAACACGACTGCTGACAGGAGTGAGGCCTTGTCAGCGTATATAAAACCTGCGCTCAGATCTGTACTGGTTGCCGATTTGCTACTGGGCCAGGTTATGGTTGGCATTTAAAGACCTTGGCAGCTTTTGACCAGTTTATTTCCGAGATCACCTTACCCCACGTGCCCAACTTGACCGCTTTGATCGGCAGAATTGATACTACTAAAGGGTGCTACATAATATGCATTCCGCATTTGTAGGAACCCAACCGTTTAAGTGTGTCGGCACCTACAATTTGCAGCTCCCGCCCTATTGATATCAAGCAGGTGCCTTCATTTTATTATCGTATTTTCCGGCGTATAAGACGACTAGGCATATAAGACGACACCCCAACTTTTCCAGTTAAAATATAGAGTTTGAGATATACTTGGCCGCAGATTCTCCACCCGGCGTATAAGACGACCCCCGACTTTTGAGAAGATTTTCCTGGATTAAAAAGTAGTCTTATAGGCCTACACCAGAATATACAGTATTTTCGGTGCCTTGTTTAGTCAAGGCTACTCAGATGCTTAGTCTGTTTAGTATTTTAATGTCTTGCGTTTCGTAATTCCCCACGCCCAATTTCATGGTTGTATCTTTTTGCAAATCGCTTTGAAGTTTTTTTGGGGTTGTTTTCTTTTTTTAAAAAAAACATTAAGAGATGTATAAATATTGTGAAATAAATGAAACAATAACAGTGGTTTTAAAAATAACACGAATGCTCCTTCAGAAACAATGGATGGGAAAAGGCAGGCTAAAAGGGGCTGATGGAAACAAAATGGAAGTCAGGAGGGGTTGCAATGGTAGAGCACCCAGCGAAACATCACCACACGTTAAAAACAAAAACAACACACAGAATGTGCTTCAGTGTGTCTGCAACCAGGTAACGTGTGATTTTATATTGGATTTTCTTCCCTTATTGGATTATCCGTGGATTGGGACAATCTAAATTTAGTGGGAGGGAGGGAAGCGGATACCACTTGGATGAGGATGTGTGGATGCCACAAAGGAAGACCAGCCAGCTTCAAATCCGCATTAAACTCCAGTGCGGACAAGCCCTAGGAACACAGGAATCTGCTTTTATATATGCATTATTGCTGTCACTAGTCCATCCAGCACTGTATTGCTGTCAGCATTGCAGTGGCCCGCCAGGATTTCAGACAGGGGACAATTTGACCTGGAGATCTCAGGGATTGAACCTAGACCTTTCTGCAGGCAAACCATGTACTCTGCGTCTGAACCATGGTCCTTCCCCGTTTCAAAAAGAGTCTGAAGTGATTTGAAGGAAGTTTTGCTTCCCAGAAAATAGAAGCATTTCTTCTCTTTCCTTGTCGCCTCTGGCCAATCAGGTCTTGAAGCTTTATGTGTAATTTTAAACTCTGGAAAATATTGTTTATTCGAAGCCAAAGAAGGCGGAGCTAAGCGCAGCAAGAGCAGTGACCCCACTTTCAACTCTCTTTAAAGTCTATAAATTGTCTCCTGTCTCAAACGGGCAGCACTACGTCATGCAGCTGCCCAGATTCAGGTCACCTCCTGACACATTCCCTGTCCATTATTGCCAAGCTGCCAACCTCTCCTGTGCTTTCCCTCCAGGCAGGACATCGACTTTCTCTCCAATTCGCCCAATCCTGCACCTGCTTCTCCTAACCCTCTGTCCCCACACGGTCTGCACTGTATTCCAGGCCCACAGAGACTAATAGCATTCCTCAGACCCTGAGCCCATATCAGTTGCTAGTTTACACCTTATGATGCTTCAATAGACTGATAATGATGAAGAGAAAGTCACCTCTGGAAGACACTGCTATAGTTTTAGGCTGCATGCAATACTATACCTTTAAAGCACATTCAATGCACATTCTTTCCCTCAAAGAATTCTGGGTAGTGTAGTTTATGCCTGTGTTCGCAGCTCGGATATATAATCTAATTGCCAAATGGCACCTTAAACCTAGATATGACGGTCACCACAATGGAATGTCTAGATGCCTTTTTGCAGTGGTGCTTTTTATTTTTATTATTACTATTATTATCATTATTATCATTACTACTAATAATAATATTAATAATATTACTATCATTTCATTTATATACCTTTTATATTTTAAAGAAGAAAGCTCAGAGCAGTTTACAACACATTAAAACATCAAACAATCCAAAATACAACAAATTCAGGCTTTGAGAAAAGTATTTGAGATCCTTCTCTAAGTGACATTTTGTTTTCCCTAGTCGCCAGATCCAGAGATCTCTGTGCGGTCGCAATTGAAACTGCACCAGTTGCAAAACACGCCTGGAGTCTGGCTAACAATGATTTACCGGTACCCCTCAAAGAGTTACAATTCCTAGCAACCGGCAATAAACTACAGCTCCCAGAATTCTTTGGGGGGGATGTATTTTGAGTGTGCTTTAAAGCAGTGTTTTTCAACCACTGTTCCGCGGCACACTAGTGTGCCGCGAGATGTTGCCTGGTGTGCCGTGGGAAAAATTGAAAATTTACTTTATATATAGTCAATATAGGCACAGAGTTAATTTTTTTAAACATTTTCTAATGGTGGTGTGCCTCGTGATTTTTTTCATGAAACAAGTGTGCCTTTGCCCAAAAAAGGTTGAAAAACACTGCTTTAAAGGTACAGTATGTATGCAACTTGCATGTCAAGAGTTCTACTCCGGTCTGAATCCAACTATCCTTTTGTTACGGAAGCCAACGCTCTGCCAAGAACGTGGAGCTTTTGTTTATTCCTGTGACCAAACAAGACCGGAAAGAGAAAATGTTCTCTGGACTTTCCCAATGCCATACAATGAGGACATAATCTGAGCCAAGGTGGAGCTCTCAGGCCTATTTTGAACACCAGAGCTCATACACCATGTGTGCTGCAAGGTTGCCTCTAAGGATGTGCAGAGTGCCACTGTCCATCTCCACTAAATACACAAGAGACAATTCCCCACTATCTGCATACATGTGTGGGATTAAGAAAGGAGGGATTCTTGGTGAGAGCGTTTAGCTACCAACCACTGTTTCAAAGGCTGGGAAGAAAATGCAAAAAAAAAAAAAAAAGGTTAGATGGGAGTCACTCCAGATAGAGGAGGACCACCAGGAATGAAAAGGCTGCTGGGTCTATACTCCCAACATTACCTCAGGCACTTACATCACTGTTCTCTGCTTTATGGTGACAGTTTGCCTATTTCCATATACTATGATCATACACTAGCTTAGCAGCTCCCAAAGAACCATGGAAACTGACCCACTTCAAGGAGGACGGGGTGAAAATAAACAGAAAAAAAAGACTTCAAGCAACTTTGCAAACTCAAAGTGCTCTATAGATCAGAACGATTAAGAACGACAAGTGGGGACATGCAACAAAAAATCTTGCTGTGTATCTTTAGCCCCCAACAATGAATCTTCTGCTCTGGGGCCCAGCCAACATGGAAACGAAACCTTGTTTTGCTGTTCCAGGGCTTCCTTGAGGGCTTTTGAAAGAGCGGACAAACCCTCAACAGCAGAACAAAGCTCCTTTTCCAGTCTGGCTGTACAAGTTCACTGAGACTGGGGATATGTGGCAAAATTTTGTCGCATCCCCCGGTTTGTTCCTAAATATCCCTTTGCTGTGCTATACACGACTTTGTTGTTATAAAGCAGTTGGAGAAATGTTCCTACAGAACAGGCCAGGGAGTTAAGAGGGAAGAAATGGGACCTGCTGCAACAAAATGGTGCAGCGTGCCCCCCAACCACCTGAGAGCTCTGATCAAGGAAGCGGAGACTTTAAAGAGCGGGGAGGGGATAAAGGGCACCTTGCCCCCAAACCCCCACACAACTGCCGCAATCTTCCCCTCCTGAGCTATGTAGTGGCAGGTACCAGCCAAAACACACCTGAACTTCTTACACTGCTATAGCAGGCAGGACTCCTGGAGAAATAAAAAGGAGAGAAAACTGTACTTTGTCTTTCCTTCATCCTAAAACATCCCTGTATAGCATAGCTGAGAAGGGTTTTTAAAAACCTCACAGAAGGTAACTCGCTAACCTTATTCCCCTACCCCACCCTGCTCCATACTTACAACAAGTTGTCAGGAGCTTGAGCAGGTCAATTCCTTCTTTTCTCCAGCATTTTTTTTTGGGGGGGGGGTGGGTGGGCAATATTCGATTTTTCCACCACTGCCTACTCATCTGATGAACTCACACAATCTGCCTCTGCCTGACCTGATTTATTTAGATCTCAACCCCCATCCGCCCCTTTCTCAACTGCAACCAGCATTCTGTGGCCTTGTCAGGATTTTGTTGTTACTGCATTTTTTAATTTAAAAAGTTCTTTTTCCATTTAATTTACAATGCTGAATACTTCTGTGTACTGAGAGAGACCCCATGGCTTTTGCTAATAGTGGGAATGACGCTAACAAGGAGGGACCAACAACAAAATGTCGCAGCGCATTCCCAGACCCCGGCCCAGGATTCTTAGTAATAATAGTTTGGTGTGAGAGGCCGACAGCACTCAGCACTCTTTCAAGACAGCTATCCTATCGTCAAAGTTCCTTGGGAGGAAGTCATTGCCGTCAAATGAGCTTGCAGTTTCCACAAGTGATTTGCGCCTAGGACAAATACGTAATACATCGCAGGCTGCGATAGTCCCTGCGGTAAAAAAGAGTGTTATTGAATCCAGGAGCACCCCTACCCCCAACTATGCAGCAGCTGGATTTTTGCAGCTGAGGAATGCTGTCGGATCCAGATGCTTTCCAGATGTTCCATTTTTCTACAACTATAAGCAAAATATTTTTTTATAAGAATTTATTGACATTTTTACTTATAACCACATACAACCTTAACCACACCTACATTTATACACATACTAAACAAATACAATTACACATCTAATACAAAAATTGCCATGATTTTCCTTCTTAATTAGACATCTCCAAAAAAAAAAATTTCTTTTTCCAATCTTGACAGTTGACTTCCCCTGCCTTTTCACCTTCGAGTTTATATCCATAATCTACTTTTTAACCTCTTCATTTAAAAAATTAAGCTTAATTATATATATAAAGAAAAACATTCATCTTAATCTTCATCTTCATCTTAATCGTCTTAATCTATAAACTTAAACCACTTAAATCGACTTTATTTATACTACATCCTCATAAATCCTCACAGATCATCCTCATCAAATCTATCTCTTCTGTCCTTTGAACTGCTGCTAATAACATAAAAACTTAAAATATCTCTTTTCATGTTCAAACAGATAATAAAACAAACTATTGTTGACAGTGTTCACCCTCCAATTTCAAAGTACCATAACAGATTACTTTTAGATTTTGCTTAATACATCACCCCACACCCCCTCTGTCCATTCTTCTTCTCCTGATGGCATCAGCACTGAACTTCCATGCATCTTCCCTCTCCAAACGTCCACAGATCCAGGCATAGTCCAAAGCTCTCCTTGCCACGAGCTCCGAGGTGTCCAACTCTCCCTCTCTCAGCTTCTCCGGTTCTTTGTAGCATTCCTTTTCTTCTTGTAAATACCTTAATTCTCTGTCACTAGCCCCCGAGCTCACACCTCGGGGACTGGATATAGCAAATCTTGACATCGCCTTGGGGCTGCCACCCCCAACAAGCGAATTTCTTCTCCGAAGTAGCTCACTCATTTCTTTCCATCTTTCCATCCATCCTCTCAGCTCTTTGACAAGATTTTCTTCCAAAGTGTCAAAAGTTTTGTTAGCCTCCTCTGTGGGCAGTTGGTTCCATTTCAGACCCCCACACAAGACTTTAACTTTTCTGTAAAGTAGTTCCACCTTCAAGGCAGTGAGCCTTTGTTCATCTGTTAGTCCAGAGTTCAATACCAGTTCAAGGACGAAACCCAGCATACAGTGGTGCCTCGCAAGACGAAATTAATTCGTTCTGCGAGTCGTTTCGTATTGCGAAAAATTCGTCTTGCGAAGCACGACCATAGGAATGCATAGGAATGCATAGGAATTTAATTCCCATAGGAATGCATTGAAATTTTCGTCTTGCGAGGCAAGCCCATAGGGAAATTCGTCTTGCGAGTCACCCTTTCGTTAGTGAATGCCTTTCGTCTAGCGAGTTTTTCGTTGTGCGAGGCATTCGTCTTGCGAGGTACCACTGTACTGGCAGAGGAGGAGGAAGTGGGTATCATATTTCTTCTCCTGTCTCTTTGTTCGTCGCCATTTTCCTAAGCTGGAGCGCAAACACCGCAACTTTAAATAGAGATATTTTCCGCTAGTTAGCTTCCCAAGAAAAAAGTTTGCCAGTCTCATGTATCGATTTTAAATACTTTATAACCAGTTCTGTGGCAGCAATCCCTCAAATTGGTTAATTTCTTAGGCTCGAAGGGAGGGAGGCAGGCTGCCTTTCTCCTTCCCCCCGGATCGTTCCAAAAACACGATTTCTGCCAAGATTATTTACTCACGACCACCGGGTTCCTTTAGCTCCATTCTTCACAGGTAGAACTTAGACGCTCACCGCGGGCTTTGCCGCCGCATTTGCATCCCGGTTGGGGCATATCCCCGTAAGCCCGGCTCCGTTGTCCCTTCACCCCCACTCCCCCTTTACAGGGGGGCAGGGGAAGGGTTCGGAGCCTCCGCGGGCGCAGCCGGGGAGCCCAGGGTGCGGGACGCTCTTCCCGCACCCCAACCGGAGCCGCGCGCTGCGGTAGCGCGGCTCCTAACCCCCGGGATGGACAAGGCGCTTCGGACCCGAAGCAGCCTTCGACCACCCGGCGATGGCGTCGCCGCCGGAAGTCTATAAGCAAAATATTGTTGGCCAACGCTGCTGCATAGCCTGGTGTCCTTTTCCAGGACAGACTCTAGGGAAGCCAAATCCAGCGAAGGGTTGGGGGAACCCTGACCTTCCCACACACATTCAAGGAAGAGAGTGGGGTACAAGCGAGCTGAGGAGAAACAGCCAAGTGTTGCATTAACACACACAAGCATTGCAGCAGCTGCTGTCCTGCAGGTTCAAAACTTGGCGCTGTCCATCTGGTCTGATCTGTGCTTGGCAGGAACGGGGGTCTTCTTGGCGGGACCACACAAAACCTACGTCCACAAATCCGCTCCCCATTCACCACAGCAGAAGCAAAAGAGAGGTCTTGAGCAGGCCTGCACAATTTGTGACCCACAAATCGGAAAACAGCCCACCGGGAAACCCCGCTCAACAGGTCTGCCAAAACCAGGCAAGCAGAGCAGTCAACACAGTTGTGGGGCCAGCATCTTCAAAATGTGCCCTTTTAATCCGCTTTTGGCTGTGTGGCACCCTGAGAAGATCCAGGCACAATTCTCCTGCCTCCAGCTTTTTCAGATGTGAGATACCCTCTTTGGAGATGGAGAAGACTGGGCGGTTATTCCGCACAAAAATTGGAGATTCTCAGAAATGAGCACAGCCACACCCCAGGCAATCAGACAGCAAGCATCCTATGACCATCACATACCCTGTTTCCCCATCGAAGCTGCCTCATCTGCCAGAGGAAATCCTGCCAAATTCGCTTGCCGGTCAAGAATCCGGATACAGCACAGACCAAAGTTTCCTATCCAGTTCCTGGTTGGCTTTATCTGGCTGAAGGATCAGGGAACCTCTGCTAGCTTTCTTCCCCTAGCCATGACTGCTTCCCACAAAATGGGATCAGCATCCATGGCAGGCTTCTCCAAAAGTGGAGAATTTGGGAGGGTGGGTGGGAGGAAGGATGTTTACATAATTTCATTTGGTCTCTACCTATTCAACTTAAACTTAATCCATGTCCCCACTTCTTTTCAACCTCTGCAGCAATTTCCTCTTTTTGTGCTCCATTCCATCGGAAACGCTCCAAACGCCTATGTCTCCGCTGAGGCGTCCTATAGAAATTCATAAAACTGCAAAACAAAACCGAGCTCCTGGCAAGTCCTCATCACCTCTGCAATTTGGGATCTGTAGCACAAGCCTTGAAAGGAACGGCTCACATCACAGCTAGCAGGGTGATGTCAAGGAATCTTCATAGGTCTGTGGTTTTCAATTTGCTTTTGAGCATAGCATTGCTTGCCTCTACAACAGGGGTCAGCAACCTTTTTCAGTCGTGGGCCGGTCTACTGTCTCTCAGACCATGTGGTGGGCCGGACTATATTTTGGAAAAAATAAAATGAACGAAATCCTATGCCCCACAAATAACCCAGAGATGTGTTTTAAATAAAAGCACACATTCTACTCATATAAAAACACACTGATTCCCGAACCATTCACGGGCTGGATTGAGAAAGCAATTGGGCCGCATCCGGCCCATGGACCTTAGGTTGCCTACCCCTGCTCTACAACTACTTGGCAGCTTTTGCAGTCTCTCGATACACCCAGAGCACTGTCCGATCTGGAATCACTGGGTGAATTTCAGTCTTGGGGATGTTGACAATCTTCAGCCTATCCTGTCTGTTTTCAGCCTTTGCCCATTGTGGTTTAGGATATCTAGCGGTGGCAGGTTGACCAGCTAGGTTCGAGAGCAACAGGGAATCAATGTGGTGCCTTTCAGATGTTATTGGACAATGACTCACACCATCATGGCCAACGGTGAAGAATTATGAGAGTTGTAGCCCGGTAAAATCTGGTTACTCCTCTCTAGAGCCAGTGTGGTGTAGTGGTTAAGAGCGGTAGACCAGTGTTTTTCAACCTTTTTTGGGCAAAGGCACACTTGTTTCATGAAAAAAATCACGAGGCACACAACCATTAGAAAATGTTAAAAAATTTAACTCTGTGCCTATATTGACTATATATAAAGTAATTTTTCAATTTTTCCCACGGCACACCAGGCAACATCTCACGGCATACTAGTGTGCCGCGGAACAGTGGTTGAAAAACACTGCGGTAGACTCATCATCTGGTGAACCGGGTTCGTGTCTCCGCTCCTCCATGCAGCTGCTGGGTGACCTTGGGCTAGTCACACTTCTTTGAAGTCTCTCAGCCTAACTCACCTCACAGAGTGTTTGTTGTGGGGGAGGAAGGGAAAGGAGAATGTTAGCTGCTTTGAGACTCCTTCGGGTAGTGATAAAGCGGGATATCAAATCCAAACTCTTCTTCTTCTTCTTCGGCTTATAAATTGGAGGAAGCATTTGCCACTGCACGTATGGAGACAGTCGTGTGGGCACACCCATGCTGCACCTGGAGGATTGTGCCAACTCACCAATCCAATACCATTCACCAATATACCCTTTCTGGGAAAAGGTATTCAAGAGGATAGTGAATGGGCAACTCTATGCCTTCTTGGGTGACACTGATCTCCGTCCATATCTTTCATTACCAAACTGTCTGACAATAGCAAGAAGTATAAAACACTCTTGAAGGAGAAGGAGAAGAAGAAGAAGAAGAAGAAGAAGAAGAAGAAGAAGAAGAAGAAGAAGAAGAATTCAGAGTCCTGCTAGTGGAAACCAAGAGGCACAAATGTCTCTTGAAATAGATTTCAGGGTTTTTTTGAGGCTCTTTCTGTTCCAGAGTTCAAAATTTAGGCAGAGGAGAGAAAAATCTGTTTTCCATTTATCGGAAACCAAAGTAAAGCCGATTTTAAAAAGTGATGGTGAAACCAGAGTTTGGTTTGAAGCTGCCTGATGAAGTTAAGCATGTCTCCAGACACTACCTGAACAGGGAGATCAGTCAGGATCCCCTGCCTCTAGGCTCCTTAGTGGGGGGAAACTGATGGTGATGATTTCTTTCTTATACCCCGCCCATCTGACTACGTTATCTCAGCCGCTCTGGGCGGCTTCCAACAAAAATTCAGGCGTTGACCCCTGAAGTTAACAGACATAGCTTACCTAGGTTCATCAATATCAATGGGCCTACTCTGAGTTGGACTTAGTTGAATACCACACAGTAAATTCTAAAAAAATGAAGCAGAATCAGTTCATTTATGATAAAAGAGGTGCTGGGTCTAAAAAACTTGTCTGGAAGATATCAGAGAAAAGAAACTGGCAGCCTGGATTGGCACTGCCAGGAGCAATTTTGTTAGCAGGTAGGTAGAACTGTAGGCTCAAAGGCATGGAAGTTAGGCTGGCATGTGCCAAACACACACATTAATTTTAAAAAAGCAGCAACACAGCTTAGCCTAAAAGTAAGAAGCTGTGTCGGAAAGTAAAACAGCCTAAATTTTTAACGAGGAATTTATGCAAAAGCCAGAATGATTAAAATATGATGATAGATAGATAGATAGATATAAAGGGAATTAGTCAAATGCAAGGGTAAAACTTTGAAACGGTCTGGCAATAATTATGTGAAAAGCTGTAATTTAATAAACACTCATAAATACAAAAAAAAGGATTGTTGTTGCCGAATCATTGCTGTTTGTGAATTGCCACTTGCTCTGAGCACAACTGCTTTTGGAAAAGCATCACATATATTAAAAACTAATCTAAAAATTATCTGAAGAAGTGTGCACGCACACAAAAGCTCATACCAAGAACAAACTTAGTTGGTCTCTAAGGTGCTACTGGAAGGAATTTTTTTATTTTGTTTAATCTAAAAATGTTAGCAGGAACTTGCCAAATGCAAAGGCAGCACAGAACTCTGCCCACTGATCTTTTTTTGTGGGGTGGGGTGAAACAAAAGAGGTGAAAGCAAAGGACTGGCAAAGTCACCAAATCAACGATATTAGCATGTGTATGCACAGGTGAGCATTTCCTTTTTAAACAGGGCTGAGCCACAACATCTCGCCCAGATACAGTCTTCCCTGTGCTCCAACACACACAAAGAGGCACAATGTGATTCGAGTTCAGGTTTGAGGAGGCAGAGCTCATTGGTCAAACTTGCCAGAGATGCTGCGGACATATTAATTGGCTGCAGCGGGAGCAGCAGGTGCATGGGGCAAGCAGCAGGTGAAAGGGTGGAGTCCTCCCCCCCATATGCAATGACAGTTCCAGGGAAGGCAAGCAGTTTTCTGGAAACGTCAGTGTCTATTGGGTCTCTAATGGAATAAAGCTGAAGTGGCAGATATCTCAGCACAGTGCGCAGGAAGGAGTTGCCATTTCTCTCTATCACCACCCAACACACACACACAACCTGGGAAAGAAGGACTATTAATCATTATTATTACGCATTACAATTTATTACCCATCCTTCACCCTAAGGTCCCAGAGCTGGTCACAACAATTAAAGCACAACATTGCTAATATGGCTCAAATGAATATCTGCTCACACTACCCAATTCTCCAGCTCCATCATCCAGAACAAACAAACAGGCCCTCTGTCTCCACGCTGCCATATGGACTCAAAGACACTAAACAAGAAGAGCATGGAAAGCCACTGAAACGGTGGAGTGTGGGATCTACTTGGCTACCCCTGAAGCCACAGATGGAGAGAGGGGCCTGGGCACCCTTGCTTCCCCCTCATCCCTACTCAGCCCTTCTCCAGGGTCCAGGAGGGAGGTAAGCCCCCCCCCCAAGATACAGCGCTCTGTCGCAGCAACAGCTCACAATCAAGGTCTCCAAGGCAAACGCCATGTTCCCAGCAAGGATACCCTAAGGGAAGGTATGGCGCCAAGCAGGGGGTGGGGATGGGGAATTAAGTCGCATGGTGGCACTTGGAAAAATACATCTAAAGAGAGGGGGGGAGAGAGAGAGAGAGAGAGAGTGAAACCGATAAACAGAAAAGGGCACTGCATAAGGAACGGGTAGATGGAATGTGTTAAGAGGAAGAATTATGCACCTCTGATAGGCCCCGTCCACACACGTCATGTGTGAAAGAGCCACCACAGATCAAACACCACAAATGGGGAGATTTCTGGCTGTTTCAGACACAATGTCGTGCAACGCACACCAAGCGACTGTGCATACGGGGTGCAGGAGCAGAGGTGTGTGGTTTTATGAAATGCACGAGATCAACAAGCAGAATGCAAGGCAGGCAGGCAGACAACAGGTACATCCAACAGAGGTCAAAAAGGATGTGGGGGGGGGGGAGGGTGTGGACCGAGAAAGGCAATATTTGGTTCGGATGGTATACAGACAGAAGCAGGGGGGGGGAGAAACACGGGGGGGAGGGGGGAGAGACGGTGGTTCAAGGATGGGGACAGCAGAGAGGCAGACAAAGGTTCAGGGTGGGCAGCAGTAGAAGAAAAGACCCTGAAATAAACAGATTGCCATGTAAGGAGATGGCCAGCCAAAGGGATGGGTGTTAACAGGGGAGGAGAAAGAGATGGTGCGAGCAGGGGGCTGGCAGATGGAAGGTGGAGGGAGCTCAAGGAGGTTGGGGACGGTCGTAAGAATAGACAAAAACCCTGCCCACCCCCCACGCGCACCCACCTCCAAAACCCTCCTTCCCCCCCCCCACCTCTTTCCTGTCTATGGGAGGGAGGGAGCCTTGTGGGAGGGTCGCCCAATATCGAGAGAGGGGCGCAACATTTAGGGGGGGTTGTGTGCGTGATCGAGTGGAAGGAATCGGCGCGGACCCACCCCCCATTCCCGCTGCCCCACGTCGCATCTCTTTCGCCGCCGTCCTGCAAGATCCGGAAGGATCTCGCCCATCTCCTTTTGGGGAACCAGCAGACCAGAGCCGAAGGGAACCCCCCCACCCCCGACCATCACCCGATCAAGAATTTGTTGTTAGCCGCCCTGAGCCCGGGTTTCTGAACCGGGAAGGGCGGGGTAAAAATAAAATTAATTTTAAAAATTAATTAAAAAAGAAAGAAAGGCGGAGGCGGGAGAAGCAGCACATACACACACAATACACAAAAATTGGAGGTGGGGTGGTGGGGGGTTTGAAATCCAGCTAAATATCTGCCTCCGTTTCCCACCTATCCACCCCACTTTTTCTGGAAAAGCGCCACCGCGCGCCAACAGCTCTCCCACCCGCAAAAATGGCACGGAGCAATACCCCCCGCCCCACCCCAAACTGCCCCACCCACCCAGCAATGGAGAGCAGATCCCCCGTTCCCACCGCAGATGGGGCGGGGGCTCCCCCGACTCACACACCCCCCGCCACTACCCGCCTTCTGCATGCAGACCCCCGCACTCCTTTCCTTCCTCTCCGGCGCCCCCTGCGCGCCCACTCACCCTGCGGGCTGGGAGGGTCCCCGGGCTGCGCCTTGCCGCGAGCCGGCCAGCCGGGGCCGACGAGCAGCGGCAGGAGGAGGGCGAAGCGCATCGCCAGGGCCGGCGCCCGCAGCATTGTGGCCGCCCCCACCGGCTCCCCGCTACCCGGCCATGGCGCGCCCGGAGGAGCCTCGGCGGCAAGTCGGGCGCACTGGCTGTGCGGGATCCGGTTACGCGGCGGCGGCGGCGATTGTGTCTCCTCGTCCCCGGCAGCCCCCTCCTGCCCGGCGGGGAGAAGCTGCGACGGCTCCACCTGCTGGAACAAGCCAGCACCGCCGCCGCCGCCGCCTCTGTCTCCTCTCTTCTTCTTCTTCCTCCGCCTCCTTCTTCTCGGGTGCTCCGCCTTTAGCTTACCTCACCTAGAAACTGTGTCCAATGCCGGGGAATAGTCCTGGGCAAGGGGGAAAAAATAAAAAAAAGTTCAGGGAAAGGGAGGGGGTGCACTGTGCCTCTGAGCATGTGCAGAACGTGAAGATTGTTCCAAGTAAGCCTTGCCCTCTCCGCAGGGCCCAGAGGCTCCTATCTGTGGATTGGCTTCCCCCTCTTCTGTTTCCTCTCCAAGGCTATTTTCTGGGTGTTCAACGCGTCTTCAAATACAGTGTGTTGGTGGGACTTCACAGCTTTTTAAGAGGCCAATGTGTACATTATTATAGAATCCTAGAAATGGAAGGGATCCCAAGGGTCATCCAGTCCAACCCCCTGCAATGCAGGAATCTCGGCTAAAGCATCCATTACATCCAACCTCTGCTGAAAAACCTCCCAAGGAAGGAGAGTCCACAGACCCCCCCCTCCCCCACTTTCAGATATTGGGGCATGTGGAGCCAACGTACTGAACATGCATGACGGGGGGGGGGGGATCTCAAAATTACAATTCTTTGATGGTTAAAGCTGTCCCTGTGTTTTTATTTGTTTTATGAGCTGAAGTCATATCGTCTTGCTTGCATATGTCCTACTCAAGTATTAACAAATCCCAGCAAACCTGGTCTGCCTGCTCACATGCATTAAATGGCAAAAAAAATTTCTATTTGCCTCCCCAACACCTGAGGATGCCATCTCTCCCAGAATTAAAAACAAAAACAGGTCAATGTTCACGTGCATCTCGCCCATTCAAACAAAGGCTTCGAGCTTTAATCAACTAATTGGCACAACAAATAAAGAAAGGGTTAATCCCAGATTAGCAGCTTCCTCCACTCCCAAAATATGCAGGGGTTGTCAGGAAGTAACAAGCAGGAGACTCAGAAATCTTGAAGGCCCCCCTCCCTGATTTGTCCTTCAATTTACCGGTACATCCAAAACTAGCAGACAATTTGGCTTCTGCACTGAAACTATGGTGGATTTCTTCTCTCTCTCCTAACAATAAAGAACAACAGGCAGGTGAAGTGATTGCTTTCATTCCTCATGCACCTGGTTTTAGCTGCTGCTTCATAACACTGTTAATTTATTTGGTTTTTTTATTCTGTATGTATAAATGCAGTGAGAGATTTTACTTTCTTGGGTTCCATGATCACTGCAGATGGTGACAGCAGTCACGAAATTAGACGACGCCTGCTTCTTGGGAGGAAAGCAATGACAAACCTAGACAGCATCTTAAAAAGCAGAGACATGACCTTGCCGACAAAGGTCCGTATAGTTAAAGCTATGGTTTTCCCAGTAGTGATGTATGGAAGTGAGAGCTGGACCATAAAGAAGACTGATCGCCGAAGAATTGATGCTTTTGAATTATGGTGCTGGAGGAGACTCTTGAGAGTCCCATGGACTGCAAAAAGATCAAACTTATCCATCCTTAAAGAAATCAGCCCTGAGTGCTCACTGGAAGGACAGATCCTGAAGTTGAGGCTCCAGTACTTTGGCCACCTCATGAAAAGAGAAGACTCGCTAGAAAAGACCCTGATGTTGGGAAAGATGGAGGGCACAAGGAGAAGGGGACGACAGAGGATGAGATGGTTGGACAGTGTTTTCGAAGCGACTGGCATGAGTTTAGCCAAACTGCGGGAGGCAGTGGAGGATAGGGGTGCCTGGCGTGCTGTGGTCCATGGGGTCATGAAGAGTCGGACACGACTGAATGACTGAACAACAACAAATAATGTATAAATGCAGTGCTTTTATATATATATAGGGGGGAAAGGTGCCAGTAATCACCATGTTGTTACATACATACACTTGTTCACCGCTCTAGAATCTATTGGATGAATGGTATAGGTATACAAGTGTTTGAAATAAATAAATGAATCCTTAAAACCTGGATCCTGCACAATACTAATGGGTTTCCAACTACTGGTGAGGCAATTATTGCTCCCATCATGTTACAGCTTGCTGATCAGAAGGTCGGCGGTTCAAATCCCCGCGACGGGGTGAGCTCCCGTTGCTCGGTCCCAGCTCCTGCCCACCTAGCAGTTCAAAAGCACGTCTAAGTGCAAGTAGATAAATAGGTACCGCTCTGGTGGGAAGTTAAACGGCGTTTCCGTGCGCTGCTCTGGTTCGCCAGAAGCGGCTTAGTCATGCTGGCCACATGACCCGGAAGCTGTACGCCGGCTCCCTCGGCCAGTAACACGAGATGAGCGCCACAACCCTAGAGTCGGACACGACTGGACCTAATGGTCAGGGGTCCCTTTACCTTTTACCTGTCACAAAGCTGGTAGAAAAAACATGGTAAAAGAAAAACTCCAAGAATTAAATGGTATCTTTCGTTTATTAAGCAGCAAAATGCATTTTACACTCAAGGTAATATGTCCCATGCTTTCATTAGCCTCTGTGTGAGCTCAGCAGATCCCAGGTTGTCGTACTGCATGGAGGATTAGAACCACCACCAACCTTTTCTGCCCCTCCAGCTCCCCAGCTTGGGAAGCAGCCCAAAATGGTTCTCCTCTCCTGCTGAAGATTTGGACTTGTTTGAGGCCACAAAGAGGAGATGAAAGGCAACAATGCTCGTGCAAGGGGGACAATTCCAAGATCATCTTTGTGTCTTGGGAGGAAACGGTCACAACTGGGAAGCTGATGGGGCATTGATCAGGAATGGGCAGCTCAGCTCTTGACAGTGTCAGTTTGCATTTCTTAGCGCAGAAAGTATTGATCTGATGTGTAGGTATCTTCTATTCTAATTAATTCAAGAGGGTTCTGGAAGCTTTTCTGTGTGAGAAACAAGCAGAAAGCTCATGATGTTTGGGTTATTCCTTCAGAGAAGCTGAGTACAGCTGGCTTAAACTAGTTCTGTTATCTCTTCTGTCAAGGTCATGCTAACTATAAAAGTAAGGCCAGAAGGAGCCTGGGTTTCACTCACTTTCTCTCTTTTTCCTTCTGGTGTGGTGTTTTGTACATAGTATGTTACAGTGTTAAGGTTTAGGCTCCTTGATCATAGGGAGTACCGATCATCTCTATTAGAGTTCACACACCTGTTAAGATTCACTCCTAAAGAATAACTCTGAAGCGACTGAACGGACTAGCCTCTTGTAGAATGACAAGGAAATATGGCACATGATGAATGGAAAATCCCAACTCTAATTTGCAGTACCAAATTTTGAACAGAGTATAGGTGGCGATGGCATTCTTCTTCTGATTGCTTTCATGTTGCATCAAGTATATTTGGCATGTTTTATGTATAGCCTATTAATGGAATTAATTCTGCACTTTTAAAAAGAGTGCTGGGGTTTTCCCCCTCCCTACTTGTTTCTCCAAGGCCTATTTTTTTCCACTTAAGAATTAATGAGTTTTTGTTTTGTTTTTAATTTCATGGATGGCCTGTGTCTTCCAGTCAGCACCTTGTTTTTAAGGGTGAAGGAATCACTCTTCTGTGGCGCTAACCATGAATGTGGATACTGTCTACTGTGGGCATCTGTTTAGCAAGAGAATGGGATGCCTGCAGAAGTATAGCTGAGGAAGGGTGTTAAATTGCGGAGCAAAGGGGGGGGTCTCAGAAAAAGGGTCTAGCTGAACAGGGAACAGGGAGGGACGGATCCAGGCAGAAATGAGATCACACTGGCGGATGTGTGTTTGTGTGAGGATCACCCACTACTGCTCCTTCACAGATGTTTTTGCCCCAGGGTCATTGGGACAATTGTTCCTCTTCCTCTGTGGGTGGCCGCTTCCTCTTGAAAAAGCCCGTCTATTAAAAAAAAAAGAAACAGGCCTCTTTGAACTGGTAAAAGTCTTGATTGGGCTACTGTTCTCAATATATACACATAAGCCACCCAGAAGCATGCTGGGGTTGGCTGATCTGATCAAAATCTCAACAACAAGAACAAGAACAAGAACAAGAACAAGAACAAGAACAACAACAACAACAACAACAACTGTCATGGACATTTTAGCTGAGATTCCTGCATTGCAGGGGGTTGGACTAGATGACACTTGGGAGTCCCTTCCAGCTCTATAATTCTATGATTCTATATACCACTGCTTCCCCTATGAGGCATGTTAGTTACTGTGACATTGGACCTCCCATGAATGCTCATTTTCTGCAGGGGGGCGGAGGCGCTCCTATTTTTGTTGACCCCCCAGCTAAAGCCAGCACCACTGGAATATTGGCACCCCATGTGGTTGGTCCAGTTTGCCTCTGTGCCCAGAATTGCCCGCTCCAAGGTTTCGCTTACCTTCCAAAGAACGATAATGAAGATTGCAAGGAGGAAAAGTCCGGCCACTATAGCTGCTATGATCCACCACACAGGAATATCGGCAGCCGGTTCCACCCACTCCACCAGTGTCTTAGTCTGGGTAGGGCAGGGGGCAGGGATAGGAAATAGAAAGCCAATCTGAGTTGAACCTTCCTCTCCCTGATGCGATTGAAAGAATAGAGGGGTTTTCATGCCCAAGTCAGTCTTTTATCCCCAGTGCAGATAATGAAATGGCTGACCTCCTCTACCTTGGCGCCAGATCCAGGTGATTCTTGTAGGGCTGTCAAACACTTAACTGCCATTCAGGCTTCAGCCTTAAAGTTTGGAACTGGGTACTTTGAGAATTTAGCTAGCATTTTGAGCCCATTTTGGATGCAGGCAAGATCCAGTGAAAGCAAGGAATATCTTTATTTTCTGTTGCAACCGAGTTCCCCTCCTCCTTGTAGAGGTCTGCAAGCCCCTTTAAAGACTTTTTAAATTGCCCAACCCCTTAACCCCAAAATGCACCATACATACAAGCCAATATGGCTTCAGGATTGCTCTCCTGTACTATTTCAGACACGTGGTTTGTATACTTATGCATGTGTGTTTACCTTATGCATTCACGAACATTTATTCTATATTTGAGATCTTAGAATTCTTATAGCAGTCTCACCTCTGTTCCAACAAAAAACAAAACATAAAACCCCATCAGGCTCCAGCCCCTGACTTCACCAAATGACCAGGTATTTTCAGAAACCATAATTGGGCAATCCCAGATAGTGGGCCCCATGGATTCACCTCACATGCAACCCACTTGGCTTTATGACCTGCCAAAACCCATAATATACCCTCACTTTCCTACACGTCAACTACCCCTAGGTAGGAGGGACAGACACAATCTTCTGGTCCTTGTCCCTGGTGAATCATTGTCCCTATTTTTGCTTCCAGGGTACGCCTTAGTTAAAACATTAACGAGGCCCTGTTCATCTCAATAAGCCGAAATATTCTTGAGCCACAGAAAACCACAGAAGGGGGAAGTGTTCTTGTGAGAACAGGATGCCAGACTAGAGTGGCCATTGGCCTGATCCAGCAGGCCTGACGTTCTTATGCAAAGCTGAGTTTCGGCTACACTGATTCATTGACATACCAGAGAGGATCCGTTTGGCAGAACCTCCGGCTGAATGCGGTACGGCATCCCTGAAGTGTTGAATCGGGCCTGAGACTGGATGAGGAGTTGCTCCTTCATGGGGTGCTGCGGTAGAAGAGACCATTATGCATTTATTACCTGTGCCCTTATTATGGACCTGCCATCAGGGGCGAGCTTTGGTGACCTTTTGAAATACAGTGCCCTGTGTGAGCCCAAATGGTGCTGGCTTCCGGGTTGGGTGGTGGTGGTGTTTACAGGTCTGCAATTCTTAGAAATAAGAACCTGAACTCAGACTATGCTTGCTAGATGAAGGGGTTTATTCTATGATACCACTTTAAACAACCACAGTTTCCCTTAAATAATCCTAGTTTGTTAAGGGTGCTGAGAGCTGTAAGGAGATCCCTATTCCCCTCACAAGGGTACCGTTCCCAGAGTGATTTGACAGTCAATCCCTCTTCATAGAGAACTCTGAAAATTATAGCACGGGGGTTGGGGGTCACAAACTACTGACGAGCTGCATGTGGAGGAAAAACTTAAACACGTTGCAGAGTTCCCAAAAATAGACCAGAGGCAATTAATATTTCATCCAGCAGAACTTTACTGCTACTGAAGGAAAATGAGCATATTGGTCACAAATCCAATACATTCAGGATTGGCACTGTCCATAAGAAATCCAGTTGCAGCGGACTTACAAGAACTTATAATAAGACTAAACCTCAACACTACAGCACACAAAACAGAACACCACACCATACCACACCAGAACAAAGAGCTAGAAAGAGAATGTAAGTGAAACCCAGGCTCCTTCGGGCCTGACTATTATAGTCAGCATTACCTGGACAGAAAGATAACAGAACCAATTTAAAACAGCTGTACTCAGCTTCTCTGAAGGAATAACCCAAACATCAGAAACCTTCTGCCTGTTTCTTTCACACAGAAAGAAACCTTCCAGAACCCTCCTGAACTAAGCAGAACAGGAAAGATCTCTACACATCAGATCAATAACTTATGTACTAAGAAATGCAAACTGACAACTACAGCTCCCATAATTCTTTGGGGGAAGCCAAGACTGCTGAAAGCGGTATCATAGCACTTTAAATGTACAGAGTGAATGTTGCCACAGACAGCAGCACTTCTTTCCGGAATGCCTAGCCCAGAGCATTCTGGAACCCTGGTCTGGTTTAAGGAATGGCTTTGCCATGGACCCTGCAGGTGGCAATGCCACCTCTCTTACTTCCTTCAAATCCCTCCTTCAGATCCACTTTTGGTCACGAAATCTTTGGCTCCTCTCTCTCCAGTTACCATGCCCTGCTGTAACTCAGCCTAAGTACATTATCACCGAAACAATCACATCATCGTTCCCTGCGTACCGTCAGCTACCCTTCCCCTTCATGTCTTGTTTCCTCCATGGAGAATGTTAGATTAGAAGCTCCTCGGGGCAAGGGGTTCTTGAGGCCGGAGGAACATCGCCCGCCTGTGAGTGTGAAGGCCCTTTCCACCTGGCCTAGGGGGCTGGGCCCACACTCACCAGCCCTACTGAAGAGGCTCCTCATGAGGCCGGAGGAACATCACCCGGCTAATGTTTTATTGATTTATTGATTTAATATGATATCCCGTTTTTCACTACTCGAAGGAGTCTCAAAGTGGCTAACATTCTCCTTTCCTCCCTGACAACAAACACTCTGTGAGGTGAGTGGGGCTGAGAGACTTCAGAGAAGTGTGACTAGCCCAAGGTCACCCAGCTGCTGCATGTGGAGGAGCAGAGACGCGATCCCGGTTCACCAGATTACGAGTCTACCGCTCTTAACCACTACACCACACTGGTGTAAGCCACTTTGAGGTTTTTATTTAAAATATAAAGCTGTATAGAAATTAAATAAGTAAATCAAGCAAGCAAGCAAGCAAGCAAGCACCATTCATATGGATGGTGCCATATAAACAAACAAATAAATCACAAACCGTTTGCCACTTCTTAATCATAACTCCATCTTGTGATCTTGTTGGGTCACAGCATCTGTTTCGGTTTTCTTAAAAAATGTATGCTACCCTTCATCTTGTCTGGATTACGGGAAGGTGTGCACTGATATATAAGCACACACACGCCCCCCCCCAACAAATAAGAGTATTTCAAAGCAAAGTGTAAAATGAGAACAATTAAAATTTCCCAAAGGCATTAAAGTGCTTGCAATGTAGAAGCCAGGCATGCCTCTCCAGGGAGGGTGTATTCCAAAATCAAGGCAGTCTTGTTTTCTAGGAAGGGAACTCTCCGCCTCCCCATCCCTTGCACAGAAGCTCCTTCCTTACCTCGTGGAAAGTCTGCAGCCACAGCACTGCGTGGATGGTCACCATGGCTCCTTGCCCTATCTCCAGAGTCCCCACTTGGCAGCAGATGACGGCACAGTCTTGGCTACTACAGTTCTGCAGGCAGGTTGGATCAAGGGGGTTAAGTTAATTGAAACTGTCTGGTCGAGTTATTCAGCCTGCAGGATGTATAACTTGTGGATAAACACAGGGTGCAATCCTAACCTCCAGATACAAACTATGTGTTTGTGTGTTTGTACGTGTGTGAAGGTATGGCATTCTCTCTGTTTCCCATTTCTTCATTGCTCAGTCTTCTACGTTTTCACATCAGTTTTTGAATTCATTTCAGTCTTAATGAAAATTCATTAGCTTTCAAAGCGAATTTCTGCTAATATACACATTTTTTGCAAGCACGTTGACCTAGTGTACATCATCATCATCATCATCATTATTATTATTATTTGCAAAGCAAGTTCCCCCAATATACTGGATGCTTGTATGCCATTTATATACGCATTTCTATGCACGCTTTACCTCTGATGTTTGCATTTTGGTGAACTTTACTCAGCTGGAGAACTGCACTGCACTGAAAAATCTGGGGAAGGGGGAATTCCAAAGGATGGTTGTGTTTCAGTTCATGCGTTGTCTTGGAAAGGGAAAATTAGGTAGGTTCGCCTTTAAAATGCGAACTGAATCATATTTTTGGTCCATCCCATGTCAAATGATATGCCTCTGCCAGGGGAAATTCAGGGCCATGGATATTGCTGGCAGACCTCCAGCAGAGGTGGTACATGCCAAAAACCACCCATTAAACTCAATGGAGAGGAAGGGGGGGGGAGAAAACTGCCCACTTGGCCATGACAGATCATAGGATAATTCTGCACCAACTAACAGAAACTATTAGCAATATAGACACCTTTGACAGGGAGACCATATGTTGGATGCTACAGGGTGTGTAGCATGTGGCTAAACTATTCTGGCTTCACATTATGCACACTTAGGCTGCGTACACACCATACAGTTAAAACACATGATTTTTCCAGAAGATTCCTGGGAACTGTAGTTTAAGGTGCTAGGAAAGTCAGCTTTGTTGGGGTAAACTACAGTTGCCAAGATTCTTGGGGGAACTCGTGAGTTTTAAACGTATGGTATAAGTGCCCCAATGGCATAGTGGGACCATAGAATTGTTCAGCTCAAGTTGAAAGTGTAAATTTAGTAACTATGACATCTTAGGTATTGAAATTTTAAAACAATCAAGTTCCTAGATCTCGTGAGTGCAGAGGGGTTCTTCAGCTAGCTGTTTCGATCGCACCATGCTGAACTGCTACCATATGGGGGCTTCTACCCAAGCAGAATGCTTGCCTCATTCATTTTCAAAACAATTCTGCACGATAAGTCACTCAACCCAGGTTTACAGAAGTTTACAGGACGACTGAGGATTAGCCCGACTGATGAGCAGCAGGGATATATGAACCCAGATCCGGTGACAACTCCTTTAAATGACACTATGAAGTCGGTCCCATTTCCCAACAGGTCTCACCACCACAATGGGTTCTTGCAGCGCTGCCGAGTTCACATCCCGCCTCTCACGCAAGTGCCGTGGTTGGGCAGTCATATTGTAGCTGGGAGCAGTTGTGGGCTCCTGGACTTTCAGCTACAAGGAAAGAAATAGCGTTCAGGTGAAAAGCAGGCAGCTATATTGCAGGCGGCAGCAGATCAGGAAAAAAAAGGCAACTGATAAGATCAAGGGGATGGGGCAACTCTCCTAGGAGGAAACGTTGCAGTGTTTGGGACTTTAAAAAAAAGGAGGAGATTTGACAGAGGTGCTCTCAGGCCCTCCATACTTTGCTCTCCCCTTCCCAGAGGTTGCTCCTACCTTCAGAGGATTGGTGTCGTTGGTGGGTGAACAGGCGATGTTGCCTTCCGTGCTCACCCTTGCGATGTAAAGCAGGAAGCCTTCCCGGAAGTGGCTGGGGAAGTCCACAATAAGCTCAGCCCCAGATACAGTGCTAGGGCCAGCATTCTGCAACTTAGAGAAGCACAAGGAAGGAAGAGAGGTCAGCAATGGGGAAGACGTTTTTGGTTTGCATTTTCAGTACAGAAAGTATTGATCTGATGTGTAGAGATCTTTCCTATTCTTATTAATTCGAGAGGGTGTTAGAAGCTTCTCTGTGTGAAAGAAGCAAGCAGAAGGTTCATTATGTTTGGGTTATTCCTTCAGAGAAGCTGACTGCAGCTGACATAAACTAGTTCTGTATCTCTTTCTGTCAAGGTCACGCTGACTACAAAAATAGGCCAGAAGGAGCCTGGGTTTCACTTTTTCTTTCTATCTCTCTTCCTTCCGGTGTGGTGTTCTGTACATAGTATGCATAGTGTTAAGGTTTAGACCTATAAATTATTGTAAGTTTAAGTCTACTTGCAACTGGATTTCTTATGGACAGTGCCAATGCTGAATGTATTGGATTTGTGACCATTATGCTCATTTGCCTTCAGTAGCAGTAAAGCTCTGCTGGATGAAATATTAATTGCCTCTGGTCTATTTTGGGGGGAATTCTGCAACGTGTTTAAATTTTTACTCTGCTAACTATACGCTGGAATCTGCTCTGGATCAATATTGAGTAGAATTCCACGACAGACATATCCACAGTGGCATGCCTTCCAACTTGCATCCCCCCCCCCCAAGAAAATAATAATACTGGGATCGCCACAAAAACCCTGAAGCCATCACGGCCTCTCACTTTTTAACACAGAGTACTGAATTCCGAAGGGGTCTTTTCCCTTCAGTACCGCATTTCAACGTGTTACTGGAAGTTCAGATCCGTGCAGCCCTCTAACACATTTCTTAGATCTATGCCTCCCGCCCTTCTCCCTTCCTCCCCATTCAATATGGCATCACTTCCTGTTTTTATGAAAACAAGATCCTATTCACTTGAATGCCCCTGTTTCCCCACTCCCCAGTCCGTCGGTCTCCCCTAAAGAAAGTGTGGTGCGGGGGGAACGAAGGGGGTGCGGCCTGTCCGCAAGGCCACGCCAAGGGGTTGTGAGTGCCGAAGAGCGGCCATGACAGTCGCTTGGCTCTGGCTTGCTTTGTTCAGCCACTGCATCTGCATCTTCTGCCCCAGTCGCTAAGGGGAGGTGTGCAGGGTTGGCGGACACACTGATGAAGAATATGTCCTTATTTTCATCTGAGGAATATTGGAGGGGATGCAGTGGGTTGGAGTGTTGTCTCTACACCCCCCCTGTGCATCCAGTTCCAACCTTTGTTTCTTTGTACCTGGTAAACATGTTCAACTCTTGGTCCATAGTCATTTATGTCCTTGCTCATGTTCTTATAGTCCCCAAAGGCCAGTGGGACCACAACGACATCTGGGGCAGACCTCCTGGGGAGGAGAGCATGGAGAGAGCAAGGATGAAAGTGATTCCCCCCCCCCCTTGCCATGGGACACATACACGCTTCCTCCTGAAGCCCTTCCCCACTGATATTCCCAGCGGCTCCACTCCACCGACACCTCCTGCCCACAAGGCCAAAGCAGCCGGGTCGACCTTGTAGGACCAGCAGAATCAGGTGGGAAAGCTTTCCCCCCACTGTTATCATATCAGGCTGGGTTTGTATGTCTGTAGCAGCTGGTGGCCACTGGGTGGAAGGCAAGGAGCCCAACAGCAGGTGGCGCCAGAGCCAACAACAGGCAGAGCCAATTCATTCAAGTTTTGTCCCTGGCCTTCTCCCTGTTGAGTTCTGCGCATAGAAAGCACAAATCCAAGAGGTTTCCTGCATGCCCTATGTTTTCTACGCTCGGATCTGAGTGGTTTTCTGTTTGCCCTGCTGCTTTCCCCATGAAAACTCACTCTTTAATGCTGCATTGGAGCAAATGTCAATCCGCAGAAAACCCGACGGACGTTTGCTCCGATTCAGCAGCAAAGAGCGGGTTTTCCCGATGGAAAGTGGTGGGACAAGCAGAAGTGCAGTTCAGTCCTGAGACTAAGGAAGAGAAAGTTGAGATCACTGGTCTGCTTTAAATATGAAGGCAGGGAAGTGGGGGCTGGCTGGGGGAGGAATGAAGTTGGTGGGGCAGTGCCCCATTTATCCTCATAGGTCAGCCTCCACTGGTTTACATATATATTTACATATATATGCATCTCTCTCTCTCTCTGTGTGTGTGTGTGTGTGTGTGTGTGAACACACACACACACTGTTAAGAGTTTGTGGCGTGCACAGACCCCGCTTCTAATTCTTAGGTGCCAGACACTGGATTTAGCATGCTAAAATGCAAGCCAGGAGCCAGCCTGGTATTGGAGTGGCACTTGGCCAGAGGGCAAATGGGAGGGCAAATGCACCCTCAACTCAGAATTAGTTAGAAAGACAAGAAGTAGAGTTTTAGAGCTGGAAGGAGTTTTTTTTTTAATAATTTCAGTTGCTTAGGATGTGAGCCGAGAGATAAAATAGTTGCAGTCTGTAAAACGCGGCAAGCTCAGCAGAGGGCCAGAGGGCTGTGTTTGATTTCTTTTTGGATCCAGGACTGCAGCAATGGGAGAAATGCTGTGAACCCCTCCATTGTAGGCTCAGGTTGAATATATGTGTAAATAAACCATCTATCATAAAGACAACACACGCCCTGTGTAAGCTCCTGGAACCCCTGGAATCTCACACCGCTCAGAGATTGGGGTGTCTTTTATGATATGTGGTCTATTTACACATATATACAAGCGTGCAACAATATACAAACATATACACATATAGGTTAGTACTAATACAGACAGAAATCCATCTATCTGCAAATCTCCCCTCATCCATGTGACTTACTCACCCCAGCAGTTCCATTCTTGCAGCAACCTTGACCGGCACCTGCAATTGTTCCACGGCGCTATTGGGGTTGATGCTGTTCTTGCTGCAGGAGAAGGTGGGAGTTATTGAGTGAGTGCCACAAGAGTGTTTTCTCAAAGCCTGGAGCCCAGGCTTTGGACATGAAAAGTCTTGATGTAGAAGAGGAACAGAGATGCAGCGATTTGGGAAAGCTGCCTGTAGATTTCTGCCTCGCAACAGTTTAAAGTGTTGGTGCTGACCCTTAAAATCCTAAACGGCCTTGGCCTTGTATACCTGAAGGAGTATATCCACCCCCCATTGTCCGGCCCGGACACTGAGGTCCAGCTCCGAGGGCCTTCTGGCAGCTCCCTCACTACGAGAAGTGAGGTTGCAGGAATCCAGGCAGAGGGGTCTTCTCAGTGGTGGCACCCGCCCTGTGGAACACCCTCCCATCAGATGTCAAGGAAATAAACAACTATCTGACTTTTAGAAGACATCTGAAGGCAGCCCTGTATAGAGAATTTTTTAATGTTTGATGTTTTGTTGTGTTTTTGATATTTTGTTGGGAGCCGCCCAGAGTGGCTGGGGAAACCACGTCAGATGGGTGGCCAACAACAACAACAACAACAACAACAATTTTATTTGTATGCCTCCCATCTGACTGGGTTGCCCCAGCCACGCTGGGCAGCTCCCAGCAGAATAGTAAAAACACGATATAACATAAAACATTTAAAACTTCCCTAAACAGGGCTGCTTTCAGATGTCTTCTAAAAGTCAGATAGTTGTTTATTTTCCTTGCCATCTGACGGGAGGAGCCCTGACTTGGGGGAAAAGTTGGCAACTTCATATATACAAGACAGCTCCCCTTATATACCCTGCCAGATGGGTGGGGAATGAATGAATGAATGAATGAATGAATGATGCTATCTTTTGGGGTGGGGGTGGGGAGAGAATAACTAAACAGGGAAGGTGCCTGCTTATTTATTTCACCTGCTATTTATTTAGAAAATTTCTTAATTGGTTTGGTTTTCAAAAGAACCCCGAAACAATTTTCAGTACTGGAAAGTTGCTGGCTGTGCCATAGGTGGGGCTGTGAGTTTCCTGGTACGAGGACTTGGCTTCAAGGGTCCAGGACAGTGGGGCAGCTTTGTCTGTTACCTTCTTAGCTGCAGCATCAAAGTTATGTTATCACTGGCCTCTTCCAGCTGGCTGACACTTAGCTCCACATCTACCTGGATCTGTAAAAAAAAGGTGACAGACAGGGGGAGAGGTTGGATAATTGTTGCTTACAAGAAAACGCTAAGCCTGAGTTTGGCACTTGCCCTGGTTAAGAAATCAGCAACATACCGTGGTGTTGGATTTCATGGGGTTGCCAATTTCACAGGCCACCAAGCGGGTCTCGTTCTCCTTACGGGTGTTGCAAATCAACTTCTGCAGAGAGAGAGAGAGAAAGCACAGGTGATATCACTGTCAGCCAGGTGAATGAGCAATATGAAAGGCTGGCAATGACCTGGAGAGGGTCCCTATTGTTGCAAATAGAAGAATTATGCCTGGCCCACCAATCGGTATATTTAAGACCACAGCCGAGCTACAGAACAAGGGTACTGGAGCCTTTTCTAACCCGCTCAGCCAGCATTTTGAGTTCTGAAAGGGCTGTACCATTCTGCATAGCAGCGTGTCGTCCTTTCAGACCTCTTTCTTGCTTCTTTGGAATAGATAAGTTTTGGCAAGCAAGGAGCTGCCAGGCAGCCTAGAATCCTCCTCAGAATTTGAAGGAATAGAGGAAATATGAAACACCTTAATAATATCTTAAGGACGCTTCTGTGAAGGGAGTGACTGAGAAGATGAAAATAATGTACTCCGTATTTTGTGGCTTGGCTCAATCAAGGGCTAGACTACAACTCAGCAGCGAGGACCGGCTATGAGTGAAAGGTCTTACCTGTCCATCTCTGTTAGCTGTCTGGAAGTAAGTTCCGTGCGGCAGCTCCACCACCAGCTCTGCCTCATAGGCTCCCTCGCCAGAATTCATTGCCGTGGTGTGGAGGAGAAGCACATTCTCTGCCCCAATTAGCAGGGAGCCTTCATTCCTGAGACACAACCGCATAGCGGGGATGGGGTGCGGGGAGAGAGACAGAGCTAAAGTTATAAGAAATGCCTTTTGCTGTGCATTAGGAAATCACTGTGTGAAAAAGAGGAAGAAGGAGCTGCACGATTCAGGTTATATTTTATTGTCTCAGCTGAGCAATCGTGACAGGTCACCCCGGGTGCCTCCAGGCCTGTCACCATCTTGCAGGAGGGATCTTTAGGTTTGCAAAGTTAAAGCAGATTAAACACTCTCTTGGCCTGGTGCAGCAAATCCACGAGAAACAGACACAGAGAGAGGCTTTCTGCAGTTAGGAAAGTGATGGGGAAATTGTCTGAGAAGTGTGGGATGATGAACGAACGATGAGTAGGAAGATGTGCAAACTGCCCTGCAAGCAAATCAGGGTGAAGCAAATCATTGTCATGTAACTGTCCTGCAGACAAACGAAATTGACTGCTCGCTGGACACAGTCCAACCATTGCATATGCTTTGTGTAAGAAGACTATGATGAACGCTAAATAAGCAGGTGGTCTGGAGGAGCCCAAAATGAAACACAGTGAACGTAGCTGTAGTTTGTATCACACTATATAAATCTGCCCAGCCCTTCAGATCAGTATCAGAATTCCTATTCTTCCGTTTCCCATTAAGGTCAGCTAGAGTGGTGGGTACAAGAGACAGGGCCTTCTCAGTGGTGGCCCCATAATTGTAGATCTCTCTTCCAAGGGACATACATTTGGTCCCGTCAGTTCTGTCTTTTAAATGGGCCTTTAAAATAAAACCACATGCACCATCTTGAGATCCTTGGAAGATAAAGGTAGTATATAAATGTAATAAATAAAATAATGTCCAGAGCATTTTGCCCTCCCGCTGCCCTGGGCCACCACAGCCTCTCACATACCACATTTCTATAATTAAAAGGACTGGGATTCCAGACTCAAGGGAGATCTGAACCCTGAACTTTCTCGTTTTGGATGACACCCCCAGGTTAGATCACCAGGACTCAATAAGAGACAGCTGTTGGTGCTGCAAAGGAGCAGGTCCTTACGTGTGAGCGGAGAGTCGGAGGTCTGGGATGCAGACGTTGTCTTCTCCACAATCCACAATGATACGGGTCTGTGGGTTGCAACAAACAGGCAGAGCTTTGACTGGGTGATGAGCAATCACAGTCTGGAGCCCCAGCGCTTTCCCTGCTCTTTACCACTGAATCGGAGCAAACAGCAGTCCGCGGAAAACCTGAAATGTGGTTTGTTCCAATTCAGCATTAAAGAGTGGGTTTTACTGGGAAAAACGGGGCTCAGTTACAGAGCCTTAAAACGCCTAAAAAGCATGGGGCAGGAAGTAAGTGTGGAAGAGCCCTGATGTGGGTTGGGGGTGATGTGTTCAAGCTCAACATGAAAGATTGCAGAAGGATCCCATGGCCCTGCAGCGCAGGTGGGAAATCAACGTAGTTATCTGTCATTCAGATAAACAATTCTATCTCTCTACCATTAACCGTTGAGAGTGCTTAGGGGGGATAGAATCCGGAAAACCTAATGTCAGTACTTATATCCACCCCCCACCCCACCCCTCCTGGTTCTGGCTATCATGCTTTCAAAGCCAAAACTCAGCCTTTGACATTGTGAGGGGGAGGACTCCCTGAGCATGTGCAAAGGGCAATTCCCTTACAATTTCATACACACAACCGGGCTCATATTCCTGGGATCAGGAAGCTTGGTTTCTGGCTCAGAGGATGCGATTCTAATCCCACCTTAAGCATTTTAGCTCTTGACTAAGTGACAATTTTATTTATGTATTTGGGGCAGCTGCGTATTGCAGGGGGTTGGACTAGATGATCCTCAGGGTCCCTTCCATCTCTGAGATTCTATGATTCCATTTGCTAGTTTATTTCTGCTTCAATAAGCTCCCAGGGTGGCTTAAAATTACAAAAATAAAGCAAAGGAAGAAAATCAAAACACCAGAACACAAAAGATATACAGAAGCAGTCAGCGGCTTTAAAACAGTGGAATCAAAGTCAAACAGTGCCAAAGCTTTGAGGCTGGTGAGGCATCTCACCTGATCCTGGACCACTGTTTGGCCGGACAGCACAGGCTGCATCTCCCCGTCTGCAGATGCAGATGCCAAACTGAAGTTGAAACTCACGACAATGGGACTCAGTTTGTCCTTGAAATCGGCCTCATCCTGTGGGAGGCAGAGAAGTGGCTCAGAAATTCGCCTAAGGCTTGCTCATCTTTTCACTTCAATTGTTCGAAGTGCAACAGCTCAGTATTAACAGGGATAAAATCTCCGCAGCTTGCTCAGATGCAGAAACGGAGCTCATTGGAACTATTGTGTGTCACGCTGCACGACTATCGAAACGGCAAGACACCTGCCAGAATTAAAAGGCGGAAACGCCAGTGGCCACACCTGGAATGCCATTCCTACCTGGGGTCTGCGACATCACAGTGGTCTGAATATGCAGGCATACACTCGGCAGTAGCATACATGGTGCCCTCTTTCATGGGTGTGTTGGAAGAAAACACATTTGGGATTTTTTATTTTAAAAATTAGATGTTTTAAAAATTTCCCTCCAACGCTCAGCTAGAAGTTGCAGGGCTGGTTCCAGCAACATCTGAAGTAACAAAAAACTAACATAAAACAGCCGTCTCTCACACACTTTGTGTGTGTGCTGCCAATATGTCTTTCAAACGGCAGTTTCACGAGGGTCTGGTTTCCTTTTAGCTGAAGACACACCGTGAAGTCTACCTTTAGATAAGAGACATCTGACTCAAGGCGGCAAGACTCGGCTGCTTTGAAAGGGCAGCAAATGGCTAGTTGTTTGATTTCTTAGGGTTGCATTTTTCCTGCCAGGAAGAGGCACTTCTGCAATTTGCTGCAAAAATTACTTGGGCAGCCTTAGGGCCCTTTCATGCTTACCCAGAAAATCCAGATTTTCAGAGTTTGGCTGTAATCTGTGGGTTTGCTTTGACTTCATCAGGGTAGCGTGCATTTTGCAGCAAAGCACCCTGAGCTGGCCCTGGTCTTTGCAGTATTTATTTACACCACGGAGGCAAATACATTCCCATTATACCTTTAAAGCACTCTTTGAAACTTATTTCCCACCTCAAAAAATTCTGGGCACAGTAGGTTGCCTCTCAGGGAGTTACAATCCCAGCAACCCTTAACAAACCAGAGCTCCCAGAAATCTTTGAGGTAGGGTGGATGTGCTTTGAATGTATAGTGTGCAGCCTCCTTCAACAGACATCACAACCATTTACCCTGCGTCAGATCCAAGGAAAGCAATTGCTTAGTCCCCAGCAACCCACCCAGACGGGTGCCAGCTCAGCTTGAAGCCACTGCTCTCTACCCTCCGACTGGCTGTCTCAATTTCAAACTGCAGAACTGTTGTGCATTGATTCAAGGGTTATCATATCTGTATTATTATTGTCTGTATTCACATTAGGGGAAAGTAACTGCCTTCCTGTTCCAGAAGGAACAGCTACTATTGGTTCATTTAAGTTGCTGCATTTGGATCCTCGGTCTTATTGGTTCCCGCCAAAAGGCAGCTTTGTGATTGCTTGAGATTGTTCCCTCCAAAATGTATCCTTTTTAGCCAGTCTTTCTGTTCCTATAAATGTAGCATCCCTCTCCTCAGTTCCCCAGTCTTGTTTGTCTGAATAAAGAGTGTTACATGAAGAAGCTGTCTCCTGCCTGCTATGTCAGAGCTGAAATCACTTGCTGAATCACGATCCCCACGTTACAACAAGAACTACCTCATATTCTTACATGCCACCATGCAGGTGAATTGCCCGTCTCCACTAATGCATCCTATTGGTGAACGGCCTATTAGAAAGCTGCCAGTTTGGCAATGGATGCTCGCCCAGCAGCAGCACCAGGAACAATGACCTCACTCACACACATTCCATCTCCCAAGTCCCTCCCCTTTCCCACCCCCCTGGCATCACTGTGACAGGTGCAAGCATGGAGCTCCAACGGTGGGGAGAGATGTTGGGGTTTCTGAGAGGAGCCTTGCCAGAAGCAAAGGTGGCAAGAATGCTCAGGAAGGCTCTCTTGCCCCCAAAACAAGGAAAAGCCAACGAGTGTTCCTGTTTAGTTTCACAAGCCAGATTTGTAAAAAGTGGTAGGTCAGATCACCTTGCCATCAGGTCCCAGGGATACCGGTATAGGTTGTGGTTGATCTCGCAATACAGAGGAAGGGGAGCAATGCACTCTGTATGTACTCAGAAGCATCTTTCATTATGCTTCCTCTGCATTTCTGGGGGACCTGCTGTGCATTCATGATGATCTGCACTCATGATGGCACTGGGGCATTTATAAGTGACCTCCCTTTCAATACTGTTTGTGCCTGCAAAAGTTTCCAATCAGTGCATGGTTCACTTGCAATTAGCACACGGTCCCACAACTTCCTGCTGAAATGTTCCAGTTTGTCTTTTGTCCTGCTTTGTTGCGCTACAGGGCAAAGAGCGCCCCTCCAGATGGCAATAAGGCAGGAACATTGGGGAAGCGTCACAGAACAACGAACAAAGCAGAACAAGGTGAGAACTGTCCAGCATAAAACTCCTCCTCCTAAGGCTCCCCCCTGTACACCACCAAAAATATACGAAGTGCCATGCTTTTGCCCATGTCTCATACCCGCAGGTAGGCATTGACATCCTGGCAGGTTTGAGCTTTCTCCCTTGCAAGTTTCAGCAGGAACGTTTGCCTCGATTGGCTGGTCTGCTGCAGCAAAACCCGTCGCCCGTATTTCTGCTTCATGCGGTCCAGTTGCAGTTCGGCATTCAGGTCTAGCAGAATGGTGGTGGGGAGGGAATTAGCAGAAAGCAAGCACAGCGGGTGGTGATCAAAAGCGAGAAATGGCAAGCGAGAAATTGTTATATTGCTTTATGCACCTGCTAAAAACCATTTTATATTTAAACCATCCTATCTAATTTAGCATTTGCTCTTAAATTTTTGCTGATCTCATCCGTGTATTGTTGATAATTTCTTACTGTCTCGTGTACACCTTTCATATCCTTTTTTTAAAAAAAAAAATTAAGCAGCTTATAAATCTAAAAATGGAAAATAAAATAAACAAACACAACCCGTGCTAATTTTGCACCCTTATCTGGGACAGCAAATTAACACCTTTCCTACTCGCTGGACATCAAGAGGTCTGGAGCAAAACACTGTAGGGTTCCATCCACTTCCTAGCACATTGCTTCTGGTGTCTGCATACTTACCGTAGCCACAGAAGCATGCAGCTGCAGCGATCGTACCCTTTCATCAGCCAAATTCCTGGACTATGTACCAACAATAATTTTTACAGACCAGCATGAGTGACTTCCCTCTCAGCGCGATAGTAGACACCTTTACTGCTGATTGTGTGAATGCAGCAGATTTTTATTTTCTCCAGAAATGTCTTGAAGAGGAAGGAAAAAACCTGGAAATGCTGCCTGACCACTGGCTGCGCAGAACAGAAAAACCTAGACAGTTGGGAGCGCCGCTTCGGCATTGCTGCCTCCACCTCTGTAAAACCTATCATTCATAAACAGAGGCAAGCCAGCCTCCGAAACAGAAAGATGGCTATTACCCATAAGTTTAGTCCATTCTGCCAATCTCGTTCTCCCCAGTACTGCGGCAGCTTGACTACAAGACCTCCACCTCTTCCCACAGTCAATGCAACACTCACCGACTTTCTGAGGAATCCTCTTTGCTGACACTTCGGCACATATCTTAATTGTGAAGCTGCATTGAAGAGAAGGAAGGCAGTGAGGACTGTTTCACACATGATGTGGCTGCTGGAGTGTACAATTGAATGGGAGCCAGCAACCAACTCTGCCTTCCTGGATGATCCTTGTATGTTTGCAAACACGTGCTGGCCACACTTTACACCTTTTTCGATGGACCCAGAAATAAGTAATTTGTGATTTCCCCCTCAGCTGGTTTAAAAGAGATCCTCCTATGCTATATTTCCTCTCCTCACCCATGCCCAGCTATGTTCCAAACTTTTTCTAGGTGGTTATTACTAGTTACCTCCGGGATCTTTTTAAATGAGGGGTAATTTGAATTATCATTTCGTTAAGGTTCCAAGAAGCTCCCCCGAAACCAATTTCCAAAAATAAACTAAATCCTGCAAACATTTGACATGTCTCGTTGATTTTGAGCAGATAACCTGAATCTCCTAGTCCTAGGCTACAAAGGGATCTAGATTCAATCATTTCCTTGAAAGGAAATGTCCGTCCCATCCAGCTCACCAGTTGACTTGTACTCCTGCTACCATACATGATTTCTCCTCTGGGTTCAGCACACCTGGCAGGACCATCTGGGCTTTGAGAAACATGACCGGTTGAGCTCTGAGAGGAACCAAAAACAAAGACATAGTGAACAAGGGTAAGCAGGCAGGAAGTTCCAAGAGTGGCGAGCAGCATTTGCTGATTCTTTAGTTGTTGTCACACAGCATTGGCAGAGCGTTGGTGACAAATGCGCGAAACCTTTGTGCTGCAAAATCTACAGCTTCCGGGGGGCTTAGAACACCTTATCACGTCAAAGCCCATCCTGCCTTTAAAGCAATTACCCTACCTTGAAATGCATCCTTGTACACAAGGGCCGGTAACCTTGCGGCCTGCTAGATGCCCAGCTTGTTCAAACAGGTGTCCTAAGAGATGGTGCCATGTATATAGGGCAGTTAAGTGAGAATGAGGTGGCTCATTTAAGGGAGAAGGAGGTGGATTCAGTATGCAACAACAGGGTTGAGGAACCTGTAGCTCTGTGGTGTGTAGTTAGTGTTGGTGCTGACCTTTAAAGCCCCAAACGGCCTCAGCCCAGTATACCTGAAGGAGCGTCTCCACCTCAATCATTCAGCAAGGACACTGAGGTCCAGCTCCGAGGGCCTTCTGGCGGTTCCCTCACTTTGAGAAGTGAAGCTACAGGGAACCAGGCAGAGGGCCTTCTCAGTGGTGGCGCCCGCCCTGTGGAACGCCCTCCCATCAGATGTCAAGGAAATAAAAAACTATCTGACTTTTAGAAGACATATGAAGGCAGCCCTGTTTAGGGAAGTTTTTAATGTTTGATATTTTATAGCATTATTATTATTATTATTATTATTATTATTATTATTATTCTGCTGAGAGCTGCCCAGAGTGGCTGGGGAAACCCAGCCAGATGGGCGATGTATAAATACATTATTATTATTATTATTATTATTATTATTATTATTATTATTATTATAGGGGGACTAGGCTAGTCCCCTAAATGCTTCCCTGGCACCTCCTTCCCAAAGCCTGGCAAGCTTCTGCCCGACTTAAGAAGGGAGGTGCGATTCTCACACATGCGATGTCATTATGTGGAACCCCCGCCCCCAATCGCTACCACCTCTGGCCCTAAGTGTTGCTCTACGAGAAATGTCACTGCTCTTGCCCTCGAGATGTTGGGCTCCATTTCCCATCAGCCTCTGTCAGCATTAGAGTTGCAGTTCAACAGCATCTGATATATGCAGCTGAAAATGGGCTAGTGACTGTCACTGACTCCCCTTCTATCTGCCCAAAGGGTAGATAAAATATGGCCACTTCTGCAGATGTCAGGGTATTATTATTATTATTATTAATTTAATTTATATACCGCCGTATACCCAGGGGTCTCAGGGCTGTTCACAGAATAAAATCAATATATAAAAGCACAAAATACCTAATAAAAATAAAACAGCAACCCAATTACCCCCCCCCCACAAAAAAACACATTTTAAAAGGGCATAGGATATAAATTGGATTAACCAAAGGCCTGGTTAAAAAGGAACTTCTTTTGCCTGGTGCCTAAAGATATACAGTCGTACCTTGGTCTTCGAACAGAATGCATTCCAGGAGTCCGTTTGACTCCCAGAACCGCTCGAAAACTAAGGCACGGCTTCCAATTGGCTGCAGGAGCGTCCTGCAGCCAATCGGAAGCCACAGAAGCTGTGTCGGACGTTCAGCTTCAGAAAATTGTTTGAAAACCGGAACACTCACTTCCGGGTTTCAATCGTTCAGGAGCTGATTTGTTTAGGAGTCAAGGCGTTTGAGATCCAAGGTACGACTGTATAATGAAGGCGCCAGGCAAACTTCCCTGGGGAGAGCATTCCACAGATGGGGAGCCACTGCAGAGAAGGCCCGTTCCCATGTTTCCACCCTCTGAACCTCTCGAGGAAGGAGGGCATGGAGTGAATCCCCACGGTGATGCAGGCATAAAGACCTTGCTTCTTACAACCATCTTCTCCCACCTCTACCAAAATAGGGGAACGATCGTGGTTCCCTCCTAACCCTTTCAGCACTGGTTGGGCTGAAGAGCTTGAAATGGAAGCACAGGGGTGTTTCTCAAAAAAGCAGGGGCCGAATCTGGGAGGGGTGGGGGAGCATTTATAGAAAACAAGGTCTCCAGGGAAATCTCGTCCCACTGGTCTGGGGCTCCATCGACCCACCTGTACACAGCCACCTTGCTGGCTCTGAAAGCTCCAACCAGCACATCTGTGAAGGGGAACAAGACAACCAAAAAAAGTTAGCAGTCCACCAACAGCTCAGTTGGTTAGAGCATTGTGCTGATAAGGCTGCAGGTTTGATCCTTCTAAGGGACAGATGCATATTCCAGCATTGCAGGGGGCTGGACTAGATGATTCTCAGGGTCCCTATCAACTCTACAATTCCATGATTCTATGATTCAGTGTTGCAGCATCTCACCAAGCTGCCTTGAGTCCTCAGTTCTGCTCACTCCACTGATGCGATTAGGAATTAAGCTCTACAAAACCTAAGCAAATTTTGCACCACCTGCTAATTAAAACAACCCTTGCAAAATCTAGCTTTTTTAAATAAAAAAATATTAAAAAATGATTTTCAGCTAATATATGTCATCCTATCCAGATAGGCTCACCCAAAGAAAGAAGCAAACTAAATACAAAACAGAGGCTTTGTGCCATTACAGCAGATTCCATGAAAGGGATTATATGTCTCATTCTTTTCTTCTAGGTACAGAACATCTGGCGTAGCCTTTTGAAGAGTCCAAATTCCCTTTCACAAGTTAGGGCTTATCCACACTTTCCTCCACTCTTTCCAGGAACGGTCCTTGCTTTTAAAACTCAGTGTCCAAGCCCCCACCCCCACCCTTTTTCTTGCTCCAGACCTTTCCTTGTGAAAACCTGCTCTTTGGAGCTCAATCGGAGCAAATGGAAATCTGCGAGAAACCCAAATTGACGTTTGCTCCGATCTAAATACTTAAGAGAGGGTTTTTGCGGGAGAAGAGCGGGGCAAAGTTTAAGTATGGACAAGCCCTTATTTAATACAGGCAGCAACCCTTTTGCATAGGGGGCCCGTTCCCAGCCCCCACAAACGTAAGTGTGCTGCACTCTGCCGTGCCCCACCCTCATTCCTCCTGCTTCCGGGACCGAAAGGATCTGTGCGCCAGCGATCGCGTGTCTGTTGGACATGCCTAAAATGGCTGTTGCCTGTACAGGCAGTGCTAAAACCCAGTGGCAGCCTACTTCAGTTGTACGTTACCAGGGTAGCCATTCGCATCAATGTCCAAAGCTCCGCGTATGGCGAAGCCAAACCCAGCCGGCCCAGAGAAGGGACTCTCAAGGATCTGGGTTGGCGATGAACTCAAGCCCTCACGGTGCCCTTGGTAGACGTAAACACGGCCACCTTCATCTTGGCCAGCGAAGGGGGCTCCGATGGCTATGTCTGTGGAAGCAAAGAGAGGATGGAAATGTAAACGTGCCACCTCCCCCCCCCCCCCGGGAGGGGAAGGTTCAGGATGATTAGGAAATATGTGGGATGAAGGAAGATTATTTAAAGGGGATACAATAATGGCTGACCACGGAACTCTGAAACCAGAAGGGGAAAACGGTGTATGAGAACTGGAAGAAACATTTAATTATTTGATAGGATATGATTGTTAGACATTTGAAATTGAAATCAGAGGATATTATAGGCGATAGTAATAAAATGTTAGGTGAAAGTAGGATGTAAGAAGTTAGAATGGTGTAATGTGTATTTTGTTAAGAATAAGTTTATGGATATATGATGATAGATAAGGATTAAGAATATTGGAGAAAGAGGAATTTAAATAAGTTATAAAGTTACTAAAGTATATTTGAAATGAACGCAGAAGAGAGGGCGTGAGGAAGTCCCTAAGTAAGATTATAAATAAGACATGATTAGGTAAATAAATGTTTTTCTTTTTGTTAGGTTTGTTTTTGTATTTTAGTTTTGTAGTGTATTGTAGTAGTGTTTGTTTTGTTTTATATTTTGTATTGTATTTTGTATGTTTAACTTTTTGTATTTTTGAGAAAACCAATAAATTCTTATTTTTTTTAAAAAAAGGGAATGTAAACGTGACGGAACCAAATCGATAAGGTGAAGTCACCCATCTGGTCAGAAAAGATGGCGGGGAAATGGAGAGAGGCGGGGCGAAAGCTCATGACGCACAAACAGGTCAGGCAGCAAAGAAGTCTGTGTGGTGGGGAAGGCAAAGATCTCCCCCACTCCCAGAAAAAGGCAGGATTCAAATACCAGAAGGAGGACCTGAGGCTTAAATTGAGGGTTTTCAACATTCGGCTCTGGGAAGGATGTGAATTCTAACACGGCTCTCTGGATCTCTCTGTCTAACCCTCCTTGGACATTTCTGCCTGGCTGAAATGCCTCTGGTCATGTTTCTTGCTTGCCTCCATGGAGGATAAAGAGGAATGTGTAAGTGTGTGTAGGAACAAGGTTTTGTATCTACGTCCTTAGTATGTTATTATTATGATTTGTTGAATTTGTACACCACCCTATACCCAACAGGTCTCTGGGCAATTACCACAGAAAATCACAATATCCAAACAGAAAATGCGTAATATCTATGAGTAATACATTTCAGCAACTCTTAAGGAGATTTTTTTTTAATTAACCACATCCATTTGCATTCTTCACATTATCTCTCTCTGTCTCTCCCTCTCTCCTATTTTGCTATCCTCCTCCCATCTTCTCCGTCAACTACCGGGGCCTGCTGAGGGCAAACTTCTTCAACACAAACTTATCGTTAACAGAATACAAGTCTGCCGTACAAAGGCAAAATCCATATCCGTTGCTCTGCCCAATTTCACCTCTGGCACTTGTCCTCTGTTGGCATGTGGCCCCTGGAAGGGAATGCGGCCCTTGGGTTAAAACAAAACACTCTCCCCCCATGCTATGGTGAGGAACAGATTATGATTGTAAGTGAAGCTCCAACAGTCAACCTTGAGCACTCGATTGAGGGTGAGGGAATGGAGAATAGGAAATTGGGGGTTAAAGGAGGGAGAAAAAAGGGGGTGGCCTTCCATCCCATCCTTACCAGTGCATCCATCCTGCTCTACGTCACCCAGGGAAGCAATGGCCATGCCAAAGCGACCGTAGACATCTGTGCCCGTCAGTTTCTGCCAGGGGGTGCGGTAAGCAGTGGGGGTCTTCTGTTGCAGGTATAAGTAAACTCTTCCCACTTCATAGAGTTTGCGGTCAGAGCGGCGCTCCATGAAGAGAGGGGCCCCCACCAGGATGTCATCTTTTCTAGTTCAGGGGGGAGAACAGAAAAGTTCCCTTAAAGCTCAGATCATGTCAGACTCCAGCGAGAGGAGCTGCTGCTTCTAGGTCCAGGGTGTCTGCATTATCCAATGTAATCCATTCTTTTAACCAACTGAGGCCGGCTGCTTCATAATAGATTTGTAGATCTGCCCGGTTTCTAAGCAGAAGTTGGAGGTCATCTGCCATGGATGAACTAGTTGAGATTCCTGCATCACAGGGGGTTGGGCTGGATGACCCTCGGGGGTCCCTCACAAGTCTGCAGTTCTATGATTTTGGAGTTCACCCAAATGTACTCACAGGGCTCAGTGACCCAGGCAGTAGGAACCGATTGATAGAATTCCCATGCCGGTTTTCATTCAAATGAATCCCAAAGCGGCTTGCAGACTATATATAGCAACAGCATAATAGAACATCACAAATGCAGCATAAATCATATAAAGTAACTAGTCATCTATATATATAAAATGCAAGTGTCTCTGCGTCCAGTCCGTGTGTCTCTGGGTTTGCGCAACTGAGCATGTGCCCCAGGGACACAGGGATTGGAGCAGAGAGACATCGGGCCACGAGCAGCGTCGGCAGTTCAAGCGGGGCGGTTGAAATGGAACGCCGGCTGCAGAGGACGAGGGGAAGCCAAAGAGGGAGGTCACGCTGCTGCTCCCGCCGCTACAAGGAGAGCCTGTTGCTGCTGACCCCCTCCTGCCCCGTTGGCCTGCATGGCGCTGCTGCCTCTCCTCCACCCCCCGACCACCCGCTAAAGCAGGCTTTGGCAGGCGGGCGGGGGGCCAAGCAGGGCTTCTCCGCTTTAACGGAGAAGCCCTGCTTGCCTCTCCTCCACCCCCCAACCACCCGCTAAAGCAGGCTTTGGCAGGCGGGCGGGGGGCGGGGGGGCAAGCAGGGCTTCTCCGCTTTAACGGAGAAGCCCTGCTTGCCTCTCCTCCACCCCCCGACCACCCGCTAAAGCAGGCTTTGGCAGGCGGGCGGGGGGGCAAGCAGGGCTTCTCCGCTTTAACGGAGAAGCCCTGCTTGCCTCTCCTCCACCCCCCGACCACCCGCTAAAGCAGGCTTTGGCAGGGGGGTGGGGGGCGGGGGGGCAAGCAGGGCTTCTCCGCTTTAACGGAGAAGCCCTGCTTGCCTCTCCTCCACCCCCCGACCACCCGCTAAAGCAGGCTTTGGCAGGGGGGTGGGGGGCGGGGGGGCAAGCAGGGCTTCTCCGCTTTAACGGAGAAGCCCTGCTTGCCTCTCCTCCACCCCCCGACCACCCGCTAAAGCAGGCTTTGGCAGGGGGGTGGGGGGCGGGGCGGGCAAGCAGGGCTTCTCCGCTTTAACGGAGAAGCCCTGCTTGCCTCTCCTCCACCCCCCGACCACCCGCTAAAGCAGGCTTTGGCAGGGGGGTGGGGGGCGGGGCGGGCAAGCAGGGCTTCTCCGCTTTAACGGAGAAGCCCTGCTTGCCTCTCCTCCACCCCCCGACCACCCGCTAAAGCAGGCTTTGGCAGGGGGTGGAGGTGGGGCGCCAGCCCCCTCCACATATATTCTAGCCCGTTTTTTTAACGGGCTTAAACCACTAGTATAAAATAAAATCATATGGAACAATTGCAAGCTCTAAAGCACTATTAACAAAGCAGCAACTAAAAACCTTGTCTCGGGAAGAAGCAGGTAGACTGCTCTTAGGCATGGAGGCACCACTCTCAACTATTACAGTTAGCAGCTGCACTGCAGAGCCACCCAGACTTTGAGGGAGGAGTTAGAAGATCTAAGGCAATCAATCCTACTAGCACATTGATTTCAGTTCTCTGATGAAGTTTCTTCTTCCCCTTCTTCCCACACATAAGCAGCATGGTTGCCATTAACACACATAGGCTGCAAAGGCACTAGAACATCAAAGCACATTTGAAACACAGCCTTTCCCGCAAAGAATTCTGGGTACTGTAGTTTACCCCTCACAGAGTTGCCGTTCCCAGCAACCCCTTAACAAACAACAGTGCCCAGAATTATCTGAGGGAAATCTTTTGCTTGGAATGTCTGTATTGTGCTTAGAATGGCTGAATAGGGTGTACACAGCCATAAAGATACCGTGGCACTGAATAGCAGCCAAGAAATCTAGATATTGCCATATACTTGCCTTCCCCAAGACAATGTCCTTCACATGTTTTGGACTACAAGTCCCATCAGCCTCAGCTCGCTTGCACCTGAAGCTGCTAACAGCAGCACAAAGATGCTTGGGTGTGGGGTGCTTTTCACTGGGGGGAATGTGGGGAAGGGTTACCCCACCTCCCATTGTTCCATGGCCCTGAATCTGATCAGGAGCTCCCATGTCTGTTTTCGGTTCAAAAACCAAAAAGTGGTATCTCAGGCGTGGGGTTCAAAGACAACTGAAGTAATGTCTTATTTGGCTGTTGGGGTAGCAGCTCACAAGACTCTTAATCACAGGGTTGTGGGTTCGAGCCCCACATTGGGCAAAAGATTCCTTGTGGCCCCTTCCAACTCTAAAAAACTATAGTGATTTGCTTCTTAGGGTTAAAACCTAAGCTCGCTTCTGCCAAGGATGAAGGAGCAGCCAGCTGACAAGAGATGGCAGCAGATTCCAAAAATGGGGACCTGGATCTCTCGCAGGAGATAGGAAACGAAACAGAGGTAAAGCATTGTCCTTCAATTAACTTTTTTTGGGGGGGTGCAAGCTTCTAGATTAAAACAGCACTCTTAATCAGAGGGCTCACTGGTGAGCATGCATGCTTCTGAATTACTCTAAATTTGTGATCAGCAAGTGTTTTACTGTATGACCATTTAAATCGAAGGGGTGGTCTGGGATAGCAAATCCGCTCCACTTCCGGGTGGGGAGGAGTTGCGGTGGACCGCAGAGCCGCTCTTCCCCACTTCCTGTGGGCGGGGGACTTTGTCCCTCGCAGCTTAGGGAGTCCCCGGCCACGTCAGCAGGCATCCGGCCAATCAGCCGGCTGGGGGCGTGGCCGGGGGCTCCCTTTCAAATAGAGAGGCGCGAGCCGAGAGACTCCCTTTTCGTGGGGGCGGGGGTTCCCACCAGCAAAATAGGCAGGGTGGGCAGCCCCCAGCTCCCGGAGGCATGCGTAGGCAATAATTCTCTCTCACTAGCCTTCTCACCCATCAGGTTGAATTCACTAAAATCACTCCTTGACATATACCCAAACAGGAAAGCAGCAATTTATCTCTGGAGGGGTTTTTCGCAGGGTTTCAGGATCCCTGTTTCATTCACTCCACATTCGAAGGATCCCCCCAACCAAAAATCAGTAAGAGAAATGCCAGAAATAGCAAAAAAGAAAATAAATAAAGAAATTGTGGCTGGGAGGGTAGCTGGCCCTTTTCCCCGCCCCCCTATTCCCAATTTACATGTTTCCCCTTTGGGTATAGTGCCTAAGAAAACCCCTGGGGAATTCCGCATGATCCATAATTTATCCTACCCCAAGGGAGGTTCGGTGAATGATGCTATCCCGGCCGAATTATGTACAGTCAAATACGCCTCTTTCGATCATGCCATAAAACTTATTCGGAATTTTGGTAAGGGCGCATTGCTTGCAAAGTGCGACATTGAATCAGCCTTTCGCCTCCTTCCGGTGCATCCTGAGGACTTCCGCTGGCTAGGTTTTAGGTTTGAAGGATCCTTTTACATTGATAAAGCAATGCCTATGGGTTGTTCCGTGGCATGCGCTGCATTCGAGACGTTCAGCACCTTCTTGGACTGGGCCCTGCGCTTCAAAACCGGTATGTCAGGCGTGACCCATTATCTCGATGATTTTCTGCTGGTGGGCGGCCCTAACAGTATCGCATGCACTACTCTCCTTAATGCCTTTGCCTCTCTTTCAGAGGAACTGGGAGTTCCTTTGGCCAAAGAAAAAACAGAGGGCCCAGTTACCACAATGACCTTCCTAGGTATAGAACTTGATACTGTCGCCCAGACTTCACGTTTGCCGGAAGAGAAGCTGACAGCTCTTAAGGCAACTATTTCCCAGCTTCTCCCCCTGAAAAAGGTAACACTCAGACAAATACAATCCTTGCTGGGTCATCTGAACTTTGCCTGTCGTGTGGTAGCTCCTGGGCGTCCTTTCTGCTCGCGGTTGGCAAGGTTATCGGCGGGTCTTCGATCTCCCCATCACAGGACGCGCCTCCCCAAGTCGGTAAAGGAGGACCTCCAGGATTGGCTTCAGTTTTTGGATAAGTATAATGGGGTGTCTCTCTGGCAGGATACTCTGAGGCTTTCTACAGATTTCCAAGTACAGTCAGATGCTGCAGGTTCCCTGGGTTTCGGTGTGTATTTCAGGGGGCGCTGGTGTGCCCAACAATGGCCCGCTAGTTGGCGGGGTAAGCCCATCACTCGCGATTTAACATTCTTGGAATTTTTTCCTATAGTAGTGGCTATTCACCTGTGGACCGAGGAATTTAGGCATCACCGCGTTTGTTTCTGGACGGACAACCAGTCAGTGGTTAAGGTTCTCGCCAAGCAATCATCACGCTCAAAGAGGGTTTCAGCTCTGCTCCGGTCATTCGTTTTGCGGTGTCTCCAATTTAACATCGTATTCTCAGCCAAATTCATCCCGGGAGTCAATAATGACATCGCGGATGCATTATCTCGTTTACAGATGGACTGCTTCCGGATGTTAGCGCCAGAGGCTCAGCAGTTGTCGGAGCCTTTCCCGGAACACCTATGGAGCCTTGGAAACGAGACGTGATGCAGGGAGTATTGGCCTCAGTCGCACCTTCCACACTTAGGTCCTACACAAAAGCATGGTCCGATTTCTTAACATACCGCACACAATATTTGGGTATTCATCAGCACACACACCCCTCCACCAGCCACGTCTTGCAGTACTTAGTCCACCTGCGCAACCAAGGACGTGCCCCAAAAACGCTGAAAATCCAGGCAGCTGCCATTTCATTTTTCGCAAAATCCATGCACTTCCATGACCCATGCGCTGATTTTGTAGTTCGAAGGGCGCTTGAGGGTTGGCGTAGATTGCAACCTCCAAGCGTGGATGGCCGCCGGCCTATCACCTATGAACTCCTCTGTAAGATCCGTGACAAATTGCGCTCCATATGTTGGTCAAAATACGAAGCCAGGCTTTTTGCTGCAGCCTATTCAATTGCGTTTTTTGGGGCACTAAGGGTGGGGGAGGTAGTCCATGAGGGTGACCCAGGCCCCCTATCCCGAGGCTTACAGCTCAGCGACATCCAGCTTTCAGCAACTGAGTTGGTGGTTTATATCCGCCGTTCAAAAACTGATCAGAGGGGAAAGGGCGCCATGCTTCGATTGCCAGCAACTATGCAGAGTTGCCCATGTCCCGTAAAAGACACAAAAAGATTTCTCGACCTTAGGCCCCCTGGTTCCGGTCCCCTCCTAGTGCACGAGGATGGGTCCCGTTTGGCTAGACAGCAGTTTACTCGGGTGATGCGTATGGCTATCGGAGCTTGCGGTCTCCCAGCCAAGGAATTTGCTGCTCATTCCTTTAGGATCGGCGCAGCTACCACTGCTTTTCACTGGGGATTGTCAACAGATAGAATAAAGACCTTGGGGCGATGGAGTTCTAATGCTTTCAAAAGCTACATCCGTGCTGGCTCATCGGTTTGAACAATGCATGGCTGATCCCTTCTTTTCATTTCCTTCCTTTCCAGGGACCCAGGGCTATGAGATCTGGATGGTTGGGCACAGCATTGTTCATTGGGCCCGGTTGAGAGCAATTGCCAGTGGCCTGGGGTGCCAGCTGGGTCTTCCGGAAGGTGTTCATATCTCATGGATTTCGAGACGAGGGATGCTATGGAGGGAGATGTTGCCAATTGTGATGGCTAGGGCTGATGCTGAAGGCCCCCCTGATGCTCTGGTTGTGCAGCTGGGAGAGAACGACTTGCCTGGCCGAAAGGGCGTGGACTTGCTTCTGAATATTAAGAAGGACTTGGACTATTTGGCTGTGACCTTCCCAAAAATGACTCTTATCTGGTCGCAGATGTTGGAGAGGCGCTTCTGGCGCGACAGTACTAACCCAGCTGCAACGGACTATGCTCGAAAGCGCATAAATCGCGCAGTGGCACAGAAGGTGCACATGTTTGGTGGCCAAGTGATTACGCATCCCGACATAGTGTACAGCAAGATGGCTTTGTTTCGTAACGATGGGGTTCACCTCTCCGATTGGGGAAATGACATCTGGTTGGCCGATTTAGCGGAGGGATTGAAGAATTGGTTACAGCTGTGAGGGTATGTGGCGGCGAGCCCCTTTCGGGACTCTTGTGGCGGTTAGGCATTGAGTGACCTATTGTTGGGGGAGGGGAGGCCTGGCCATCGCCTGCCCCTCCAAGCTTAAGGGTAGTCCGTTAAAGGAATCCGGGGGGTGTGGGATCTTGTCCGAAGCCCGGGGCGGGGCTAGGGCCACTCCACGACCCCATTGGAACCCAAGGGGAACTCGAGTTGGTCTGAATCGACGGGGCTCCCCTTATCAGTGGTTTACCCTTACTGGACTTCCTGCTCTGCGGGCAGGAGTCAGATATAGTCAGGTCCACTCAATGCCTAAGCCAATACCGCTCACATGCTGTAATCAATAAAGTTGTGGCCAAATTTTTTCCCAACATCATTAACCTTATATTCTGTGTCCTGGTCTCTTTATTTCATTCCCGGGAGGGCGGCTTTGGGGTCTTGACACGCAAATCCGCTCCACTTCCGGGTGGGGAGGAGTTGCGGTGGACCGCAGAGCCGCTCTTCCCCACTTCCTGTGGGCGGGGGACTTTGTCCCTCGCAGCTTAGGGAGTCCCCGGCCACGTCAGCAGGCATCCGGCCAATCAGCCGGCTGGGGGCGTGGCCGGGGGCTCCCTTTCAAATAGAGAGGCGCGAGCCGAGAGACTCCCTTTCGGCTCGCTTCCTCGGATCTCCCACCCTCCCTCCCTTCCCTGTAGGCAGGTTTCACCCTATGGCCTTGCTTTGGACTTCGGTTGGTCGCCTGCCCTTGTCAGGGGCCTGGTAGGAATTTTTCCACTTGGCAGATTGGCTGGGCCATTTGGTTTTCGCCTACCACTTAGCAATCGTCACAACTTTGTAAGGTGGCGGTTAGGCATTGAGTGACCTATTGTTGGGGGAGGGGAGGCCTGGCCATCGCCTGCCCCTCCAAGCTTAAGGGTAGTCCGTTAAAGGAATCCGGGGGGTGTGGGATCTTGTCCGAAGCCCGGGGCGGGGCTAGGGCCACTCCACGACCCCATTGGAACCCAAGGGGAACTCGAGTTGGTCTGAATCGACGGGGCTCCCCTTATCAGTGGTTTACCCTTACTGGACTTCCTGCTCTGCGGGCAGGAGTCAGATATAGTCAGGTCCACTCAATGCCTAAGCCAATACCGCTCACATGCTGTAATCAATAAAGTTGTGGCCAAATTTTTTCCCAACATCATTAACCTTATATTCTGTGTCCTGGTCTCTTTATTTCATTCCCGGGAGGGCGGCTTTGGGGTCTCGACACGCAACTCTGGTCCCCCACTCTCGCCTCTGTTTAGCACATAGTACTTCTAAGGGGCCCATGTTTGGTCCCAATAGCCACCAGATGATGTCTGTTCCAAAGCATCCACATCCCTGTTAAGTATAAATTGGTTTAATTGGCACAAAAATGAAAAAAATGTATGTGTATTAATGAAGTTTTAAAATGGGAAATGGCTAGATTCTATGGCTAACATTGGGATAACATTTTCCACAGTAAGTTTCTAAAGGACTCTGAGCTGTAACTAGTTAATGATGACCTGTTGATTGTTTCTCTGTGCTGAGAGTGAACCTTTGATCATGTGATGAAGGTATTGAGTTGCAAATCTCCATTTTGAAGGGAGTTGCCTATTTAGTCTTTCTCAGAACAAGCAGAGAACAAAAGGGTGTGATCATGGCTCTCCAAAAAGAGCTGCATAGCCTTAGGCAGGCTAAGGCAAGCTGGAATTGGGGAGACAGGCACCATTTTGATTTTTGGAGTTATCTTTTATTTCTAAGATGCTGAGCCTGTGCTGGAGAGCACAAGACATCGTATGGATATTTGGGGACATATCTTTGATGCTTATGTTATGTTTTTAAAGAGTTCTGCAAGCAAAAGTTTGAATAATATTTTTTATGGACCTGAGTGATGATTTCTTCCAAAAGGAGCCTGTTCTTATGACTCCGATACCTTCAAACTGTGCATTATTAATATCTGCAACAATAATTAATATCCTTCCCATTGCACTGGGTTGTAATTTAAGCCTAGTGCTAGGGTTCAGATCTGAGTGCAGGGGGATGAGGTCTTCAACCTGAAGCTATATTTATAGCAGGGGGAAGATAGATTAAAACTCTGGCTGGATCTAGACACATCAAAAAGGAGATTCAGGAAAATGTGTTGTAAGCCTCATAAGCAGGAAATCACGTTAGCGAAAGATGGGACTCCACGGCGCCATCTGGTGTCACAGTGTTATAACACATATAAAACGCTTTTTCTTTACTGATGTAGCTGAGTCCTTAGTTTGACCTTCCAAATAAACTTCCAACTGGAATGCTCCCTCCTGTTGCCTTACCCATCACCGTTGATATCTGCAACTGCAACAGTGTGCCCAAAATAGGATGCCACCTGCAAGAGGTAAGAGGATGAAAAACAGCTTGCACCTCCCACTTTTATACTCTCATCATCATCATCATCATCATCTCAACTCATTTTATTTTGGCTTTAAGCCCATAAACATAACAACCAGAAACAGAAACAGAACACCACAGAGTGGTTTACAATTACTAACAACAAAATAGCTTGAAAAAATACTCAGCTGCGTAGAATATGATAAAAGTTAAATTAAAATTTCAAACTGTATATAGCAAACCATTGCGTTTCTTAAGTGTCAGGACTGAGGTCAGAAATTTTGCCATATGTAAAGTTACAATCGGGTCTGTTCATCATCATCATCATCATCATCATTCTGGCAGCCAGTAATAGTAAAGGCAACAATACAAAATAGCCAATCCATATATCTTAATAAGCAATGCTGAAATGAGACCATATGAGAATCAAATACGTGCAGATGAAAAGCAAATAAAAGCAAGAGGCATCCAGGTCAACACACAATTCCATTTAAAAATGACAGATTAAATACAGTGAAAAACAAATAATCTCAAGAGGCCAACTCTCTTTATAAATAAAAAGGATGGGTTGCCAGCCAGCAGAAGGTCATCAAGGACCAGCTGAACCTCCCTCAGTAGGGGGCGCCAAAGTTTGGGTGCAGCCACTGAGAAGACCCTGTGTCAGGTTTCATAATACCCCTTTGGCACAATGTCTGGCTGAGAAAAGCATGCCAGGAAAGAGGCAGGAGGGAAGGGAACCATGTTGCTCAAGGCTTTGTTACCTGCTCACTGGGGAGCGACCACAGAAGACGGAAGTAACGCCTGAAGGTGAAAATTTGCACCTAGGATGGGGAACAGGGATAAGAGAGTCAGGGAGATTTCAAGGGTTAGTGAATCCCACCCTTCATATTTCTCAAGAAGGTGGATGTAAGAAAGCAACCACTGCCCTCCGTTGCTGAGAGTGACCACAGTGTGCCTCACAGGGCACGGTAAGAATAGCACAGATGGAGCCCCAAATCAGGGAGGCAGTGGCAAGCAAAGCCTACATGGTTGTGTCGTAAGTCCTCCCTATGATCCCCCACAACCTGCTTTCAATACAAGGTAATATGTGAAATAATAATGGCAGAGTGGTGCAGAGTTTATTTTTGGCACATTATTAGCACACACTCTGTACTCTGAAGCTAGGTGCCACTGCTCTCAGCCCTAGAACATATACTGAAACAACAGTAAAGACAAGGGTGTCTCTGAGCATGCACAGGCTTCTGCAGGGCTCTTTTGTTTCGGATTAGGTGGAGGGCATGACAGAAGCATACAGGCCTGACGCCCCTGGAACCTCTTGTGTTTGGAATTCAGCACAGCCTGTGCACTTCTTTCCAGATGCGCAGAAGAAAAAATGTAGGTCTCCTGCACAGGACTCACCGTTCCTTTCGTTAGGCTCTTGTTAGGAACGCCCACAACATACTCTGCAAAGAGAAGAGCTGTCTCAGAGGTTGTGAATCACCCAGTAGGCTAAGTTCACAACACTCCAGACATGAGGTTTGTGCTAAAGCGTCCTGCAGACTGAGCTTGGAGACTCGAGAAGCGCTGTCTTAGTTTGGAACACTGTGGCCGAGAAGGGATGGCCCTAGCAACCTCATAAAATCTTACTGATAATGTTAAAAGATGAAAAGGCCCCTGCCCCACACCGCAGGCAAGGAACAGCAACAGCTTGTTGTTCTGTTGCTCCTTACAGCAGCCTGGAAAAATACGTTAATTGTATAATTCCCATTTTACAGATGGAAAGGCTGGGACTAGGAGACACTGATCGGTCTAAAGTCACAAAGTCAGTCCATGACCAAGGCTTGTGTACACCCCATAAGGCACTGCCCCAGGCAAATAGTTCTGGGTTTAACTCTCACATACCTACAATTCCCAGTGCCCTTAGCAAACTACAGTTCCCAGGATTCTTTTTGGGAGGGAGTGTAGGGAGCTGTGCTTTGAATGTGTTTTAAATGTATACTGTGTCTGCAGTATGCAGCTGCAATTCAAATGCCTAGCAATAAGAGCCAATCATTTATGTTGAGCAAAGTTAAGCTTAACCAAGCCAGCTAAGTCTACCTACTGTACCCTGTTGACCGTAGAGCTGAGCCAACATTTCTGAAAAGAAAGAGTTGAAGGGGGGGGCAATTCTGCTGACTGTCCTCCAATTACTTCCCCTGTTGTGTAAATGGAATCTCTCAGGTTTTTCCCACAATACCCTAAACAATGCTAGGATGTTGAGCAGGGGTCCTCAAACTTTGTCAGCAGGGGCCCGGTCCACTGTCCCTCAGACCCTGTGGGGGGCCGGATTATATTTTGAAGGGGAAAAAATGAGTGAGAGATGATGAGCAGCGTGCAAAAGGGCTCGGGAGAGGGGCTGCCACCAACAAAGCCCTGCCACCTTCCTACTCTAGGCAGGGCGGGAAGAAGACAGGAGGAGGAAGGGAGGAGGTGGCAGCGCTGCCGTGTGAGGGAGAGGGAAAGAACGCGTGTGCTGGTGATCCACATGCTGGCGATTCCCGGACCGTCCAGGGGCCGGATTTAGAAGGCAATTGGGCCTGATCTGGCCCTCGGGCCTTAGTTTGCCGACCCATGTTGTTGAGGATGCCAACATGCAATTGCCACTTTCAGAAGCTAGGGTGGCTGGAGAGAATTAGGAGGGGGAAAGGAAGTAGACGTGCCACTGCTAATGGTGACCCCCCCACCTCTGAGGAACTATCAGAGAATTTCTACTTCACCTGAGAATATTTGACATAATGGCTTCCTTTCCCTCCCCAATTTTGCCATTCATTAAAATGATGGAAAATTTCAGGAGGTTACATTTGCTCAGCTCCCCCCCCCCAAAAAAAACCACCCCTGGCAAAGACTCATTCCCTTACCTGGCGACTCAGGGTCCTCATTCAACTCCCCAAAAGCCACTGAATACCCTGCGTGGATGGAAGGATGAGAAGATTTAGTCATCTGGCAAAATCTCTAAAGCTAAGAAGGACTCGCTGTGCTCCTACCCGTGAGCAGCAGAAGCAGAATGAAGTATGAAAAGTATGTATTAATATAGTATGTGTTAATATATGTGAGTCTGCTTAGTTTGCATGACTGACATAGTTTAGATTTCTCCACCCCCCCCCCCGATATAAAGTTCATATTTTCTAGGGCACACTGGAAGCCTTGCCTTAGAGGCTCAACTATCTGTAGACAATTCCTTCCACAAGGGCTAGTTCTGGACCAAAGGGCCAAGCCAGAATGGGGAGGGCAGTGGCGAGAGGAGGGGAAGCACAACTAGTGCAGCACCTTCGCACCGGGCTTTGTTTTGTTTTTAACTTGATTGAGTTATATTCCCATCCCCTTCCCAAATTGTGTTTTCTGTTCCATGTGGATGAACTTTCCCCCAAACCACTTGGAACAGAGTCAGTAACTGGGGAAGAAGGAGTGCTGCTGGGAGCCAGTATGCTTGGGTACCATTTATGAGCTGCAGTCCTGGAAAAAGGAACAGTTGTTAAGTATAATTGTTTAACGCACATTGAAATGCAAAATAAATATAGAATGTGCCTGTATTAAATACTGTGAAGCGTGACTGGAAATTTCAATTGAAGCTGAAGAACAGTCCAACAGGTTAATCATTAGTGGGGCTCTATCATGGGACTGTATCTCTCCTGGATCAGTCACATGAAAGAGATCCTATTAAATGTCTAATTAGCATATGCTAATCTGCAGGCATCCATCTTGGGTAGAGTGATTTGTTCTAAGCTACTGAAAAGAATGGACGTGTTAACCTCTGTCCTCCAGTAAAGAGCCTCGGGCCACTGGAGGCTGTTTGCGGGAAGAGACAGAGCTTTAATTTTTAGCTCAGGATACAAGCTATGTGCAATCTAAGATATTATGCCTTACACTAGGACAAGTATGAGAAACTATGCATCTACTTGGAAGTAGCTTTATTTGTTTTAACTTGTTTTGGAGTTAAGTTCTGTATGTAAAGCTTTTGAACCCTGTTTTTGGACTGTAGAATTTTTATTTCAAATGAGAGTCATTTTTTTTCACCCAACGGCTTCCTTGTGTGCAGTATTCATAACCTCAATAACAGTAGCATCAAAAGCAGGGGAGGCAAAGGCATTCTCCCCCTTGCTGAGGCGTTAGAACAGTCTTTGTCAACTTCGAGACAAAGTCCAAAGAAAGAGATGGGCAGGAGATGTATGGGGCAGGGGAAGAGTGGGGTCCCTCTGGGTCTCACCCACTTTTGGTGTGCAGCCCACAAAAGATTTATCCCCAAGGGGATGTGGCTTTTGGGGGTAAAAGGCTTCCTTGCATTCTTTCCTTAGCCTGTTCCTAAACTCCTCTTAACTCCTCTTATAAGCTCTGCCTCTCTCTCAGCTCCTCCAGCGTTTGCAGATGAAGATGCATGCCCCCTTACCTCGATAATCTTCGAAGTCTATGGCGGTGAAAGCTGTGGCTTGCAGCTGTTTTGGTGTCCACAAAAGGGTATGTTTGAGAGGAGCACTTGCTAGGACCATGGACAAATTGGATGAATAGATCCGACCTGGAAGAGGAGCAAGGCAGAGGCATCAGTCCTTCGGCAAGGCTGGGATCACCTACGTGAGGCAGCAGAGGCGGCAGGACAGACAATTTGTGCTCTTGTTCCCACAAACCAGGTGCTAAAAAGGACGGAGGTCAACTGAACAGGGTCTGCCTCACCCTGCTGAATAGTATGGAATGCAGACTAGTCACTAGCAAGCAGAGGCTAAATGTGGATTTCTCACACTCTCTAATAAGAAGTAGCTGCTGGGTCAGGCAAGTGGCCCATCTAGTCTGGCATCCTGTTTTTTCAGAGGTCAACCAGGGGTCCCCAAGGGAAAGCCATAAGTGGGAACTGGTGCAAGGGCACTCTCCCCTCCTGCCGTTTCCAGAAACTGCTATTCAGAAGCATGTTGCCTCTGACAGGAACCACATATCCATACAATTAGAAAAGGACTAAGGAGCGTAGTTAAATATGTGATTATGGCGGTGAGGCTTTTATATGCACAAAGATGGAAGGACTCATCGTTACCAACTATGGAAGAATGGTTGTTAAAATTAGTGGACTTAGCCGAGATGGCAAAATCAACCTGTTTAATCAGAGCAGAGTCATTGCTAACATTTACTGAAGATTGGAAACCTCTCATAGACCTTTTGTGTGAAAAAGAAAAGGAACTAATGACATTTGGGTTTGAGGACAGAAGATAATGCTGGTTTATAGAAAGTGGTTTTACTGGGTGTTATGTTGGAGTGACTGAGTTGAATAACATTTATATGTAGCAAACAGATGAAGAATTGGAAGTTTTGTATTTTCTTTCTTTCTTTCCTTCTTTCTTTCTTTCTTTCTTTCTTTCTTTCTTTCTTTCTTTCTTTCCTCTCTTTCTCGTCCCTTCTCCCATTTATCCCTTCTCTATTGCTCTATCCCCCTTCTTTGCTTTCTTTTTGCTTTGTTCTTACTTAAACGTTTTGATAAAAATATAATAGATAATAATTTTTCTATCCCTTTCTGCAAACTCTAATAAATTTTATTTAAAAAGAGGGAGAACATATCCATCAGGGATTGTAGCTATCGATGGCCTTAACTGGCCTCCCCATACTCCTGGAGCTCTCGGTCTACAGAAGTGGCAGGGAGCCTGTCCCACTACAGATGTTTCTGGATTCGAACTCCCATCAACCTCCAGCCAACATGGCCAAGAGTCAGGGAAGATGGGAGGTGTAGTCCAACAACATCTGGAGAGTCCTTTGTCTGCTGTGGGGAAGGGGGGGGGGAATGAAGGCACTTACCTGCAAAGTAATATCCACCAGGAGCCCCAAGTAAGAGTCTCCCAGACTATGGGGAGAAGAGAGGAGGTCAGAGTCACAAAAGGACAGCCACACAAGACTAGAATAAACCCTGTGAACAGCTGCCCACCCCCCACGAGACCAAGAGGCTGGCATGCCAGCTCCACACACACTTCTACAAATCTAGAGAAGTAAACATCTGCCTCTATATGCCAGGCGGAAAAAAAGTTTGCTTTGCTCTGCACACTCAAGGACGACTTCTGTGTGACACCGAAGCTTGCGGCCAGCATTTTGGCAGCTGATTGCTTCACAAAAAAAGGCACAGCCTCTGATGTGTGTTGAGCAAACCACCTATTTGCGACTCAGAAGACATCAGCAATTACCCGCTAACCTAAAACAATAGGCAACAACCGCCTCTTTACAGCTGGTCCGTCCCCCCACTGAGCTATGTTGGCAATTCCAGTGATGATTAAGGCCCTATTCACACCATACATTTAAAGCACTAAGGTACCACTTTAAAGAGTCATAAAGGTAAAGGTAAAAGGTAAAGGGACCCCTGACCATCAGGTCCAGTCGTGTCCGACTCTGGGGTTGCGGCGCTCATCTCGCTCTATAGGCCGAGGGAGCCGGCGTTTGTCAGCAGACAGCTTCCGGGTCATGTGGCCAGCATGACAAAGCCGCTTCTGGCGAACCAAAGCAACGCACGGAAACGCTGTTTACCTTCCCGCTGGAGCGGTCCCTATTTATCTACTTGCACTTTGACGTGCTTTCGAACTGCTAGGTGGGCAGGAGCTGGGACCAAGCAACGGGAGCTCACCCCGTGGCAGGGATTCGAACCGCCGACCATCTGATCAGCGAGCCCTAGGCTCTGTGGCCCACAGCGCCACCTGGGTCCCATAAAGAGTCATGGCTTCCCCCAAATACTTCTGGGACTTCGTGTTTGTTAAGGGTGCTTGGGAGTTTTTGGGAGACCCCTATTCCCTCCACAGAGCTCCAGTTCACAGAGTTCCCCGTGAAGAGGGATTGATTGTTAAATCACTCTGGGAATTGTGTCTTGGGTGTGGGGAGCTGTGCTTCTTGGGCCTATGCCCCTCTCCCTCCCAAAACTCACATCAGAGATGGCGGAGCTGAATCCAGCCTCACAGTAGCGCTGGTCATTCGCTGATTGAAGGCAAAGAAACAGAAAAGCAATGTAAATCAACTGGGTGACAGTGCGGGGAAGATCCCTCACATCAAGGATGGGGAGCCTGCGGCCCTCTGGATGTTGCTGGACTTCAACTCCCATCAGCCCCAGCAAGCATTTCCAGAGGCCAAGGATGAAGGGAATTGAAGATCCACAGGTCCCCCAACCCTACTCTGCACACATACCCGGACACCATACCCCAAACACCATTCCTCCTTCGACTTCGGACTGGGCTGCCTAAACATGGTCTTTTTACCACATTTATTTTCTTATCACTGGGTATTGGTTATGTACATGCATATTTAACTTACTAAAACATGAATTGTAATCAGAAAACCTAAGTTAAATATACATTCACATCACCAATTACTTATCAATGTTTCGTATCAAAATAATTTCATATTAATTTAATATAAATAATCTGGCCGTCCTTTGCCATAACATCCCCCCCCCCCCGTTGATAAAAATTGACATGTTAAGTTGGGCTTATACACTTTATTAATAAAATTTGCACAAATGATTTGTAAAACAGTTTTTAACGGCTTATATTGAGGACATTGAGGACAAATTGTGCTGGTTGCAGGGTAGGAAGAAGGCATGGAAGTGGCACTTTCCCTAATGGAATAGCCTCCACTTGACATTGCAAGGCTCTGGTTTTCCAGAAGGACCCAAACATCTTTCTTCTAGAATGGGGAGGGATTGTTGTGACCAGTGTGGTTTGGGTGAAGCCATGCATGCTGTTTGTTTGCAATTGAGCACGTAGGAGCATGGGGCAAACCACTCGGCAGCCGTTTACACGAGGCCAGACATGGAATATGAGCAACCTAGAGTGGTCTGAAAAGCAAAACAAGGGTGCCATTCGTTCAAAGGCAAAGTTTCTGGGCAAAAATTATTCACACCCTCTATTGCACCTTCCCTGCCACCCGCATATTGCACTCACCATTTAGTGTCAACTTGTAAAATGATTCCATGCGGATGTCGCGGCATGGCGAGAATTCAACAAAGCGCTGCAGGCCACTTGTGGCTAAGAAACAGCTGCCCACAGGGGTCTTTGTGGCCTCCTCTTCGCCAGAAATGACATTCCAGTGCTGCAGAGGGGCACAAGCCTGGTGGGGTGAAAAACTGGGGTGAGCAGGATGTTGTATCATTGACAATCACACCCCTCCAGGAGGGACAACCTGGTAATTGCAGAGGATGGGTGGCCATTCACCCTACTTTGCAGAGGATTGTCTTATATTTAAAAGGCTATCAAAGGGCAGTCCGACTTTTGAAGGTTTCCTCTGAAGGGCTCCTTTCTTTAAGGCAGAAAAATATTAAGGAGGGAGAGCAAGGGCCTTTAAGCTGCCCATCAACACTTAACAAGGGATGTGGGTGGCGCTGTGGGTTAAACCACAGAGCCTAGGGCTTGCTGATCAGAAGGTTGGCGGTTTGAATCCCCGCGACGGGGTGAGCTCCCATTGCTTGGTCCCAGCTCCTGCCCACCTAGCAGTTCAAAAGCACGTCAAAAGTGCAAGTAGATAAATAGGTACCGCTCCAGCGGGAAGGTAAGCGGCTGCTCTGGTTCGCCAGAAACGGCTTCGTCATGCTGGCCACATAACCCGGAAGCTGTATGCCGGCTCCCTCGGCCAGTAATGCGAGATGAGCGCCGCAACCCCAGAGTCGGACACAACTGGACCTAATGGTCAGGGGTCCCTTTACTTAACATCTGGGCAGCAAACTGAACAAAGCAGACAGGTTTTTCTGGTCATAAGTCTTCCTCACTATAGTGAGATGTATTGCGTTTGGTGAAATTATCGTTAGCTGAGTTGCTTAAATAATGCAGACAGCGTCCAGGGAGAAAAGTCTTGTTAACACTATACTAAGCAAAACTGAATTAAAGAATGGTGCATAATTTGAGGAGAAAGGAACAGAAAGGAACTGACTTTCTTAGGTCAGGCCAAATTGCCTCAGAACTAACCAGCCAATCAGAGCATGTGCTCCCTCAGTGAAGATCATGCCACTCTGCCTGGTTGCTAAGCAACACCTCCTCCCACCCCTTGGCTAGTTGACTAACTCTGAACATAAGTAGCCAGTTTTAACCCTTATTTTATTAACAGGAAGAGCCTTGCTGTTGCTCTTCCAACAATTATAAGCTGCTTCCAGGCGACCTGTTTATTGAGTATTTGTCCCGATTTGCCTGCACAAAGTTTGTGGGGAGGCTGTACAACATCTAAAGTTTATCGAGCGTTCCTTCTGGTTTGTTTGCAGCGAGGCTTGATTTAATTCCACCCCTTTCTGCTTCTGAAGCTTCTCTGAGACGGTCTGTTTATTGTACCCACCACAATGTTGTCTTTCCAGGTGCTCACAGATGCTCCGAACCATTGATTAGTCTTGAAGGTTTTCAAAACCACATTGTGCAGCTGCTCGACCTCATCACCTGGCCAGCAGCGGCATAGGAAAAGGAAGAGAGGAGTCAGATTTGAAGGCAGAAGCTACTGACCCACCGTATCATCCCCCTCAGCCACATGCCACCCATGAGTAGTCAGTCTGACTCCAGGTTTGTACATGCAGGCAGGATGCCATTAGCTCTTTCCCCACATCTCACCAGATGCCAATCTCCAAATAGCTCCTATTTCTCCCATGCCACCTCACGTTCATGATTCAGCCGGGATCTCATCCTCGGCCCCCGATTTTCTCACCCCCTAACCTCACATGGCTTCCCCACCATAACCATCATTTTCCATTTCCTTTCAGGGTGGACCTTGCAGGGCAAGCTCAGAGCGGTGGCAGTAGCCACACATGTGCAAGACAGCCATGAATGATGCACATACAGTGATTCCATTGCTTGGAATGTTCAGTTGGACATCACTGAAATACTTGAAAGAAATCTCTGAAAATGGTTGCCAGGTGAATTAAGTTCATTTTGTTGTAATGACTCCTAGTCCATCTTCATCTTCATTCCTGCTCAGCCACCCCCTTCCATAAAAGGGGGCCTGGACTCTTAGCTTTCATGTAAAAAGTAAGTCAATCAGACATCCACTAAGAAAGTTGGATAGCCAAAGCATGGAAGCAACATTCTAAGGCAGGCATAGGCAAACTTGGCCCTCCAGATGTTTTGGGACTACAATTCCCATCATCCCTGACCACTGGTCCTGTTAGCTAGGGATCATGGGAGTTGTAGTCCCAAAACATCTGGAGGGCTGATTTTGCTTATGCCTGTTCTAAGGCTTATTAGGCAGATACAGAGGCACTGCTCTTGCTAAGGATGCTTAGGGCATTTAACACTGCTGCTAAGTAATCAGAAGGAATGTGAGGAATTTCCTGCATCTTCCCAATCCCTGCTGAACAGATTAGTTTTTTTCTACAGGAGCCACTTGCAACAAGAAATACAGGTAAAGAAACCAAGTGAATGATGCCTCGCACCATTGTGGCTGGCACAAATTAAACAAGGTAACCTTTTCTACTATGGAAACACAATTATGGGCAAATCTTCACCTGTTGTTGACGTTTTGAGTGAGACTGCCCATTGCTGCTTGTATAGACCCCATAATGACCCCAAAATCATGGGGGAATCACTCACCTTTGGTATCAAATGGAATGGGGGTGCAGGCACTGCCGCTAGGTGCCCAGGGACACAGATAGACAGCACCCGCCTCCGTCACACCAGTCTGAGAGGTGCTGGCCTTTGGGGCCCCAACCACCACATTCATGCTAGGGTGGGAAAAAAGGTCAGTCTGGATCTGGTAGGATGCAAGGCAGGGAGCCAGCAGCAGGTGGAGCCAGTGACAGGCAGAGCCAACTACAGGTACACCTCATCCCTGCTGTCAGTTTCCTATCTCAGGCCCTCTTCACCTTCCCTACTAGGGACAGAATCACAAATGTTTGTGCACAGCGGCCTCATGTGGCAAACCACCAGTTGGAAGAATCTCCCTGCTAGGAATGTTTTACAAGCCTCTGCAGTAGCCCTGGCTGCTCAGCCCAGCTGGACCACGAGGGTCTTGCACTAGTCCTTTGCTAATAATAATAATAATAATAATAATCCCTAACCATTGGTCATGCCAGGTTGCAAACGATGATTGTCTTATTATAGGAACAAATTCTATTGCCTCATCTTGGGGAAACTGCTTAATTCCCCCCCCCCCCGTTCCTGCATTTTAAGAATGATCTGCCCTTCCCTTTTCACCCTTTCCATGCTGCTCCTGATGCATCTGTTTGAAGACAGGGTATCTCTGGCAGCCAGATGTTAATATTAGGATGAATATTGTGCTGTATCCGGGAATACAGCACAATATTTATTGCACCCGCTCCCCCCATCCAGCATTGACACAGCCCTAGCATTCTTGAACTAGTACAACCCCTGCCCCGGGCCTTTGTTTAGACCCCTGCCGTAGAGCTCTGTAGACCTTGTCTAATATACCATTTAAGTATGCACATCTGCATGGTGCCTGCATCCAGTCAAGGTTCAATGAATAAAAACCTCATGCACCGCTGTCATGCATTTTGCCAGCCAAATAGGCTGTTGGCCTTTCCCGAGACATCTGTTGTCATCTTTCAAGTCCCTGTTGTCCACCTGAGGTCCCAGTTACAGGTAGGTAGCAGTGTTGGTCTGCCGTAGTCAAAATAAAATAAAAAATTCCTTCCAGTAACACCTTAGAGACCAACTAAGTTTGTTATTGGTACAAGTTTTCGTGTCTGAAAAAGTGTGCATGCACACAAAAGCTCATACCAATAACATACTTAGTTGGTATTTGTAAGGTGTTACTGGAAGGAATTTTTTTAATTTTGTCCTGAGGTCATGTTAGTGCAGCATTCCCTCCCGCCATGCTGTGCCATGCCCAGTGCTGTCCTACCTGCCTTTACTGTCCCAGTAGAAATCCAAGGCAAACCCAAAATAGCTTCCGTTGGGTCCAGAGTACACTGTTGGAGAACTTGCATCTAAGTTGAGGGTCCATACTGAGGAACAGAGGAGCAAGAACCCCACCAGACAGCGCAAGAGGAGGGCAAACAGACCCAAGGAATGACCTCCTCCTGCCATCACCGGCATCTTCTCCCTCCTCTTCCCACTCCAAATCCTGGGTGTTTTACCCATTAACACTGTCTCTTCTGTGCTCATAACAGTGACCACGGTCATGACACATTTCCTCAAGCTTTTCCTCCCCTGCTGAAGCCTTTTCAGCTGAAGATGATAACATTTATCAGAAGTCTCTCAGGAATTTCCCAACAGGAACTCCCTGGGTGTGTTCAGCAATGACCACTTGGAGCAGTGATGTTCGGCAGCAGTAACAGGCACGATCAACCATGGACAAGGCGGCTCTGGGGAACCACCACTGCCATTTCCAGGCTAGTGTGCACAAGTATGAGCTGTGTGGTCTTCCATACACGATCCCAACCCCATCTGTCCTTGGGGCATAGAGATCAGAAACACATGAGATGAGACAGACCCTTGGGAAGTGCTCTGAAAGCTCCTGTTCCTAGCCTGGAATGCTTTGAGATTAGCTACAGTCACACAGTGGTAAGAGCAAACATTTTTACTGGATCCTGCAGGGTTCTTAAAGTGGAGTTATGAGTCAGAGCCGTTTTCAAGCAGCAGGGCTCAATGCGTTGCAACATATGATTAGAAACGTATGTGGAGCTTTGAGAGTTGGGTTCTAGGGAAGTGTTTTCAAAGAGTGGGTGCAATCCAGAAACTTGCAAGAGACCAGTTCAGAATGTACAGCAGACCCTCCGACTACCACTAAACATCCTGAAATGATTTAAGTTTACAGGGCAGGAAGGCTACAAAGACCCAGCTGCAAAGCCTCTTTCCCACTGGATGCACTTGAGCAGGGGTCAGCAACCTTTTTCAGCCATGGGCCGGTCCACCGTCCCTCAGACCATGTGGTGGGCCGGACTATATTTTGGGGAAAAAAGAAAAAGAACGAATTCCTATGCCCCACAAATAACCCAGAGATGCATTTTAAATAAAAGGACACATTCTACTCATGTAAAAACATGCTGATTCCCACTGTCCGCGGGCTGGAATGAGAAGGCGATTGGGCCGCATCTGGCCCACGCGCCTTAGGTTGCCTACCCCTGCACTGGAGCATTCAGGACATCCCATTTTCTATCCCACTCGCATGTGGGAATGTTTTATCAGCCAAGCACAGTCGCCCCCTCCCTGACCGCAGGGACCGCAGGGGAAACCAGCACAGGCCTTATCAGGAAACATAAGCAAAAGAAACAGCATGGTGGTTGTTTAGAGGGAAAAGTGAGAATGGGTGATATGCTCACAGGGATGAGTTCACCCTTTGTACCAATTTCTTAATTCGCCAGCGAAACTAGGCTCTGTTTGTAATGTTCTCCAATGCACACACTTCCTGGCTTTGCTTCCTGCACTGTGCTACCAGCTATGATGGCACACAGCTCCTATTTCTCCTATACATCAAATTCAGTTGAGACAATGGAAGTGCTGAACCATTATCTGGGCTCCATAAGGCCAATGAATTAAGGCTCAATCCAGACAAGGTAGAAGTGCTACATGTGGTTCTTTTATTCTCAGTGGTGTCCACCTGCTGCAGATGGAGTAATCAGATTTGCAGCCCAGCAGCGCTCAATGATTCTGCTTTGCCGTAGAAAGCTCAGGTGGCTTCCATGGAATGGACTGCCTTCTGCTGGCTGGCAGACAATTTCAAGCCCTTCTAGGAAGACAGCCTTGCTGCAGTTATCCACTCCTCAAACCTGGGCAGGGTAACTTGCTAGTTTGTGAATTTGGACTTGTTGCTGGTGGAATCTCTCACTTGTCCTTAAGCAGCTGCCACGGCTCCTTACCAGTTTCCAGGCTGAATACAAAGTGCAGCTGATGCCCTTCCTGCTTGGGATTTGAACAAGTTTGGAAAGTGCTTGAAAAATTGCCTGATTCTTGTCTTGGCTTCCCTGCCCTGAGCTCAACTTCACAGGCTCTTCTCAAACTGCTACTCCGGTGAAGCAGCAGCAGGCACTCAAGGAAGAGGGCCTTCTTCGTGGTGGCACTCCCATCTGTGGAACACTCCCCAGGGAAGCTTGCCTGATGCTTGCTACACAATGTCCTTCTGATGGCAAGCAAAAGGCCTCATTTTCCTAAGTTTAAAAAGAATAAATCCTGAAATATAAATTGATGCATACTGAATTATTTTGTATTTTATTAAATATTTTTTGATATATGTATTTTTAATTCTTATATTGAAGGGTAAGTGTATTTAAAAAAAAAACATCTGAGCTGGTGAGCAAGAGGGACCATGAGGACAGGAAGATCTTGCCCCACTGCTGGGACACGACTCATCTTGAATACCAATGTGCAAATCAGGATTATGTTCTCTGCAACTTAACTCTTTTCCTGCTTCCGAGACTACCTCAGCTAACACACACAAGGCCACTCCAATGTTACTGAATGTGATGATCCTTTTCCTGCAAGTGTTCAGCGAGGATCAGGAGACGAGGGTTCCAGAATCTCAGACGTGGATTTGGGCTGCATCAATTCAATGAGCTAATTGGTCACTTGAACATGGTCCAATCTTGGGAGTGGCAAATTGAGGGAAGATGGATCATAGCAACAAGGGAATCTTAAAAGGGATGAAGACAGATAGGGATATTTTCCCCCCAGCAATAGAAACATGGTACATGGCATGAAGCTAGGAGGACCAAAGGGAATAAAGGGGATGGGAAGATCAGTCAGTGCTCTGTGCAAATAGCAAATAAATGTGGGGCCATAAATAGGGGTGACGGCAGTGGGAAGAGTCACAACATGAGGACTAGCAACTTGAATCTGATCCTTTGGGAAACAATTACACACACGCTTTCCCCCAAATTACTAGTTTATTAGAAAGTTTATTTTCCTCATTTTTACAGCATGTATATATATTTATATATATACTTTTTATGTGACAAAAGTTAAATATAGCCTGCCAATACTGAAGTAATAGTGCGTTCTCTTTTGTGGTAAGCACTCTTGTGGAAGTCCAGTCTCCTCCTCCCTGCTGGGGTGCTGTGTCTCTCCTCTGAACCTCAAGGGAATGAAGCACTGAGAAATTAATACTGTTACTTCTTGAATTATCTACAGCGACTACCAAGAACCGAGTCCCTTTGTCACAGCAGCAGTTTCCAGTGCTTGTCTCGTTGTAGCCAAGGGTTAAGGAAGCTTAGAAGCAGTTCAGAGTCTTGCCATTTCAGGGCAGCAGCCAGCAGTGGTTATTTCTGAATTTCTGAAATGGGAGGCTGCATCTCAGGATATACAAGCAAGTAGCGCCCTTTGGGTCTGGACACGTGTCCCAAAACAGCCACTGCTTTGCAGGATCTTGGCCTCCTTTTGCACTCAGCAAAAGAACCTTGAGATTCCGGGAGCCCCCGCTTTCTAGTTTGGGGCCACACCCTGTGGAGTGGCAACTGGGTGATGTCTTTTCTCTCAAGGGGCAGCTGTGAGGAAAGGGCATCCCATAGAAGAAAACCCCAAGAGGAAAAAAAGGGAAGGGATTCGGAACAAAAACACACCACTCAAAACCTCTCCAAAACATAAAAAGGCACATATTTGAAAACAAGGAGCCTTAACACACACACACACACCCATCCACACCTAGAAGCTATGTTGTTGTTGTTGCAATGACTCAAAACAAGTGGTTGAATCCCAGGGAAAATAGCTGGGCTCTTGGGTGTTGTTGTTGTTTTTGTGGGTCCCATCTATTCCTGTGACCAGAAAGTGACTGTTTGCTTTGCCAAACAAACAGGCTGTTTCTCTCAAACTTAAGGGGCCTGGCTACCGACTGAAACACACAGTGAACGACACCTCAGCTGCCTCACAAACCTGCCTTTTCACAGCAATTACAAGAGATGTCATTACACAGGATGGACTTTGTTAGCTATGCGACAAAGGAGTCCAGATCCCTGCTCCTTTGTTTATTTCCAAATCCTGTGACATTTCCTCCTATAAAATGAAAGTATTTTTTATGGTACATTTTAAAAAAATGAGCTCAATTAAAATATACATGCTTGAAATCATTCTGTGCCCTAGCCATAACTAGAAGCATTGAACCTTTGACAAGAATTTCCTTTCCAACTACATTAAAATGTATAGATAACTAAAGCCACCTGAACGAGTACCACTCAAAGAACGGGCTGTAAAAATTGTTATTGCGGTATACTATCAATATGGAACATTTGTCAGAGGAGCTACAAAAAGCAGCATTGACATGTACAGAGTTCAGTGCAATTTCTTAAATTCTTTTTTTTTCTTCTTCTGAAAAAAAAATCATAAGTTAATAAGGAACCATCAATATTACAGAGGATAGGAGTACAAGTTACAGAGTCATGTTCAGGATGTTCACAGGACTCCAGTACAACATATTGCTTCAAGGACTGATAAAGGAATTGCTCTCTGCTTTCTCAGCGGCCCCGTAAAGGGTGTGTAAAAAGGAGAGCGCTGCCAAGCTGGTCTGGGGGTGGAAACTGGTCACTGAAAAGCAACTTCCCAGTTTGTGGTGCTCAGTGGGAGCTGCTGAACATGGTTCCCCAAACAGGAGCTGGAGAGAGGGGAGAGGGCAACAGAGGAGATGGATCAAGTGCTGAGTATTTCTTGGTTCTGCTGCTCGGGTTAAGCTTTAAGGTGGATTCAAATCATTAACTTTCACGCTTTATACTTGATATCGATGCCCAAATAAGATAGGTGTGTATACCCACTTTAGGTCTTCAGAGTGGGTAGTGAATGATTTATAACACGTTAATTTGAAATTAAAAAAGGGGTGCATTTGCTAAAGGGCTGCACATCCCTGAAGAAGCAAAGAAACCACCTCCCTGGGCGCACGAGCCCCCAAATATCCTTGCAAGCAAACCACCAGCAGCACAGCTCTCCCATCTTTCACAGTCCTGTTCTCTCGAGCCTCCCTGTCCCTGCCTAATCCTCCCCCTTCTTGGGCTGTTCTCAGGTCCAGAGACAGCCGCCGCCTTCCCAAGAACGAGAGAGACTGATGCACACGCACAGAGACAGACAGACATGCCCCTGTCCTCTCTTTCCCCTAACCCTCCCCTTCCCGATAGAGGCTGCCTCTCTCGTTCCTTCATGTGCCGTGGCTGGGAGGGTGCTGCAAATCCTGTCCTGAGAAAATGGGGTGCAGGAGAGGGTGGAGGTGCAATGCCGTGGCAGCCGCTGTCGCTGGCCGGGGTGCCAGGAGGGTCGGGTAGAGGGCAGCGTGGTGGACAGGATGGAAAGTGAAAGGACCCGGGTGGATGGCAGAAGCGGGGATGATATGGATGGGGTGGCTGGCCAGGAAGGTGGCAGGGTGCCCTGGGATGATGGAGTGGGTCAAGTGGGACAAGGAGATGGGGGTCAAGTGGGGCTGAGGGATATGGTGCACTTGAGCAAGAGGTTGGGGGTGAGGGTGGGGGTGGATGCCAATGGCTGCGGCTGCGGCGGCAGCATGATGCTGCAGAATGGCGTGCTGCACGGTGGTGATGGAGGTGGCTGCGGCTGCGGCTGGCTGCTGGATGTGGATGGGCTGCAAGGCAGGAGCTGTGGCTGGAGCCAGGGCGGCAGAGGCTGGGAATGCCTTGACCTGCTTGGCTAGGAGCTGCTGCTGGATGTGCTGCTGGGCTGCCTGCTGGAGTTTGCTGTACTTCTCCATCTCCTCCGGGGTGAAGGTGATGGGCTGGCTTTCCAGTGGTGCCAGGGAAGAGTCGTCGCTGCCTTCCGCCTCCCCGCTGATGCTCGGCTCCGCACTGTGTGGGACGTAGCTGGGGAAGGGCTCCACTTCAGGGGCCAGGGGCACCATCCTGCCTTCGAGGGAGACAGGCTGGGCGCTGCCATCCAGAGGCTCAGCAACTTCGCTTTCCGCGGGGGCAGGGAACGGGTGCAGCACGGGCAGGTCGCCGGATCCAAAGTGTTCCGGGAGGGCTGGCGGCTCCAGGGGCATGGCAGCCATCTCTACGCCCGCTTCTTCTGGCTTCTGATCACCCAGAAGGCTCTCCTGGGTCTCTATCACCAGAGTTTCGTCCACTGTGGGTTGGCTTGCTGCAACTGCCTCCCCACCATCGTGGGGGGTTTCGTCAAGCTCAGACAGCTCCAGCTCCTCCCCGGTCCCCAATCCTAATCCAGACTCCTCACACTGCTTGGCGTTTGGCTTTCGGACTGTGGGCAGCTTCCCGATCAAGGGAAGGACCGGCTTGTTGCCTAGGGAGGGAGGGAGCTTTGGGCCAAAGTAGCCTTGCGGGGGATCTTTCAGCTTGATCCCAACCTTGTGAGGCCCTGAGGGGGATTCCTCACTGCCGCTGGGCTTCTTCTCCACCTTCCTGGACTGAACTTTTTCCAGGAGGAGCTTAGCTGTGGCAGAGTTCTTCTCCTCAGAGCTGCAGTTGCTCCCCAGGCTGGAGTTGCCGCTGTTTTGGGAGAGGCTGGTAGTGGTCCCTGTTGCTTCATCACCTCTTGCTTCCTCCTTCCTCGCGGGCCCTTCCCCCGGTCTGCCTCTGAAATAGTGGGGGGACTGGGAGCGGTAGATCTTTGAGCGGATAAAGTCTCGCCGTGCGGATCTCCTCTCCCCAGGGCTTTCGTGGCCACGGGACCCCTTCCTGGAGAGAGACCGCTGGGAGAGGCTCCTGGCACTCCGGCTGCGCTCCCGGCTGTAGCTCCTGCTCCGTTTCCAGCTGTGCCCAGTCCGGCTGCGGCTCCGCCGCTTACCCCGGCTGTGGCTACAGCTGCTGCTGCGCGTCCTGCCCCGGCTTCTCGTCCTCGACCTCCCCCTGGTGTGGGTTCGGCTGCGGCTCCGGGATCTGCTCCTGCTCAGGCTGTAGTCGTCTTCTGAAGAAGAATATTTGTGCCGTTTCGACCTGCGCTTGGAACTGGCGTAGTCAGAATCGTCCTCTGAGTCGTGGGAGCGCTTGGTGCGGCTCCGAGAGCGGTCGCTGTAGTCACTGTAGCTGTCTTCCGAGTAGCTGCGCCGCCGACTGTACCGGCTGTTGTCAGAGGAGGCATATGAACTCGTTGAGTAGGACCTCTGGGATGACCTTCGGGAGGAATGCCGACGCCCCGAACGGGAGCGGCTTCGGGAACAGTTGCTGCCAGAGTCGTAATCGTCACTGTATTGCGAAGCAGACTTCTGCCGGAAGTGCTTGTGGCAGGAATCCTCGGCGCTCTCGTAGCCACCGCTGCTCTGCCGGCCTCTGTGGCTGGAGTGGGTGGAGGTGGAGGCCCGCCTCTTGGCGGTGGATGATGCCTGCTGCGGGTCCCCTTTGGGTTTCTTGCCACCGTGCTCTTGGGAAGAGGTGCCGCCGTCCTCTTTCTTGTTGCTGCTTTCTTCAGTGGAAAGAGACTTCCGCTGAGAGTCTGGAGCACACCACTTTCTTTTCTTGAGATGGCCAGTTTCGTCGGCCCCTTGCGTCCGCTCCAGCTCCGTGGCAAAGGAAGGCTTGCTCTTTTTGTGTTTGTGTTTCTTCCGCTTCTTGGATTTCTCTTCTGCCAGGTCCCCATCCCTGCTTTTGTCTTCTGCCTCACCTTTGCGCCTGCGTTTGTGTTTTGTGGACTTCTTGTGCTTCTTCTTCTTCTTGTGCTTGTGGGATTTCCCCACTTTGTCCTTGCGGCCAACAAGGCTGCCTTTGCTGCTGTCTTCTGGCCCCTCACCCTTGCCAGCCGACACAGGATTGGACTCCTGCTTGCTGCAGGCAGACAGGGACTTGCTCTCCGGCATTGCTGTGGAGGTGCCCGCAGGAGCGCCCACCTCTTTGCTCTTGCTCACGCTGCCCTCTTCAGCAGACGGCGCTTTTTGCTTGGGAAGGCTGCTTGCAGCTTTCTGTTTCTCCGCCCCTTTAGCTTTAATGTCTTTGTTGCGAGACAGCTTGAAGTCAAAATACAAGGGATTGCAGCTATACGACACAGAGGGCTCTGCTTTGGTGAAGATCAGCAGTTCTGAAGGCCACTGGAGGGTGGTGCTCTCATCTTTACTGAGCACTGGGAAGAAAGGTCCTGTCAAATGCTTAGGCCCGTCTGTCCCTTCTTTACTGGTTGACGCAAGCTGAGGAAGCTCTTTAGCGACCTCAGACTCCGCAGAACCGCTTCCCTTGAGTGCCTTGCCTTCTTGCCCGCCTGCCTCTGCTGGAGGGTCCTTAACTTCAGTTTTGCTGCCTTTGCTGGAAGGACTTGGTTCCTTCTGGTGGGTGGCACACTCTGCTACTGCCACCTTCTCACTATTCTTTGCCGCTTTGGGCTTGGGGGAGTTACTCTGCTTCCTTTCGCGCGCCATTTTCTTGCTCATGGCTTCTGCTTCGACTTGCTCCGTGGCCTTCATAAATAGCAGGAACTGGAAGTTCGGTTTCACCTTGCAGTGAGCAGGCGGGATGTAGTGGTAATACTCTGGCTCTAGTGCCATCGGGCCATCGTCTCGCTTCATCTTTTTCAGCTTTGACAGGGTGGTGTTTAGACCTTCCTTCTCGTGCACTAGCTCCTCTTCGTCGCCTTTGCTGTCAGGGCTGTTTGTCCCCTCGACCTCCCCAAATTTCCCCAAGGCTCCAGGATCGGGCTGGGCTTTCTCATCCGCTTTGACTTCATCATCGGGAGAACTGGACTCATCAACATGGTCTTTGAAGACGGAGGCAATTGACTCTAGTTTCACAGGGGCTTTTTTGGCAAATGAGAAAGACACGCCTATCTTAAGGGGGTTAACCCCTGCGCTGATGGCTTGCGGTACCTGGACAGGTACCTGCCCAAGCCCGATGTTGCTACTAGTTTGCCCAGTGGCACAAACAAGACCCTTGTCTGTGGTCATACTGGCCACTGGCCCAGGAGCTGGTGAGAAAGAGCAGCAACTGCTGGGAGCTGCTGAATCGATGTCATCCTCTCCTCCTTCCTCGTCTACTGCCACAGTAGTGGGTCTAAACATCGGCCCGCTTCCTGGAGCACTGGGGGATTGAAATGGGACAGAGGTAGGGGGGAGGGAGAAACAATAGTTAGATACTGCTTAACATTAACATCTGCACCTTTATCTCTTACCCATGCCTATTCAACCTCTCACTAATTTCCTAGAATTGCTTTGAAAGCTAACAGTATGTCCAGGCAAAACAAAACAAAAAATAAAAAAATCCTTCCAGTAGCACCTTAGAGACCAACTAAGTTTGTTTTTGGTATGAGCTTTCGTGTGCATGCACACTTCTTCAGATATTTAGTTGGTCTCTAAGGTGCTACTGGAAGGATTTTATTATTTTTTATTTTGTTTTGACTATGGCAGACCAACACGGCTACCTACCTGTAACTGGAACTAGGGTATGTCCAGGAACAAAGTTTCAATCTACACTTCCACTGTAGAATATACAGAATAATTCATGTGCTCCAACCAGCACATCCATGACAGAATTCAAGTATTTGTGAATTATTATTTTTTAACGGTGTCTTAAGATTCAAGCCTTCCTGGTTATATAGAAAAAATCAAGAGAAAGCATTGCAAGGTTCTGATGCACACAAGTAAGGGCTGCCTCATCCATTTCAGGCCTGAAGCTTCTCCCAACTCAGATCCTGTTCACTAGAGCAGTTAGTTCAATTAAATCTGTCTCCCTCCACTCACATGACACATACACTGCCCTTCCAGAATCTGTTCCTGGTGAAGAGGGGGAATGGAGAATCAAACTTGCGGACTGGCCACTGGTAAGCTAAGCATTCCTCATTGGGGGGACAGGACATAATAAATTATGTTTTACAAAAATCTGAAGAACAACTTGCTATCCAGTTCATTAAAAAGAGCCTGAATAAAAGGGGAAGCCAACTGTATGTTTAACTTAACTAACCTGCTGGAACAAGGAGCCCATCACTTACCATTCAGGTTGCTTCCTCTGCTCAGCCAACTCGTGGAGACGACGGAGGGCTTTCTCCTGCTTCCTCTCATCTTTCCGGGATCTCGAGGAAACATTGCGAGCAAACTCCCTTTGCTTGAGATCCTTCAACCTCTGTAGCAAAGCGAGAGAAAAGAAAAATAGAAGGGAATAAGATGGAACTGTGAACCTTTTCAAGTTTTGCTAAAGAGTTTCCCAGCTGGCCATCCTTAACCCATTCCGTGTCATTTGACCAGGGGTGGGTAACCAGCAGCTCTCCTAATCTTGTTGGAATTCAACTCACACCAGCCCCAGGCAGCATGGCCATCGGGGATGATGGGAGCTGTAATCCAGCAACATCTGGAGGGTCATAGGTTTCCCACCTGTGCACTAGACAATTTAGAGGCGCTCCCTGAACTCACTGATATAGAGCACATCCTTTCCATGTAGAAGGCCCCAGATGCAGTCCCTGGCATCTCCAGATAAGAGGGCTTGGAAAGATCTCTGCCCAAGACCCTGAACACTCTAAGTAGACAATACTGAGCTAGATAATTCAGTGGTCTGACTTAGTAGCAGACTATATAGTCACAGGGTGGGCTCACTAAAAGTCTCCAAAGAGTAGCCATTTTAGAGTGTAAGCAAGAAGCACTGAGGCACTTCCTAGAAAGGATTAAGAGAGTAAGAAGATACTATATTTAGGGTACAAAAGCAGTAGGGAGGAACAGTTCTATCTCCCTATGCAATCCAGGATGCTTAGAACTGCAGGTTCCTTTTCAGAGGAAAACTGGCGGAAAAGGCTTAAGAGCTAAATTTGTTAACAAACCTGGCTGCAAAATCCCAGTGATTGAACAAAGACTGGGAGTGGGGTGCTCTTGCTACAGCAAGCATTTAAACCAGGCACCCCCAAACTGCGGCCCTCCAGATGTTTTGGCCTACAACTCCCATGATCCCTAGCTAACAGGACCAGTGGTCAGGGATGATGGGAACTGTAGTCCAAAACATCTGGAGGGCCTAAGTTTGGGAATGCCTGATTTAAACCCATCTGATTGTGTCTGGTGACACAGCAATTGTTTAAATACTGCAAACGGCCAGCCTTCTGATCAGCGAGCCCTAGGCTCTGTGGTTTAGACCACAGCGCCACCCGTGTCCCGTTTTTTTAGGCTTAGCTTATCTAAAATTGCAGCCACAGCAGTGTTAGTGGTTTCCCCTCCACAGTGACTTGAGCTACCTGCCCCCTCCCACACATATCCATCCATAACAGAAAGCAGGAAGAAATCAACACAAAGTTTTGCCCCAGCAATCAAATGCATCAGGTAAAAAATACGCCCTTTGAAAGAATCGGCTTACATGGACTTGTCCCTGGCTACAAAATGGAAGTTGTGGCGTTGGCACAGAACTCTTGAGTTTTTGCCCCTAGCCCAGAGCAGACTCAAGTCTAGCATTACTCTGCTGAAAATGGACACCACTTTGAATGAGATGAGATGATGCAGGGAGGGGAGGTGACGGGTTCTCCAAAACTAGTAAGACATCATTGAATGGGGTTATGGTTTCACTGAACTGAGAGTGGAAGAAGAGGAGCGGAATGCATAGCTACGTTCTCAGACATGCACACAGAAAGACAAGAGCTACAGATACTAGTAGGAAAAAAAACTCACTCTTATGATCTGGCCTCCATAATATGCTTTCATTATATCAGTTGACAATATCATATAATGAGTTGGGGGGGGGGAGGTAAAAAAAAATACATGAGAGCAGAAGAGGGAGAGAAAGAAAAAAAGGGCAACCATTACTAACATCAATGCTCAGAATACCTGCAAGCTTATTCTATTGGATATGGAACTGGTTCACAGATAAGAAAGAAGGCACAGAGGAACAGGACTCTCATCAAGTAGGATAATACTAATAACTTTGCCAGGACAAATAAGCTGGGGTGGGTCACTACATACTCAAACACTGGTTCTACAAGGCTGCCTTGAGTGGAGAAGAGGAGAGAAAACACCAAACAAGTAAGTATCCTTGGAATGTGAAAGGAGCAGCATTTACAGCAGGGACATGGAATCTGGGGCCCTCCAGATGTTGCTATTAACGGTATTTATGTTAGAACGTAATTCCTATAGTTGCTGGCCATGCTGGCTGGGGCTGATGGAGCTTGGTAGTCCAACAACATCTGACAGGCAATAGGTTGCCTATACCTGATTTACAGGAAAAGTGAAGCTGGAGGAGAAGCCTTGAGAGAACCAAATAGCTTTCAAGTACATCTATGAAAGTCAAAAATTTCATAAACCGGATCCCTCCATAAAGAACCATTTCCAAGGTTCTTTGGAAGCGTTCGTGGAACCAGTTTCATTTTGGAATGAATCCTGCATGGAACACTGGTCTCCTTCAACCCCTTGCATGAACCACTCTTGTAATGTTCAGTTGACAATGTTCAACATAAGGGTGGTATATAAATAGCATATGCAAAAGCCTCTAAATGAATGAGCATGCAAAAAACCTCTAGAGCAGGGGCCCCAAACTAAGGCACGGGGGCCGGATGCAGCCCAATCGCCTTCTAAATGCGGCCCGCGGACGGTCCGGGAATCAGCGTGTTTTTACATGAGTAGAATGTGACCTTTTATTTTAAATGCATCTCTGGGTTATTTGTGGGGCCTGCCTGGTGTTTTTACATGAGCAGAATGTGTGCTTTTATTTAAAATGCATCTCAGGGTTATTTGTGGGGCATAGGAATTCGTTCTAATTTTTTTCCAAAATATAGTCCGGCCCCCCACAAGGTCTGAGGGACAGTGGACCGGCCCCCTGCTGAAAAAGTTTGCTGACCCCTGCTCTAGATTTACCTCCCCTGTTGCAGCCATGGAACCCACAGATGGGTCAAATCCTGTTCATGCCCATCTTAAGAATACACACAGCTGGGAAAACCAAGTCTTCACAAGAATGAACAAAAGCACCAGCAGCGTGGGAAGACAGCGCCAAAATTCACAGATCCCCCAGCAGCGGGGAGGCTCTTGCAGCAAGCCCCACGTGCATGACAGAGCTCTGCTATTAAAGAAAATTATAGCCCACTTTTAATGATGGGCCGTAAGGATGCCTCTCGCTTAGCACTTTGACAAGTGTGGGGAACAAAGAGTGCGACAAGTTGGGCTTATCTGCAACGGTTTGGCATGAGCTGCGATATGATTATAGCGCTGCACTTATTAAACTGGATGGCAGGAAAGGCGGGGTTTTTGTTTGTTTGTTTTGTTTTTGCAGAGGCTTGCTTTGTGTTTCAAATTTGCAGGAGCAGAGAACTGTAAGATACAAATTTACATCCCTTGGCATTGTGCACTTTTAATACATGCAAGAGTGCGGTATACCGTGTTTCTCACGGTAAAATAAGACGTACCTATAAAATAAGCCATGGCAGGATTTTCAAGCATTCACGAAATATAAGACATACCCCGAAAATAAGCCATAGTGCTGAGCGCAGTTCTGGAGGCCGCCAGAGAAGAGGAAGAGGCTGTCGGGTTGGCGCCCAGAACCGGATGTTGCTGCTGGTGCAGCCCCATCAAAACTCCCAGCAGCGCATGCCGCGTGTAGCCCCGAGCCAGCGGGACCCAGCAAGAGCCTCCTCCTCCTCCTGCTGGCTCCCGGAGGTTCGGGGCGCCGACCTGGCAAGCCTCCTCCTCCTCCTCCTCCTGCTGCCGTGGCTCGGGGCGCTCCGCACGGCACTACTAGGCGCTTTGTCAGCAGCACTTCTTCAGCAGCAGCAGCCAATTCCGGGCAGGCGCCCAGAACCATACGGTACTTAATAAAAAAAATAAGACACCCCCCCCCCCCGAAAATAAGCCATAGGCTTATTTTCTTGAGTAAAATAAATATAAGACGGTGTCTTATTTTCGGAGAAACACGGTAGTTAGCAGAGGCATGCACATTCTCAGTGAATGCCTTGAAATTTGCACTGAAGTAACTGCACCAAGAAAGCCGATTTTAGAAACCTGCATTTATTATGTCCTGTTAGTCAGTGAAAAGGGCAGGTACTCAGGCATGGAGGTTCTGCCACCTGATCCCCTGAATTCTGGCTCAGACACCATTGCTTCTGCTGCCAGGGCACCCTGCAGCAGAAACATCTACAGTGGTACCCCGTATTATGCACGCGGTCCATTCCGGATTGCGCTACGTAACACGGGCGTGCTTAACACGAACGCCCCCCCAAAAAACCCAGAAGTTCACACGTTTTTGCGCTTCTGCGCATGTGCGAAGTGCGTAGAACGTTTCTGTGCACCCGCGCACCCTCCGGGGAGGACTTCTGGTTCACGGAGGTCTGTAAGTCGAATGTACGCAACACGGAGTGTACGCAACTCGAGGTATGACTGTATATGCTTAAAATTTTACACCTGCACACCACCTTAATCTTGAATTATGCCTTTTACTTGCGGTCATTAACACAGGCAAAGAATTGCCACCAGCCATTAAATGTGAGGGAAGTCACCCATGGTGGTTAAAAGCTGTTGCAGTTTACAATAATCCACGAATGGAACAGCCATGTAGGCTCTAGCCTGCCCAGTTAGAGGGGCAGGAGGCATGCACATCCACTAAATTGGCATGTTTCTTTGGTCTTCACCACTAGTTTGATTTCCCTTGCTGTCTTCCCTAAGCAGCCCTTTAACTTTCGGAAGTGATGAACTGTCCCAGACAAGTCCCTGTTCTGAGTAGTGCAATAAGGCAGGTAAGGTGCAGGATGAAGAACAAGGCATCTGAAACCAACATATTTAGCCTGTACCGTAATTAAAGATGTGTTTTAAACAACCACAAATACATATATTATATCCGCTCAGGTGGAAAAACTTGTTTCAAAACAGTATGAATAGTTAATAATAGAGGATGAGTTAGCCTGTGGTGTTTCCCTACTTGAAATACAGAAGCTCCCTGCTCCCACAAGTTCAGCTTCTAGACCCCAATGGAGCTTTTATCATCCTGGCCGCCCACCCCCCCCCCCAACACCAGCTATGATTCCTATCATGCTCTGACTCCAGCTCTTTGTTTTATTTGCAAGCGTAAAACAAATTGCAGAAAGCAAAACCAACAATAGTGCATGCAATATAAGTACACTTGGAGGCAGGTTGAGTAAGGCATCCAGGTCTTTTTGCTTAAGCTGAATATAAATTGCACTGGCACATGGACAGAGAGAGCTTGTTCTCCTTTGCTCTGGCAAGTTCCTGGTGAAGCATGCAAAGGTAGGGGAGGTGTCTTCCCTCCCCTTCGCAAAATGTACCGTTCAGGAGACCTCTAAAGTGCTTCAGCAGCAAATGCACAGGAATAGCTGAGTCCCAGTAGAGGGAGTAGAGGACTGCAGGGAGATTTGCCTGCCAATTCAGTCTGCACCTAAGGGCTTTTCTGAGACTTGCCAGATAAGCAAAACAAGCAGACCTAGGGCAAGAGGATTCCTTTCAAGCAGGCCTAATGGCCTGTTTAGCTTGTTAAATTGTTTGTTCGAGGATCAGCTCAGAAGGTGGAGCGATCATCCCCTGCTCCAGGGAATCTCAGAAGCCGGGAATAACAAATTACAGAAATCTTACTCGGCTCTCAATTTTTAAAAAGCTCACTCAATTCCCACAGAAGCCGGCCTTCTAGGAAGAAGGGGCAGAGGGAGAAGAAAAATGTGTGAGGCATAATTCTCCCAACCTTCAGGGAGTTAGACAATGCTAGTGTGTAGCGATTCTCTCCCCGCCCCATCAATCCACCACTAAGCTTTCTCTTTCTTAGCATTTTGATGGAATTTAAAAAGAAGTTTTCCGCATCCACTTTATAAGTGATCTCTAATGTTTTCTACTATCTCCTTTTTAATGCTTTTGTGTTTCCCTCTTTAGTCTTGTTATTTATTGCTATATTCATGGTTTTCTTTTTTAAGCTACTTGGGGGGGAAAGAATCTGAAGAAGTGTGCATGCACACGAAAGCTCATACCAGGAACAAACTCAGTTGGTCTCTAAGGTGCTACTAGAAAGAATTTTCGATTTTGTTTTGGGGGAAAAAGTAAGTGTTGTAAAAGGTAAAGGTAAAGGACCCCTGACAGTTAAGTCCAGTCGCGAACGACTCTGGGGTTGCAGCACACATCTCGCTTTACTGGCCGAGGGAGCAAGACATTTGTCCGCAGACAGTTTTTCCGAGTCATGTGGCCAGCATGACTAAGCCGCTTCTTGCAAAACTGGAGCAGCGCACGGAAACACCGTTTACCTTCCCGCCGGAGCGGTACCTATTTATCTACTTACACTTTGACGTGCTTTCGAACTGCTAGGTGGGCAGCAGCAGGGACTGAGCAACGGGAGCTCACCCTGGCAAGCCCTGCTCAGTGGTTTAGACCACAGCGCCACCCGTGTCCAAGTGTGGTAATTACTGTATAAACAATTTGCTGCCTGAAACTAAGAGAAAGGACTGCTTCTGCAAACTCCCAAGAGCAGTGAATGTGCTCTCTCTCTCTCTCTCTTAAAAATATGGTGCTCCAAGGCTGCTCAGGACAATGCTTTGCAGATGTAACCATAGCTGCTAATTTGGATGTCTAGGCTGCGGCAGCATGCAAGCTTACTGGAGAGGAAGCTCCACTGAACTCAGGAGGAAATGCTGTTGAGTAAAGAAGCATAGATTCAGGCTGTAAATGGGCAGACAGAGATTTGCTGGTAAGCACAGGGGCCTGTTGGACCCATTAGACAAAGACACAAGTGACATGCAAAGCATACTGTGCTGCCTTTTCTACCCTGCAGAGCAAGCCAGAGGCTTAGCAATGAATGCTCTGTGCAGCCAAGTCGGGAGTTTGCTTTTCATCCCCATCTCAGATTCTCGTGAACTGGGCAGACACATCTTTCCCCCACCCCCATTTGCTGAAGTAGAGCCACTTCATATGCCTTTTATGGCTCCTGCTTGCCGCAGCCCATGTAGATGCCAAACTGAGCTCCTCAAAGCCAGACATATCCAACTGGTCCTTGCGAGAGCTTTTTAGAGAAACTTCACAACAATGGCAGCTGCTGTGTGCTCTTAAAACCATAATGTATTTTCTGGAGGTTTCATTAAACTAAGAGACCATGTGCTTTATAGGAAACCAAACAAATGAAAAAGTATTTTTAACTTCTGCTTGGTAAAAACTGTAAAATGGCTTAGTTTGCACACAAAAGGAAAGTCATCTACTTGGCTACTTGGGACTACTAGTCTATGTACACTTACTGGAGAGTAAACCCTACTGAGCTCAGTGCTACTCAATTTCAAATAAAGCTGGATTTATTATGCATCTCAATACAACTCACAATCCATTTAAGGTGTAATCCTATTTCTTCAGAAGGAAGGCCCACTAAAATTATGCTAAGATTGGGCTTTGGAGCTAACCGTGGGACAATGATTATCCAGGAAAGTTTAGCCACAATTTGCAGAAACCCGATTTCATATGTTTAGTGCAGAAGTTAACACCCAAATTAATAACACATGCTCTCATTCTGATTAAAATGGTATCTGCTTTGAAAATGTTGAGTTCTGCCAGAGTTGGCTGGCAGAAAACAGTAGGACTGCTGGACCCAAGCTGAAATTGTGAAACCCTGACGGTACCTAGCCCATTATTAACCACAAGTGAGTTATCTGAAGAAGTGTGCATGCACATGAAAGCTCATACCAAGAACAAACTTAGTTGGTCTCTAAGGTAAATGTAAAGGTACCCCTGACTGTTAGGTCCAGTCGCGGATGACTCTGGGGTTGTGGCGCTCATCTAGCTTTACTAGCCGAGGGAGCCAGCGTTTGTCTTTGTCGGCAGACAACTTCCAGGTCATGTGGCCAGCATAACTAAGCCACTTCTGGCGAACCAGAGCAGTGCACAGAAACGCCGTTTACCTTCCCGCCGGAGTGGTACCTATTTATCTACTTGCACTTCGACGTGCTTTCAAACTGCTAGGTTGGCAGGAGCTGGGACCAAGCAATGGGAGCTCGCCCTGTTGCGGGGATTCGAACCGCCGACCTTCTGATCGTCAAGCCCTAGGCTCAGTGGTTTAGACCACAGCACCAGGTCTCTGAGGTGCTACTAAACAATTTTATTTTTATTTTTTTTATTTCCACAAGTGAGTTGTGTGTCTCAAGTGAAATATAGGGCGCTCCTACACATCAGGAAGAAGAGTCCTTAAATAGTTGTCTCATTTATACCCAAGCCTTCCTCCAAGGTATGAAAGTTCCCTCATCTGCTCTTCACAACAGCCCACTGATATAAGACATGGAAACCAGGGAGTTTCATTGATAAGTAGGCATTATAAACTTTGTTGTACACATTTGAGATGCATCAACCGCCTGGCTCCCACTATGCATGGCACATCATACGCTGGGTAGGCCAAGGAGGGGAAAGGGCACCACCTCATTCCTCCAAGTCTTGGCACATTTGGCTAAAGATCACACCCCGCCCCACCCTGCTCGCCCTCAATACTGGCACAAAGGGACTGCAGATAATCTTTAGCTTCTCAATAGTGACCAAAGCAGCCTTGGCATTTCTTCCAGGAATCTTCCCAATTGTTTGATCCAGCAATGTTGTTGACATTCCCTGCCTTCTGCAGTGATCCTCAGCATATTTGAAGGCTGACATATGATGCATGCTGAGACGCATTTCTTCTTCCTTCTTACTTGAGGGAGTTCCATGGTTGGGCTTTGTATGTGGGAGTGCCTGGCGGAGCATGCCTAAGTCACATGAATGCACACACTTGTTTTGATGTGAGCACAGAATCGGAAAGCCTGTGTATGAAGGGGCTCTTTCAGAGGTCTGCTTGCTTCCATTTCCTTCCTCTGGCAGTGCTGCTCTTTGTGGCAACACGTTGCGTGGGCACTTAAGCGATTTCTGAATCAATTCCTGTAAGAAGAGACCCTGAACAACACCAACGGTGACACCAGGTAGCATTTTATGTCTAGGGAAGCGCTATCAAAGCAACAGAGAAGCAAAACCACGAACACAAAATGTGTTGGAGGTGTCAAGAGCTCTGCTCAAAAGCAAGCCTGCATGCGCGCAGCCATATGATGCGGGGGACAACTTCCACTTGCAAAAAATATTTCTGCTCATTATAGCATGCTAGTAAGGACGATCTGGCCCACAAAAATTTAACGGAGCATCGGAAACATGTGGAATGCAGTTTCTAATGTTCTCAAACTGCTCTGCTTTCAAGTTTAGGGTGTTATTTGAGGACTACAGAGGAAAATGTGGGGAAGCTACATTCCCATCTTTGTTACTGTTCTCTTCCATTGTTTCAAATGGAAGTGGGAATCAGAGCCTGCAGACACTGAATTCAGTAGTAAAACCGACAAGAATTTTTCCTACAATAAAAGCTAAAGGTAGCTACTGTATTACTGTATTATGAAACCTGACCCCCATGCTAACACACAAAACTTTGATGACCGAGCAAATATATATGCTTTATTTTTTATAATAAATTTCATTTGATTAACAAACAAACCTGTTTCAGCAGGTTTAAAGCAGCATAAGGTTTCAGGGCCAGCTACGAAGTCTGCAATTCATCCATTGCTGGTCTGACACAATACATAAGGCTCAGTCTCAATGTAGAGTGATCCTGCCGAGAAAGGAGCTGAGGACTAAACTGATGAAAAGTTATTTGTTTTGTTCTCTGCTGCTAAAATGTGTGTCTGTTGAGGCTTAGGCAGAGATCATCTAAAAGGTTGAGATTGGTGCTTGAATCTTAGGGCAGAACAGGCCTGGCTTTCGTAGCATGTTTTAAGTAGACCACAGTGGAGCCACAATTTGGTTAAAATTGTAGGGAGTAGGAGGTTGGGACCCTTGCATTAAATTAAGGGCCTCTCTACCTTCTCCTCCTCCCTATTTCCATTTGAACACTGATTTGGAGTGACACTGAGCCCTTGGTTCATGACTGATTTAGTTTCCCTATAATGATTTAGTCACCCAAATGTACTGAGGGAGAAATTAGAAACCTTTACTGCACCAACTGAGCAGCAATAATTGCCATGCAATTTGTAAAAACCCTTGGCACCAAGAAAATATCAAAGGGCAACATTCAGTAGTGATAGCAGGGGGGTCTGATGGTGAACTGAAGGAACTAGCGGCAAAGTGGGCGGACTGAGATATGAAAGCAAGCAAACAAACCACATGGTGTTGTGAAGAAGGAGAAGGATTCTGGCACGGGAGGCTACCCAAAACTTACAGGAATGAATGCGTTGACAGTCCAGAACTGGTACCGAGCCAGCATCCCTTTTTGGTACTGTAGAGTCCTCTTCTCAACATGGTTTAAAAATGGGTGAATGAAATATTCTTTGAGCAGGATTGCTCCTATTTCCTTTCCACACACCCCACTCCCTCGAACAAGAGGTCTGGATGCTCTGGACACTGACCTGAATGAGTAAAATGAAGCAGTTTCTTTCCCCAGTGGTAACATGCAGTGTTTTCCCATTGTAGGGGTGCAACACAGAAAGGGGAACCCTAGTCGCTACTCAACTTTCTGCTCCATCAGATCATTCTTACAGTCCCAGCACCCAGGACTCTCCTAAAACTGTCATATGCTCCTCCAAAAGGAAAGATCCCAACCTACAGCCTGAGTTAATTTTAAATAAAAGCAATTCAGTGATGAATAAGTAGGTGCAAAGTGTAGTTCTTTTTATGCCCCATTATTTTGAGAGACCACAGGAAAAAATGCATCACAATCTGGCTCCCAGCCTGTCACCATGAGAATAGCAAACTGTGACCAGGTGGCTCCAATACACCATCCTCATCACTAGAGGATCCTGTCTTGAACCATCTTTTACCACACTCATTCCTTTCTTTAAATTTCCAATAAAGGAAATTTCAGTGTCTCCTTGGGCAGTTTGTGCTAGTGCTGAACAGCTCAAATAGCTGAAGATGCCATTCCTGAAGTTTAATTCCTTCCTGAAGAGTAACAACCATGTCTTCTCTACCTGGCCATGACTTTTTTTTGGGGGGGGGGGTGACAGTGACATGGATAATGATGCCATGTTTAGGGGAAAGAACACTATCAGTGAAGGAGCAATGGTGGTGTGGGTTCAAGGGACATGGGAAGAATAGCAGGGTGGGAATGGAGAGGAAAGCTGAGGGTGAAAATTCAACTGAGCTGGCAGGAATGCAGTTAGAGCAAAAGGACTGCAAGTAAATTGACAATTTTTCAAAAGCCCTGATCTAATAAAAATTATTCTTAAAAAAGAATCTCAAGAGCCATAGGGGACTAGGGAAGGAAAAGCAGCTAAGGGAAGTGGAAGGAGGAAATACATCAAGAGGGAAGCTTTCTAACATGTTATAAGCTTCCCCAATCAAGGTATATTAATGTAGATTTCTTTTCTTTTCTTTTTTGCAAGAGAGCAGTGTTGTTATGAAGGGAAGCTAGCAAGCCACATAGGAGCAACATCTAAATTGCCTGTGCTTGATTTATTTCAAACACAAGGTCAGCTTAACTCACTAACAGCTCATTTCTTCATGTTCCAAGAAGAGATTTGCTCAGGTGCTCGACTTGGCTCCCTTGACAAGATTCATCAACAATGAATCCCAAAGAAAGTGTGTATATATAAGTGACCATGCATTCCTTCCATAGGCGAAGGTGAAGCTAAGAGGTTGTTGGCTGACATCCACTGCTGAAGTGGACTACTTGCAGGGTCATGAAAAAAAAGGTTCTGCTGCAGCAGATCTCCAACTGAGCGCTGGTGAAATGCTGCAGTTCAAATTAAATCTTGGCACAGATCATGGCGGGGGGGGGGGGGAGAGGGGGAGGATGCACATGGCTGGAGGAAGAGATGAAAAATGTAAGCCATGAGCAACTTAGAGATGGAGTGACATAACAAAAACAAATCCTCTCACCAGTAGGTATATGACCTGACTTTACCTTTTGACCTAGCGTGCTTTCGAACCAATCTTCAGCTCAGCTAACAAAAGGACAAGTGAAGCTGCTTCTCTCTACTTCAAGGGTGGGGACTGGATCAGGCAGGTGGGCCAAATCAGTAGCTTCCACCTTCCTCACAGTCCATGTCTGACAGGTGGGTTAAGTCACCCACTTGCCTATCAACTGACATCACTATTATATTAGGTGACTTTAACTCACAAGGGCCTTCAGAAACTCATTTCAAAGCATGATCTTGAGCCAATGATTTGAAAGGGGCTTTAAAAGGCACCACTGATAAGCCCCTTCCCCTTTTGGCTGAGCCAGGTATTTCCTTGCTCCACACCTGACATTTTATATGACATCAAGTGAATGGCATGTACAGCCTGGCAGTCCTCATTAAGCCTGTGGGCTTGAGGTTCCTCATCCCTGCTCTATTTTAAGAAAAGTGTGAAGCAAAAATGCCTTGAAGCACAAATGCTTTCCTTCTTGAACTGTGAAAAAAAAAGCAAAAGGTAGAGACACTGAGTGTCCTGATTTCCAGACACAATCTCCCTAATGAACAGCCCCTAGTTGGAACACTTTCTGGTGCTCTGAAGATTAGGTTTATACTAGCATACATAACCACCATGATCTCGTTTTTTTAATGGTTATGCTCTGTACTTCTAAGCTTCAAGAATTTTGATACAACTCAAAGTGTGCTTTCAGCAGTTAGCATATTCATTGGCAAAATAGGTTTACTATCTCATTTCCTGTTTTCTTTCCATTGTGACATCCGTATAATTTCGCCCCAAATGAATGAGGGGCTTCTCTCTCACTCCACAAGAGAAGGGTGATGCTGCCACCATGACCATTACGGGGTGATTAAGCGGAATTGTGTCCTACTCTCACCATGTCCCAGGAATTCTGAGACAAGTATCAAAATGTACAAAAATATCAAAACATACACTCCACACAAAAGATAAAATACTTTTACAATAGAAAGGTTATCCCCTCTACATAGGGTTTAATCATCCAAATTAGTCATAGCCCAGTGACAAACAGTTATTTATAAAAATGACTATTGGGCTCTTTATTTTATTAACGTGTTTTAATGAATTTGAAATGGGGTGCTATAATTTTTTTCCGCCATTCTTGTTTTGAAGGTATCACCTTACTTTCTAACGAGAAGAAACCAGTCTCGCAACAACTACCAGAGCATTTAATACTATGTAGATTGTGTTTCTTTCAGGAGACTAAATCCGGCATAAAATTAAGATCCATAGGTACATTTACATTAATAAGGGATGATATCTCTTGGGCAATCATTTTCCAAAATGTATGAGCTTCTATAACATGTCCACCTCAAGTGGAAGAAGTCTGCTTAAATTTCTGGCACAGCACAAGCAATTATTAATGCCAATTTTATAGATCTTGCCTAAGTTCTGAGACGTCAGATGTCATTGTATTGCTGTATGGATACAGTTCAAGCAGCTCTCAACATGGAGCTCATGGCAAATTGATTTCCACGTTCAAAGCGGAAAGCTCAAACTTCTGGAGGAATTTGCCTTTGCAGAGGCTTTCCCCATTTCTGTTGGTAGTATTTTACACTTGCAGTATTAATGCATATTAGGATACAGCTATTTTAGAGGACAAGGAATTGTGCCTGAACACAGTTTTTTCAAAATTCAGATTTTTTGAGAAGTGATTGTTTTCTAACTTGCATAGACAGAAAATTCCTTATCTTTGGAAATAAGAAAAATGTAAGTTGTAGAATTTGTTGATTTAACTCCTGAAAGAGAGAATGCCACTATTTTCAAACACATCAAGATAGTAATATGTGTTATATTTGTCTCATCAACCAAAATTTCCAGTTTCTCCATAATAGAGATCAGAGTCTGGATCTCATTCCTAAATAGCTGTGCTTTTTTGCAAATTATCTTCTATCACTGACAAGACTTTACAATTTCAGCCTGATTAAAGTTCATATACCAGCCAGTACTCCCCAGAAAAAAATGGCGTATTACAAACTTGACATTTTGGCAATCTCAGCTTTTTTTTTTTTTAAGTAAATTTCTGCCCAACAAATTTTCTAGCCTTTGTGTGTGTCAGCTGGAAGATAATTTAATAAACACTGAAAAATCAGCAAGAAGCTTAATATCCAGTGGGGTGATGTTGTCTTCAAAACTTTACAAGGTTTCCTGTCAATACACACATAGTACTTGCTGGCTCCAACCTTATTGGCAATCTTAGCTGTTTCCTCCAATGCCCATCTATTCCCAAGATTATGGTGTTTTTTTTAAATCTATATGTTCAAACCTGAAGCACTTATTTTATTATTATCCCCCTCCTTTATTGAAACTCAAAGCAGCTAACAGAAGTTAAAGCCTACACAAAATCCATATCGAATTAAAGCTATAACACTTCAAAACCACAGAAAACAACAAAACAATAAAAGCAACAAAGTCAGATTGATTTGAGGTATCACCCCACACCCCAAGGCTCAGTTTGGGGACCTGATTACAGTGACTCAAGTAGGGGTTGCCAACCTTTTTGGGCCCATATGAGAGAGAGTGTTGTGAGCACCACCCTGCACCTCCCCATCCCTCTCCCTCTGCTAGACAAACAGAAAGAGCAAAAGTACATGCATATGGGTCTCTCAACTATTCCAAGGGTAAATGTGAGGTCTAACAGATTTAAAAACAGAGCCACTTGAATATGTCTGATTTTACACAGTGTCCCCCTAAACCCCACTAAATTAAAGCTTCCAGTAGCAAACTGCACAGTATCAAGCACTGAATGTATGATTTTCACAGTTTAGTCAATGGAGGCAGGTATGACCTGCAATTTGATGATTGTTGGGGGAAGAGGAACCATGAAGAAACTACGCAGTTCCAAGAAGACCAATTTTTCTGAATCTGACACAGGCATGTGTGAATCCCTCCCTGCACATGCCTTCTCTCACACAAATTCATTCTTCCACCCCCACTGGCACCACACCTTATCCTTCCTTGCACCTCTGTTTTCTTCCTCCCCTTCCCTTCTATCATCTCTGTTGCTCTGCTTTCTGCTCAATTGCCAAAGTGAACTTTGAAAAACACAAGGAGTTGAAATTGGAAATAGAAAGGACTATCAGAGGCCTCATGGGCACCAGGTCAAGTTCTCAAGGGTGTCAGTGATCTCAGCTGATAATCCTAGCCTTAGAACATGAATGCTTCTGAGCATGCCCAGAATTCAGATCACTCCACGAAGTGAGATCACAGTCTTCTACAGTCTCACATTTAGGTTTACACAGGTCAGAGGAGCTTCAAAGGAAACTTGAGCCCCTTCACCTGCTTTTTACACTTTTATCTACTGCAAAAATCAGACAGACATGATTTAAAAGACCTGGCCAGTAAATGAGGATCATTCTGCCTATTACAGTTTGCCCAAAATATCAAAATGGCACTAATGATCTAATGAGCTCTCTTTCTATTGTGTAATGTTGACAATTCTACATTATCAAAAGCTTCCAACTGTTCACCTCTTACATTAGATGTGAAAGTCTTCAAGCCTGACATATTTACACAAAATCTGTAACTATTTATAACTATATCAATTTATATAACTCTAAATCCCCCCTTTAAGCTAATAACCTACTACCAAAGTCCAAAACAGGTGCGGTCTTAATTTTCTTCCACATCGGGACAAAAAAACTAACACGATGCTAGGATTAAGTTCAGTTGCAATCATTCACTAAGCCATGGGGCATCAAGGCAGACTGTGGGGGAGACGACAGCAAAGCAGACAACAGAAAATAAAGTCACTGTATGGATAAAACTACTGCCTCTCCCTACAAGAAGATGATCAAACCACATACGACAATAGGCTGCCCATTTCCATTTACCTGTTTGTGGGCGTGGTCATAGGAATTGATGTGGTTGTCAAACTCTTGATGCTTCTGGTACTGCTTATCACAGAGCTCACAGTAAAAATTTGCTCGAAGGTCCTCAAGGGCCTTGGCAATCGCCTTTTCTTTGTCAACATAATCCTGCAACAGCAGACAGAGTCTATTACATTTTGTTTAACTAGCACAAAAACAGCAAAATGGTCAGGAAAGGCGCTATAAAGCATTAAAAATGCCTACTGGCAATAGTTTATTGAGCTGCTACCTTTCAACTCACTGCTTACGCTATACTGGTGTTTTGTTTTTTTAAGCCGCCTGTTTCCATAGGAATGCAGAATCCACGAGGGGCATCCTCTGGCCTCTGCCACTGGCTGTACCTCCTGGCACCAGGAAAGATCATCATGGCAAGGGGGAGACCAACCCGGCCCCATTTATTGGCCAGAGAAGGAGCAGCTGCAGTGAGTTTGTTCCCTTCCCAAGTACAGTACAGGAAAATCTGTCAGTTACCTGCGACTGAAGAACTGAAGGGAAGCACAGGCTCTGGCCTCTGCCATCAGCCATGTGAAGGCTTCCCAGAAAGAATTGGCTATTAAGTTTAATAATTGAAAAAACAAACAAACCTGAATGAACAGTTAAGGTGATAATAATCTGGGTTAAAAGGATCCTGAGTATGCTCTCCCTAGTTCAGTGTCTTTGCAAGAATTCCAGCAACCAGTCTATGGTCCACTGATGGATCCTGTCCCTTGACTGGTTTATAAAGTTCATGTCTTGTGCATGTGTGACCAAATGAGTCTGCACAAAGATGTTTTATCCACAGCAGAGGGAATTCATTTGGGTACCTTGTACTTCTGTCTCAGTTCTTCGGTGTCTTCCTTCTCCACTTCCAAGACCCGCCTCCGTTCTGTGGCATCTTCGGCATAATCAAGCTAATCAACAAAAGCAGAGAGAGATCAGTCAGGCATGCATGCACACTGAGCATTACCCAACCAGTCAAGAAAATGTCACATATAGCAAACATGCAACTGATTCCTCTCCAATGTGAGTCTGCTCTTCCCCACAGTGAGAACAAAACAATTAGCTAATATTTCCATGCTGGCGAACCCCCAGTAGGGACACCAGATGCTATGTAATGGATTTTTGTTTCAAGGAAATTAGTTTTATTTATTTAATTGATTTAGCAAGATTTATACACCATTTAAGGAAAAAAAAAACCCCAACCATGATGATGCACAAAACTAGGAGCCTGACATTAAGGTTTCAATAGGATCAAAAAAGAAAAAAGAAAAAGGAAAGAGGACAGTTCCCCACACAATACTGCAAAGCTTAATCCCTAAAAAAGAAAGCAGCATTCAAAATTTATACCAACCCAGTCTAAGAAATGATTGCATTGTCTTATTCAAAGACAATTCTGTCTACTCTGGCTGACAGTGACTCTCCGAGGTCTATGGCAGGCAGGGTTTTTTTCCTAGTCCTGGAGATCCTTTTAACTGGAGATGCCAAGAAGAGAGCCTGGAAGCTTCAGCACACAAAGCTAGAGTCCCTTCCTGACTATACTGGCTCTGAACTTTTGGAAATCCCAAATTTAATTATTATAAATGATAGCTACTAACAATAGCAGCATGAAACCACCATCCACCTGTCTGGTCCCTTTTAAAGCCTTCTAAATGAACAGCATTCACCACATCTAGCAGAAATTGACACCACATACTTCTGAATTTCCATGAATCTGCTGGCAATTCCAATGGATGGCCCTGGCTCATGTTTTGAGAAGACAACTGTAGCAATTGTAAGGCACTATGATAGAGACTGTATGGTTTTTAATTATAGTTTACATGTCATGGACGACCGGAGTGAAGCTTGAGGATCACAGTTTGGGAACTCCTGGGGTAGGATGTTTGGCTCCAGCTACAAAGCAGAGAAGCCACCACTACTTCTCCAGTGTGCTCAGCAATCAAAATATGCTGCATTCTTCTGACATGATTGTAGTTCATCAGTTCATTAGTTTACTTTCCTAAATTTGGCGAGTTTTGCTCACATCATCAACAGTGTTAACTGAGTAACCTTTCCCACGGCACAAGTGTGGGGCAGTTTTGTACTTTTTAGGGGATAAGCGAGCTGTTGTGCACAAGAATAGTAACAGGCCCAATTAATATGTTTGTTAAATGTTCAATTAAAATTTTAATTTGCTGATTGAATTTGCTAATATACAACTTTCTTTCCAGGAAAAGAAAAGTGGAGGAGGAGAGTGGATTCTGTGTTCTCAATGTCAAGTCATTCAAGATATTCAAAATCTTCAAAAAGCACTCCCCTCCCCCAAGGAGCTCCATATGTACAGAGGCACTGCATTTTTATTATTGTATAAAGCATCTCTATAGCCCTCATGTACATACTGTACATTGAATGATAGATCACTTACCTCCATTTCCATCCGTCCCATGCCCATGACATCATATTTGACGACAATCGGGATGGGATCTGTCCTTCCTGCAAGAGAAGAAAACCGGTTAGGGGTGTGTTGGGTGGGGTGGGGAGAATGATCAGCCTCTGGTGAGTCGCTTTGTACACATTGGGTTTGGGTTGGTTAGAGATCTTGCCTTGGAGTGCAGAGACCAGAAAGCTACAGAGAACCAAACATAAGCCATTCTCACAGCTTACAATCACAAGCCCGCACATTTGGTGTGCCAGACCTGTTCTGCTTTTAGCCCTTGCTGCTGGCAGCTCTCAGCCCAGATATTCTAGCAACTTTACAGTGAGATCAAACACCCTCACACCGGAAGATAAAATAATTATGGGCATGGAGGAAGAACACAAAAGAGAGATTCGGGTGATAAAAGAGAATACTATGTATTCCTGAATGATCTTGGCTGAAGATCAGAAATGTTCTAGTTAATAAAAATGCATTAATGCCCAGCAAGTCTAGCTTTACAAACAAAATACTGAAGTGATGTCAAAGGAAGATAGAATTCTTCCCTCTGCAATGTTAAGCTTTAAGACTTTCAACCAAAAAATTGGCCTCCTGGATTCTGCCACTCTGGGTGTCCTACCCTTTACTTGTAAGCTGTGAAAAGGACTAGTTGCGAAGAAAACTGACTTTGAAACTAATCAAACTATGCTGAAGATTCCGTACGTATTTTTAATTCACTCATAACCAGCCAAACAAAGCAAAATGGGGCAGACGAGCACTTTGACTATCACAGCCTTTTGGGGGGGGTGTTTATTTTTACATCACAACATGCGCTGTGAGTTGTGATGTAAGGCCACTGGAAAAAAGGAGTTACTTACCTTATCCGGTGCATACCTTGAGTGAAAAAACAGAACGTTTACTTCCCTTATTATCTGTCTTGGGGGGATCGGTGTCAATAATATACTCTCTTTGTTATACACACAAATACACATATTATTATACCCTTGGGCTAAAGATGTCCAAGCTTGAGTTGTGCCAAAATAAGGAGACCAGATTGTCAAAATCAATCCATATGGCACAAGAGGTATTGCTTTAGAGAACCCATGTCTCAAAAAAGTTAGCTATCAACACCTTTTGACTTTTTAGAGCTAGTGTAGTCCAGCTGAAAAGAGGGCTGCACTTAAGAGACCTGGGTTCACATCTCACCTCTGTCAAATGACTCGAGTGGCCTTGCCTCTGCTGCTTATCTCTGCAGTATGAATTGTGGCCTTCCTCACAAGATCATTGTGAGGGTTTTTTTTTTAATTAAAAAAAAAAAAAGCTTGAAGAGCTCTTTGCACTTGAAGTGCCATCAAAACAAAAGACAAACCAATTCCAAACTCTCCCAGACATAAATTTAACTTAGGAATGAATATCAGCATGGTTCCAAACCAAACGTCTTATATAGAAGAACCATTTTCAATATATTTATAATTTGGAATGTGGGGCTGAAAGATTCAAATCTAGAAAAACTGGTCTTTCCAATAGCATTTTCTACCAATGTAACTTTTATATAGGTATATGCACATTTTCAGCAAAAAAGGGGGGCGGGGAGGGGATTTTATGCCCAATGGTATAAGAAGCAGTGACTGCAATTTTGAGCAAAAGGACCAAATTCATGATAGCTTATTAAAAACTATACACATTTCCCTAACCCCAAAAAATGTTTGTTTTGTTTTCTTCAAGAGTTGTGATTGTTGTATCCAAGTTTGTGATTGTGGCAGGCTCCTTCATAATATGAAGAATTCATCAGTACTTTTGCTTTCTAAGGCAGTCAAAGTTTTTAGTTTTTCAATTAGCTAGAAAATTGCCATAGCAACTGCTAACAACACCCACCACATGTTGGGAGAAGGGAGGCGGGAAATCAAGTTTGGACAATATTAGAAATTTGATATTTGAAGTGATTCTCCACAAATTTTTGGCAGCTCTAACACAAACATCCCTTCTGAGCATTAACCCCTCAATGAACAAGGATCAGACACGAAAGAGTGCATGAAGAAATGGAAAGGAAAAAAAGGGAAATGAAAAGACCAAGCAGAAAAGATGAAGGCTACAACAGAGAAAAGTAAGCCTAACATATTTGGTGCTCTGATGACAAAAAAAGAAGTAAATTCAGTCTGAAAATTAAAAATTACCACTAAGTTTACCATCACCACAACAAGTCCCGGATCATTATGCTGTAAAAAAGAAACACCATTTGTTAGGCAGGAAACTGTCAGGGACAGAAAACAGGCCTATGGGGCAGGGGGGGGATGTGTAGGGGGAAGGAATGAAAGTGGCGCCTAAGACTTCCTGCCTGCCCGCCCCACCCTTCTTGAAACTGGGAACAAGCAGCAACTCTGGTTTAAAAAGGTTGTGTTTTTTTTGTAAACTGACAACGGAAATATGTCCCCTGATGTTGTTCGACTACAACTCCCATCATCCCTGACCACTGGTCCTGCTGGCTAGGGATGATGGGAGCTGTAGTCCACAATGATCTGGGGATCAAAGGTTGAGAAAGGCTAGTCTAGATCCCCCATAAGCTTTAGGGTGAAGGTTTGAAACATGGAGCCTCTTAATCTATGGGATGGTGCCGTTTAGTATCTAGACTGGTGCTGGAAGAAGAGGGGCCTGGCATCATGCCCCCCCTGCATGAAGTCTCACAGAATAGGGGGCAGACTATTACTTCACAAAAGAAAAACTAGTATGTCAGTGAAAAGATTACGTATATGTTGCAACTTATTTCCCCTGACATGTTAGTTTTCTATGGTGAGGGCATTTTTTATTTTTTGGTATATGAAGCATTCAATCACGTTTCCACCTGGCTGACATTTGCCACTTCACTTAAAGGGCAAGTTAAAGGAGAGGTGGAAGATCTAATTTTACAATTTGTGTTCTGTGTTACATTGTTCAGCCAGGGAAGTGTGGGACACTTAATAAGAATGATGAACGACAGAGGGGGGGGGGTTAAATTTTCCTGCCACCCACACCAATATCACAATTGATTGTATGCATTTCCCAGCAGAACCAGCGGGTCAGGAGGGGAGAGGTGGTTGATTTATACTGGGAAAACAATGCATGAGAGAAGAAATTAAACTGATCCAATTCTCTAGTTAGCCACTATGGCAACTTGAGAATCTGGATAGACTCGGAACATGTGTCACAAAACAAGAACACAGCTAGCTGTAGCAGTTTCCTTGTAAGAATGTTTGACAACTGCCTGTAAATACATCCACCATGGCCCCTGCTCCATACCTCAATGTAAAGTCATCCTTTCCTTTCCAGAAATTCAAATATAAGGGCAAAGGCTGTCAACTCTACACACCTGGCTTTAAATGTATTACACTGCCAAAGTGAATCACAATTTATTCAATTACATTAAAATTTATGTGGTGCTTTGGGAGCAAAAAAAAAAAGAATGTCCCCCAAGAGCTACTTACATCATTATTATTTTAAGTTATTTTGAGACAAGAAACTGAATGAAATAAGCTGCAAAAAATAAATAGAAATAAATTACAGAAGAGACATCAAGCATCTGCAACATAAAGCCAGCTAATAAGGGATTATGTCCTTCAATGCACACTGGACCCAAACCATTTATGGCTTTGAGGGCAATAACCAGCACCTTAAAAATTGGGCTCAGAACTAAACCAGGAACCAGTGTAGATCAAAGAGTGCTAAAATAACATGGTCTGAATGGGAGGCCAGGTCAGCACCTTAGGAGCAACATTCTGCATGAGTTGCCAGTTCTGAAACAAATTGCAGTTGTCTAAGCTGAATGTGAGCAATGAGTGACAGTGGCTGTATCTGCCTTCTCCAGGAAAAGGCCAAAGATGGTACACTGTCTTAAGCTATGCGGAAGCACTTCTGACTATTGCCAAAAGGAGCCAAGGAGAAAAGCCGGGCTCAGAAGCACTTTCAAATTGCAAACCTGAGCCCTTCGAAGGGAGTGCTTCCCCTCCAAAAACAGGTGAAGCACACAATCTTGGAGCAGGTTTCTCATTGACCAAGGTAACTTTGTCTTGTTTGGGTTTTCAGGTTGTTAGACCACACCCTGCTCCCAGGCACCAGTTTAGGGTTTCAATTGCCTTCATAGAAGAACCCAGTATTTGAGTTACATGTCACCCACATACAAACAACCCCACACTCTAATTCTCTGGACAACCCCCATCCCCGTTGTTTCATTCCAATGACAAACAGGATAGAAGACGGGGAACATGACAGCCCAATGGCCAAGGACTGTCTTTCTGAAACCTGCACTCCAAGAAGGACCAGAAACAGCACAAATCACTGCCCCCCCCCCAGCACCTGGTTGGCCAGGTAATCCTGAAAAATACCATGGTTGATGGTTGAAAGGTCCAAGAGAACATAGGTGTACCCCCCAGTCCAGCAGAGGCTGTCCACCAATGCAGTCTCAGTCCCTGGGCCCAGAAACCAGAATGAAATGTTTTGACGTGATCTGCCATCATCCAATAACTTTGCCTTTGCCTAATTAGCCCACAGTTGAATGGTTTTTTCCTCCCTGGTTCCAGAATCACCCTTCTGAAAAAATCAGAATCTATACTTCTTGGTATAGTGAGGCAAAGTATTTCCAGGGCTGCAGTGTTAAGAAATAGAGTGATGCTTCACGTCCTAAGGGTAAGCTCAGTTGGTTAAGAGTGTGGTGCTGATAACACTAAGGTTGCAGTTTCGATCCCTGTATGGTATAGCTGCATATTCGGGTTGGACTGGGTGATCCTCAGAATCCATTCCAACTCTATGATGCTATGAAAGGGAGCACCTGACTCTAACAGGTACCACTTTGACGGAGATTCGTATTGCTTCATTAGGAGGGATGCTGCAGACTGATCCCATCACTAACAACAAGCTCTCCAATACAGCACGTTAATTGATTGATTCAGGCAAAGGAATTAATAGTTAAAATCTGTTAACAACTTCTTCCATTTGTGTGTGAAAGAGACCATTTCAGTCTTATTTGTAAAAAGAACAAGTTGTTCTTCAAAAGGCTTAACTTCTAAGATGGGAGCAATGCTTGGCCAGATCTCACTCAGCAAAATGGAAGTGGGGAGGAAAGCAGATGGTGCTTTCATGCCTTCTTTTGGGATGCATTTTTCCAAGGAGCTCAGAGCTGCATACTGTATAATGAAATGCCCAGGCTGTCTTCCTTTCCCCTCAAGGTGCTGGCCAGACAATGAGTTGCCTTTAGGCTAGAGATGTTAAATTTCAGATGAGCCAGAAGGTGAAAATGCTCACTTAATAAATATGTCCAGAGGCAACACACATATTTTTGCATCACCAATAGCAGAGAGAGTGTTTAGAAATATCCCAGCCCTCATCATTCAAGTAATATTTCCACATAGTGCCTGCCAAAATCCTTTCAACAGCACTAGAACCAATCTTCCCTTGTCAACTCCCCCTTTATCGTCTAAGCCCCTTCCCGATTTGCCATTGCTTAAGCCTCAAAATCCCTTCCAAGTAACTTGCCAACAAATTTCCACATCATCCAAGTTCTATAAATAAAACTCATTTGCATAAATATGTGTGCGTCACTTTGGGGGCCTTAAAAAGGGTCCCCAAAGCAAATGAAATAAAAACACATTAAATTTTATTTTCTACTGACTAAATAGGCTACTACCATCTATATCACATTCTTCTCCCTCCCTCTCTTCCTTATGTGGTGGGAAATCAAAGACTACAGAAGATTCTGTCATGTTCTCCTCTCTTTAGTCAAGTTGTTTGGCAGTGCTGACATAACAGAACTTGGGCAAAGGGAAGGGAATTACTGAGTCTTATAGCAAGAAGGGAAACTACTAGCCTGCAGAAGAAGTTGCTCTTGTCCAAATGCCAACCCCTTTTAAGATGAAACCCGAGATAGCTTTTTAAACAATGTACAAGGTATTTTTACAGCCTGATATTCTACAGCTTAAATACTCCACATACACCCTATGCCATTTGCACACCCGTGACAGAAACACATGCTTGACCTTTTTTTTTTTTTTTTTTTTTTAAAAAGAGGAACTCCAAGTTGCATTCCTCATACAGCACCTGCCTTAAGCTTTGCAAATATCTGAAAGATAATCTAGCAAGACATGTGGAGGTGGAGAAAGAAAGCAGGCTGTGTGAAGCCTCTGGGTCGGTCCCAGCAGGTGTCCGCTCTCGGAGTTCTCACATTTCCTTGGGATTTAAAGAAACAGAAGTGCTTTTTGAACATTAAAAGTTTGCATTAGAAAAAAAGGAGCAGGGCTATCTTTATTCATTCATTCAACTTATACACTGCCCTATACCTGGAGGTCTCAGGGCAGTTCACAACAAGAGCACAACATATAAAATCAAACCAAAAGCAATACTGCCCCCCCAAAAGCCACATTCTAAAAGGGTGTTAGATGTCAATAAGATCAACCAAAGGCCTATGTTTTCAGTTGCTGTGCAGTAATGACCAATGCACTGCATGCTCTGTAGTGAAACCCCAAGTTACAGAAATCCCTCTCTCCATTGGTTCCAGGCAAGACCAGTGACATCTTGCAAACACCTGAGGTCCAGGGACATGATTTGCCCAGCACTGGCCTGAGTACCAAGTGAAGGAGTCTAAGGCACTGATCCTGCAGGGATAAAGAGCTGGGAATGGATGTCTGTGCCTGACAAAAGCCCCTTCCTGCTGCAGGTTGCTGGATGGGGGGCTTGGGGGCGTGCTAATATAGAAAATACATGCATATAACCAGATATGCATCTTGGCTTACAAATAATACAAAAGCATTTTTGCTATCAGCATGAGTGTTGGAAGGGACTCTGAAAGGGGATAGCCGGACCCAGGGGGGTGTTATGCAATTTCAAAAGGAGTGTTTTACTAAAAAAAATGGTGTGAGTATTGTACTGAATCCAACATGTGTGTGCACCTGCACACCTTCTCTCTCCCGACTCTTGCAGCAGCACACTTTCTTCCCTTAGTTTCTCTGTTTTCCTCCACACAGTCTGCCAGAGCTCTTTCCTTTCCTTTCTATCCTCTTGGCTTCTCCACTTTCTGTTCAAGAGCTCTGAGACTTACACAGAGCTGTGAAAGGAGTCGTTTGTTTGATTTCCTGCTTCAGCTGTTAGGTACTTTTCAGGGAGAATGGCAGTGTGTTTTTTTTAAAAAAAATTTTAGGGGGTGCTCTCATTTTGACTCAAGAAAATCAACATTTTATAGTTCAAATCGGGGGGGAATAAATACAGTAAATGGACAAAAGTACAAAGGTTCACAAAATTTCTGGGGTATGCGTACCCCTGTGTACTCCCCCACCCCACCCCCACCCAAAAAAAGGACTGGAGAAGGGTAACACTTGTGATCTCATGATTAATGTGAGGGAGATCTCAGAGGCTTAATGGCCCAGAGGTTTAGTAAGGATGAGCCAATGTATGCTACAAGCTCACGTGCTCTGCCCTCCCCTCTCTTGCTCTTGGACTCTGTAATGGCCATGAGAAAGAGAAGGGAAGCATGTGCTAATAGTATTGATTAATCACAGTTTAGCATTATGTGCAAACCCAAACTACAGCTAACCCAAACTATGGCTAATCTTAATTATGGTTCACCAAAGCAAGCCAGCTTCCTAAAGACAGGTTTGAAGCTGTCTTGTTTAACAAGTCACAGCTAAGGGTAACTGCAGTTTGTCTGGGTTCCGACATTATGTTTAATCAAAGAGAGAAGAGAAAGCCTCTGAATACCTTCTCGTGGATTCATAAAAGTAAATGAGGAGGAGACCAAATGCATAAACCCAAGGCTCACACAGGACTGTCCTTGGTTTAGTGTTATGTGCAAATATAGCTGTTGGGTAATCTTGAGTCTAAGTTCACCATCTATAAATTAACTACCTAGTCACAGAGCTGGTGTAAGGACAGAATACAATCAAAGATCACTTGTGTCATTTAAAAAGCTACAGAAATGGTAACCAATAGTGAACATTTCAGGTTTTAGGATTTACAGTTTAAATAGAAGTGACAACATACATGTGAAAACAGAAATGGCTTGACATGTGACCGGGGTGCACAAACAAGCAGAACGATAAGCTGCAGTGGCCTTCACTTTCTATAGCAAATATGGCGGCAAAGATGTGGATGGGACAGCAAGATTTGGCTTGATATGCTAAGTAACCTAGAGTATAAGGCGGCATATTTCTATCAAGCAGGTGGAAGTCCTTGGAGGAATGATTTTAAAAAACCACACAAAATGTATGTTAGAAGTTGCCTTGTGAGGGCTTGGCCCTGAAATGGCAGGCTAAAAAATATCTTATATGAATATATTAGCCCCGTTAACTTAAGGATTGCACTCAAACATGTAATGAAGACAGCTTAAAGCACTGAGTTATACAGACAAGATCATGCCAAGCGGGTGATCCCTGCTCCCTCATTCTCCATGCCCATAAGAGAATACAAAAGGAGTAGCCACAACTGGGGGCAAAGGTCAAACACACTGGTCCTTCAACAGCAGCTTGGCTGGATGTTCAGCCATGAGCATGCACAGAAAGATGTGTGCAGACAGACCATTTCAGAACTGGTTCAGTGACGTACGAGCATATCACAGATTTAAAATACTTTATTTAAAAAACAAACAAGCCATATGAGCAAAAGATCCTCTTTGGGGAATATTTGGGAACCGGTTATCCAGAGTCTGTGAATATGTGCATCCTGCGTAACTGATTCTAAAGCATGCCCTGTTAGCACCTGCCAACTTTTTACTTAACCAAGGAAACTTGCTCCAACTGTTAGAAACCTAGTTACAATCATACCTCTGGTTGTGTTCGCTGTGGGTTGTGTTCGCTATGGGTTATGAACACGGCAAACCCAGAAATACCGGAACGGGTTGCTTCCGGGTTTCGGGGCGCGCGCATGTGCAGAAGCGCTAAATCACACTTTGCGCATGCACAGAAGTGCCGAATCGCGCCGCGCACATACGGCACTTCAGGTTGCGCTCTTTTCATGTTGTGAAAGGGCCTCCGGAACGGATCCCGTTTGCAACCAGAGATACCACTGTACAAAGTTTCACTAAATCTACCCAAAAGTCACATTCCACATTTCTATAATGCTTTTAGTGCAGGGGTAGCCATCCTGTTTTCCTCCAGATGTTGTTGGACTCCAACTTCTATCAGCCCTGGATAGCATGGCCAATGGTCAGTGATAATAGGAGATCTAGTCCCGCTATATCAGGATGGCACCCATGCTTTGAATAGAGAGTTGTAGAAATAATTATAATAAATAATATTATTAATTAAATTTCTATACCGCTCTTCATCCAAGGATCACAGAGTGGTTTACAATATGGAAACACAAAAATACATAACATACTAACACAAAAAACACCCTCACATTTTAAAAGGTCATAAATTGTTTAATTAGCCAAAGGCCTGGGAGAAGATATTTTTACTTGGTGCCTAAAATTATCCAACGAAGGTGCCAGGTGAATTAGGGCTAAGTCACACCCACACTGCCAAGTCAGAGTTATGGAAGATTATAGATGGCAGTTGGGTGAGCTTAGGTCAAGGTGATTCAGGGAATCCTCAGCCCTAACCCTTTAGCTATCATGCTACACTAGCTCTATCTTGCCTTAGCTGAACTCACTGCTATCTTCAACAAAAGGGTGTTAACAGTGTCCTCTTGGGGTTCTTTCAAACTTCTGAAAAGGGTGACTTTTCTTGCAGTGTAGCAAAGTCTTTTCAAGGGAGAGGTTCGATCTCCAGGGGTTGTACTAGATGATCCTCAGAGTCCCTTCCAACTCTATGTTTCTATGACTCTATAAAAAAAATTGAGACATTGTCCTTGGATGCTTCACATATACTTTCCAGGTTATAGCTCAGCCTGAATATGGCCCATCACCTCTTTTCACACACCCACACACAAGTGTATGGGCAAAAGTGTAATTTTTCATAAATATTACCCCCATGTTAACAATGGCCCATACCAATGCAGGCACAGCTTTTCCAGAAGCAGAGAATCAATATTCAGAAGTCGCAAAAGGCCAGATAAAAACAGGAATGGGGGTGGCCAAGGTTCCTCAACCCTGAACAATTATGATAAAAGCTATAATTTGACTTGCAGTGTGGCAATCTCTGCCTTCTCTTGCTGGCAATAAAATGCTACAAGTACTTGGTCATAATGCTATCCTCATTTATGAAGCCAGCTTCATTTTTAGCTTGTTTGTTTCTGCTTTGTTCTCCTGTTGAATATATTCATGTGATCTTTTGCTTTCATTGTCTATTCCTGCCACCTTCCTTTCTTGTACCAGTACAACTATTATTGCATGCATTGGTTTCACTATGAATAATTTACCTCCTCCTTGCTGTCTTCCAACATCTGGTCCCAGATATGAAAGCATATGCCAGTCACGCTCCTTTCTGCACAACTGGTTTTATAAGTCAAGAGGTACAACAAAATATCAGGCTGACTTATAGCAGGCTCCTCATAAGTAGCTCTTTGCTCTTCAGGAATGGAATACTTCTCCTTTTTCACAAAGGACTTTCACCTTGAGGTGTACACATCTCAAACAATACCTGGCCTAAAACATCTAGATTTCTTCCTATATTTAAAATATGGCAGCATATGCATTGTTCTTGGCTGTGCCACATTATCTTGACAGGAAGGAAAGTTCCATCTATATTATTGAGATATGAGATATATTATATGATACGATATGATATGATAATTTTCAACTTGTGAGTTGCTTAACACTGTAACCTCTAGGTGACGTACAATAAAAAGTTAACACAAGTCAATGTAATCATATATTGAAACAGATTATTATTGTTATTGTTATTAGCCTGGGAGAAAATAAAAACCTTCACCTGTTGTCAGAATGGCATTAATGCAGGAGCCAGATGAGTTGGGGAACACATTCCACAAAGCAGTGGGTCACCACTGAAAACCCTCTCACTGTCACCCTTTGCACCTCAGAAGGAGAAGGGCTTCTGTACATGATCTTAAGACCTGGGTAGTTCCTTGTGAAAAGAAGTGTTACATCAGGTAACAGGGCCCTAAGCTGTGTAAGGCTTTAGTTTATAACAGGGCGGCCCAAATTTTCACATCAAGTGGGCCACAAGAGTAGTTTGATACAGAACTCACAGGCCACACACTGCCTTGTCAACTGGGGGCGAGGAGCGAGGCCAAAATTTGAGGACTCTCCAGCCCTCACCCTGCCTTCCCAAAGCTGTCTAAACAAGGTGCCAGGCTTTGGGAAGGAGACATGAAGCTCTGGCAGAATCCTAGACCCTCCCACCTCCTTCGGGAAGCTGGAAAAGCACTAAGTAGGCTTTGGGAAGAAAGTAGGAGGACTCTGGGTCCCTGTCAGAGCCCTCATGCCTCCTTCCCATAGCCCAACACTTCACTTTCCTGGCTTTGGGAAGGCAGTGTGAGGGCTCAGGGGGAGATGTCCAATGTTCCCGAGGGCCGCCCCCCCAAAAATATTGAGGGCCACACATTGGACCACCCTGGTTTAGAGGTTAAAACCAGCACTCAGGCTGGGCCTGGAAACAAATTGGAAGCCAGCACAAGCAGGCAAAGATTGGCATAATATGATCATAATGCCCTGTCCCTGTTAATAACGTCATAACTACATTCTGCGGCAACTGAAGTTTCTAAACTGTGTTCAAAAGCAGCTCCACACACAACACATTGCATGAATTCCAGGCAGACGTTTACTAGACCACAGACCACAAAACCCAGGCTATCTACATCAAGATAGGCTAGTCACCCAGATATGTCTTAATGCTTGTAAAAGACACACAGCACCAAGGCCATTTGTAGCTTCTGTGACATAGTGGACCCAGGAGAGCCCCCAAGCTATGAACCTTTAGCAGAAGTGCAACCGTCTCCAGAACAGATTGGATACCTCTCATACATGAGTTAATTGGTAATAAACTATATCACTGGAGATTGGAAGGTAGTAGAGAGCACGTTTGGGTTGATCTTATATGGCCTGTCTGTAGCACTATCAAAAGGTAGATCAACCAGGTTATCTAAGTGGACACTCATGCTGTAGACACAAGTCAAGCAAAAGACAAGGGACATTTTAGGGAAATAATGAAAGCCACAATAGTAAGATGGGAAGAAGCAGAGACTGGGTAGCAACTCAAAAACAATGATTTTAGAAGAGACCTCACTTGTACCTCCCAACCAACCAGCTGAAAATAAGGATTATCTGCCCCTTCTAAAGAAACCAAACTCCTTCCTTGTGGGAAGACTCCAAAGAGGCCATGTGATCCCCAAGCAAACCTAGGTCAGTAGCCCAGAGGTAGCCAAGCAATGGAACATGACCTGAGTTTACCATCCTTTCCGGAGCCAAGAAGCCTGACCCCTCTAATGGGAGACCCTCTAATGGGTCTAGTGTTGAAGGGCCACGTCACTTCAATGGTGGTCCTTGGCAGAGGACGACCCTAAGCAGGGTCTGTGTGCAGCTTTTTGCAAAGGCCTGCCATTTAGGAATGCAACTTCAGGCACCGATAGCACATTCTCAACCACAAGCAACACTTCTGGTTGAGCCATGCCCTTATACAGTTCAAATAATCAACGCTTTCCACCTTGGGGGTGGGAATGAGCTGCCTATTAAACAAAATTAAGGTACTATGCTAGATAACCATTTTGCTACATCTTCACTAACAAGGACAAAGTGTTGCTAAGCAGCTGAAGTGGTTGCATTCTGCTTTTCAGAAAAGGCTGAATCACTGTTCTTGTATAGAACACTATATAACATGAGAGGACAAAGAAGCCACTCTGAAATAGGCATGGAGGCAAGCTGCCCACCATTATTGGAAACGGTGGAGTGATCTGAGGAAAGTGGTCTGGAAACAATGCTTGCTTAGCACTGTTTCACCCACTCTAATGCAATTCAATAACTTTTTAAGCACAGTTTTGTACTTGCCATTACACTGTTACAGGAGCAGAACTGAGTATTTTAGTTACAGGTAGGTAGCCGTGTTGGTCTGCCATAGTCAAAACAAAATTAAAAATTAAAAAAATCCTTCCAGTAGCACCTTAGAGTCCAACTAAGTTTGTTCTTGGTATGAGCTTTCGTGTGCTTTTGAGTATTTTAGCTTAACACTGACCAAAATCAGTGGCTGCAGTTGAATATAATGATCAGCTATAATGATCACAGTTTATTATCTAAACCCAGAAAAAGCATTTACTGAAACAAGCCAATTTTAAGCCATGTTTTATTAAATTGGCTTGTTTCAGTAATCCATAGTTAAGACTACCGTAGTCAGAGTTTGCCCAGGTTCAGATAAAACACTAAACCATGGTTAACTGCAGCAAAAGCTTGCTCTCTCCTCCATGTGGCTATGCCTATGGGTTGTTCACATAACAATAAAACATACTTTGTTATTATCAGATGCAGCCAATAACTGGGATAGGATGAAGAACAAACATTTTCTCAAGAGGCAGTTCAACAGTGGTCCTTTTCCTTACCAGACCATGCGTGAAAACACTGACAAAATTGCTCTTGACCTAACTCACTGAGCCTTTTAAAATGACCCATGTTTAAAAGTCCATCCTATAAACATTGTTGCTGTTAAAATTTATATCCTGCACTTCAGCATCTAGGTCTCAAAGCAGCTTACAACAATAAAAATATACAAAATTTAGAAGAAATTAAACCCCATAAATTTAAACAAAGAACACCAGAAAAAATTACATCAGAGAAGCATTCATGATGCAAAGACTTCCTGAAATAAAGCGATTTTAACCAGACTTCTGAAACTCAGCAGAGACAATGCCTGTCTGAGTTCTGGTGGGAGTTCCAGAGTTGGGCCCACAACACTGATGTCATAACCTCATTCATATGAGTTGCACTTCTGGTCCATGGACGACCACCAAGCTCCATCAGATGATCTCAGTGATCAATTTGGCATATACAGGGAAAGGCATTCTGGGCCTAAGTTATTCAGGGCTCTGTAGAAAAACCTTGAACCTGGCCTGGTTGCAGATGGGAAGCCAGTGCAAGTCTTTTAACACCACTCTTAAGAAAAACACACAGGAATATGGAGCATTCTTTCTATTGGTACACTCAGTAGACAACAGCAGCTTAGTTCTCCAGGCTACCATCACCATTTCAAATGCACACACTCAGGCTGCTAAAAAGGAATGTAGGGTAACACAATGATGTACCTACATCTGCTTTAGATATGGGGGATGTACAGATGCTACCAGAAACCTGGGCATTCCCAAGCACGTCTGCAAAACATAAAGCATTTCACCACCATTAATGGTGGGAAGGCTTCCTGTCTCTAAGTAACTTGTGGGAGCCTTCAGACCAATAATTACTGAGTATCACTGGCAATTTACCTCCAGTTTATTGTATGAGTTTGTATACTTGACTAGTAGCAGCTGAATCCAGCAATCATTTTGAGCTTTCCAGAAGCAACTGTTTGGAGTTTAGTCCTCTAGAACAGATACGGCTGGTCAAAATGCACTTTTCAACTGGGGACATTTCCCATTCAATGCAGAGGAATATGGGATAGTAATTCGTTGTCTGCTCAACACGGAGCAGAGAGGAACATTAATTTAATCTTCATTCAAATGACAACTTACAGTGAATAGGAGGAGTATTTAATTGCTAAAATGAAGGTGGAAGCAGAAAACTGGTATTTGAATAGGAAGTGCAGCTTCACCCCAAATAGAAATGCTTGGGTATCTCTCCTTCTGCTCCTGATTGATAGGTGATTTTGTTTCAGCCTCAGCACTCAGAAAATATACAGAATCTTAACAAGAATAGAGGTGTGCAAGAATTAAATTTTAATTTGTGAGAGGGAGAAATGGAGATATCATGGATGTCCTTTGCTGCCAATGTTTCATTTTTACCTCCTAGCTCTCTGCACAGGACTGAATACATTTAAATTCCTCTGGCATCGGTATCAAATGCCTTGATATTCTGACAACCAGATGTGTAGATAGGAGAATCAAAGTCAGCGGAGTGCATCTAAGTGGTGCATCTAAGCAGAGTATATACTGCGTTAGCAGAGAATTGGTAGCTGCCGCTAAATCCCAATGAGAGTTGCATGACCGCCATACCCATGGCAACCTCTGAATAGTCATCCATCTCAGCTCTCTGCCTTTAACTAGGAGATTGTGTAAAGCCAGCAACCACGCTCAGGTTTTTTTTTGGGGGGGGGGGTTTCAAGCTACCGTGAACTGCAGCCTGTCTCTCTTGTTCATTTCAAAACCCATGCACTGGGTTTCAGAAACTACACCAATATTTCTAATGTGGGGCTTTGGTGCAATTGGCAATGTACTGCCCATGCTGATCCTGCAAGTGTGCTCTGGAATGTGCAGAGTGTTCCCTGGACACACTTATTCAGCACAATCCCACACTCTCAAATACCTGCACCCAGGAAGGCCTAGCTATATGGGTGAGCTGGAAGGAGGAAGTTGACAAGAGACAGTCCAGCTGCATCTATGACAGTACTTCTCTGCCAACGACTCTAGATGAGGACAGTGGGGGCCACAATAATTACGATTAAACCAATTTTATTCCCCTCACCCTCTCTATTTTCCTAAGACACCAGTGTGGCGATGTTTTGTTTAAAAAAAGGAATTTAGGGAAGCTATTTGATTCTTCAGTCAGAGCTGTCTCTCTTGAGGCATCTTGATAAAATGGCTCTGCTGTATACATTGTACCGTAGGAAGCTGACACGGAATATAATTATTTCAAGAGGATGTCTATGGATTACTCAAACCGGTATTTCAAACTAATATTAACAATCATTCCACTCAACTAGCTCCCATTTGCTAGGGGCTGATTTGCTAGGGGTTGTGGTGCTGCAGCTAGGCTGCAGAGTCCAAAGATGCTGCAGTGTGCTGTTTACTGACCATTATAAAGCCCCTCTACACACGGGCCTTTGAGATAGACTGGGCTGAACTGGCCGACTGAATGAACAAGCAGGCAGCAAGAGTATTCTTCTCATACAAGTGGCCATTCAAAAAACACACAAGGAGATTGTTCAAAGCCTTGCAGGAAAGTTCCCAAAATGCACTGGTGGAGGAAAAAAATGTCTGCGGGAAGCAACCCCCTTCCCCTCACCTCTTGAATGGCCAGGACACAATTCCTTGGCCATACAACAACTGGAATACATGGGAGTGCTGTTCACTCTTTCAGCATTCCACAAGAGGCTGGGTGTGGTGATAAGAGGACTTAGTTCATTATGCCAGAATTGTAAATATGACTTCTAGGCACAGCTCCAGTGCAGGAACTCAGAATATACTTTTCATGACAGAGGGAGCTGCAGTTCACACCTCCAATGATGTATAAATAGTGGAAGTTAACAGAATAGCTTTGAACTGGAGCTTTGGATAGCAGGGGAAAAGGCACAAAACTGAAATCTGAAAAATTACATTTGTTTGATGGTGTAGAGAGAATGGTGTAAAACAACAGTTCTCACACTGAGGGGTGCCTGCCATGGAAAAACCCCCCCTGTGTGTGTGTGTGTGTGTGTGTGTGTGTGTGTTTGCGCATATGCGTGTACAGAAGAAGATCCTATAGAAAGAAAAACCAGAGAGACATCCCTCCTAGCTTAGCATTTATAAACATGGAAGGTGCAGAAGAAAGTGACAGCTTTTGACCACAACAATCTTCTGCCTCTTGCCTTCTTCCCTAGAGGTTTCAGAATGAAATTTGGAATACCCTATCCTGGTTCTCTTGCAATACCAACACAGGATTAATGTTATTATTAATTAAATTTGTATACCACCCTTCACCCGAAGATCACAGGGTGGTTCACAACAGAAAAATAAGAATTAAAAATATGTAAGGAAACAAACAACAAACCAAAAATGCTCCTCCTAAAAACACATTTTAAAAGGCACATAGTAAAGGTAAAAGTAAAGGTACACCTGACCATTAGGTCCAGTCACGGACAATTCTGGGGCTGCGGCGCTCATCTTGCTTTACTGGCCAAGGGAGCCGGCGTTTCTCTGCAGACAGCTTCCGGGTCATGTGGCCAGCATGACTAAGCCACTTCTGGCGAACTAGAGCAGTGCATGGAAATGCCATTTACCTTCCCACCGGAGCAGTACCTATTTATCTACTTGCACTTTGCCGTGCTTTCGAGCTGCTAGGTGGGCAGGAGCAGGGACCGAGCAATGGGAGCTCACCCTGTCGCGGGGATTCGAACCTCCGACCTTCTGCTTGGCAAGTCCTAGGCTTAGACCACAGCACCACCATGGGTGGCCATGTCCCTTTAAAAGGGCACATAATGTTAGTTAATCAGCCAAAGATCTGTTTCACCTGGCACATAAAAATATGCAATGAAGGCGCCAGGCAAGCCTCCCTGGGAAAAGCATTCCACAAATGGGGAGCCCCGCAGAAAAGGTCTCAGAAGATGGCTGCAGGGTCTAGGTAGGTTCAAAGGGAGAGAGGCAGCTCTTGAGGTATTTTGCAGTCCTGAGCTGTTTAGGGCTTTATAGGTCAAAACCAGCACTTTGAAATGGACCCAGAAATTAATTGGCAGCCAGTGCAGTCGGTCCAGGATCAACGTAATAATGCTCAAACTGTCTTGCTCTGGTGTGCAATCTTGCTGCTGAATTCTGCACCAGCTGAAGTTTCTGATCCATCTTCAGAGGCAGCCCTACGTATGTGTTGCAGTAATCTAATTAGAGGTTACTGGAGCATAGACAACCACTATCTCTGTCCAGATGGGCACAGCTGGGCCACCAGCCAATGCTGTGGGAAGGTGCTCTCCATCACTGAGGCCACTTGAGCTCAAGGAACAACAAAGGATCCAGATGTACCCCCAAGCTATGTCCCCGCTCCTTCAGAGGGCATGTAACCCCATCAAGAGCAGGCAATCTCCCATCCAGTCCACGCATTTCACAGCTGGTTGCAATATAGTTAGCGTGTATGTGAAGATTCTGTACCTTAGCATGCAGCAGTCCAGAAAGAAGCCATGCTGAAAATGTTTGATGTGAAAATAGCTTAAATCAGGGGTCCCCAGTCTTTCTAGGCCTGGGGGGCACATTAGGACATCATGTCACCATACAAATACCCATTTCACAAAAGAAAAACTGGTAGTGCTTAGAATCTGCTCCCACCCCCGCAACCCCAGCAAAGAAAACAAGCGGAATATCTACACCAAAAAAAAAAAAAACCCAACTAGAACAAAAGACAAAAAGAAACCACAGCCAACATCCCCGACAACAACTGTTATGAAAAAAACTAGGAGAGACACAAGTGCTTGCCAGGCAGCAGGGGGTGGGGGTCTGATGGTGCCCTGGGCACCACATTGAGAAACCCAGGGTTAAATCAATCTGTAGCTCTGCGGATGAAAGTCAAACATATTTTGAAACTGGAGCCACTCTCCCCAGAACTCAAGAAAATTAGCATGTACATCCCTCTCAAATCATATTATGCCCTTCACATCCCATTCAACATTTTACACAATTTAAACTTTACTTGTAAACTACACTGCAGAAAGAACTGCTCCCCCGTTGTTTTTATCTGAATAGGGGCCCTTTCATTGTGCGTGTCATCAAATGAATATTGAAAGGTCTCATGGCTTGGCTTACAGAAAACAGTATAAAGGACAACACTGAATATTTTTGTTTGGTCTGTTCATGTACTCAACCTGGAGTATCACCTTGCCTAGAAGGATCAATTAAGTGAATACAAGTGTATTCCTGCATTACCCTCTGTGGTGCATTCCACATAGCGATTCCTCATAAAATGAACAAACAAACACACACACACACACACACGCTAGCCAGGCAGTGAGCATCAGGAGTTTGATGGCAATACTCCCATCATGCAACTTACCAAAAGAGAACTCCTAACAGTGAGATAAATCAAATAACCAGTATGACAATGCAGTAATTCTTAGGTTCCAACAGCTGCCTGGATTCTGCTTCCAGGAAGAAAACAAAACTTGCCTCTTTATCCCTCTGGCTTGCCTATATCACACTCTGCAAATGACTCACTGAGTCTCCAATTTGGAATTGAAAAGTTGGTTACCCAACACAGCACTCCAAAGCTCAAATGTGGTAAAACTCTCATATCAGATATTCTCTCATATGAATTTTTTTAAAGTCCAAATTAAAAGGTTACAACAGGAAAAGGAAGGAGTTGGAAACTGTCAAACACTAGTCAAATCAAGACAGGCAACCTGACTAAGTTAAAGCTAACATCTTTTACATCCTCTTTGTCTCAAGTTTCAAATCACATTGTTCTGACGTACACACACACCCCATCTCAGCAAAAGAACCATTTTCTGGCTAGTTGAGACAGTTCATATCTTCTTCTTTCTTTGTTTTTTGGTTGTGCCTTCATCTGCAAACCAAAATCATGGTGGTACTATGGTCAGCTATCAAGAGGACAGCGTACAGATTTCTCTAAGTTGACTACAACTGTATTGTCTTTCTTGTTTTCAGTCTGCGTTAAATAAAACCTACATTTCACAAAATAAACCCAATACTAGACCTGTGTGTATTAAGAGAAACTGAGTGCAATATGAGAAACATAAAACTCAATGGGTACAATCAGAGGGCTGAGGGAAGGGGAGGAATCTAGAAATGTAAGCAGAAGTAAAATGAGCATTTTAAACAAATCAGATTTCTTACTTACCCTGGAGAGATTTCCCCAAGCCCTGGCCCAGCTTCCAGCCATGCTTCTGTAGCAAGCGGTGTCCAATATTATCCTGACAGACAGAACAGAGAAACAAACCAAAAATATTCCAATAATATATTCTTCTCTTCCACAGAAACACATTATGAACAAGACATTTTTCTACATATATGCATGCAAAAGAAATAAAATAAAAACTACTTACGAGCAATATATGCCCAGTAAAAGGGAAAAGATATTTACATAATAAAAAAATAATGAACAAAAACAAAAAACACCTGCTGGCAAGATTTTTCCACAGGAACAGGGTTTCAGGGAGGGTCATCACACTTTCTGATGGTGTGCTGGGCAACTTTTGTGCATAACAAGGGGAGGGGAAGCAATGGGGGAGAAAATAAAAAATGACATTTAAAAAGCATAAAATCAAGCTACTTTATACAATCATATCCATCACCTAGAGAGCACCACTTGATTTGTGCAAAGAAAAACTAACGGATGTGCTTAGTCTGCTTTTTTTTTTTAACTTGTTTGTGTGTCAGACTTTAAAGAGACCAAGTTAAGTTGTTAAGTGTCAGACTTGCCCCCACCACTAGAAACCAAAACACAATCAGAGCAAAATCCAGGCTAGACTTGATTGGGTTTTCTTTAAAAAATAAAAATAAATTAATTATAATATATATATTATATAACAAGAGATATATAATATACATATATGTGTGTATATATATATTAGCATGCAGCCAATTGTTAAACTGAAAATATACAGTGAGGTTAGTAAAAAAATACAAAACAAATTGAAAATATTAACCAATTAAAAGGAATTTAAAATAAAATGAGCTCAAGCACAAACTGGGTGATGCATTTCACATGTAAGCTAACAGAAGTACTAAGATGTTAGAATGGAACAGGCCTAGCAACAGGTTAAAACAGCAAGGAACCATTAGTGCATGTAGGGAGAAAACACAACAAGCATAATGTCTCATCTTTTGAAAAGAAAATCAAAATGGTGAAAAATTAATGTAGGTGGAGGGGAAAGTACTGCAGCAATTCAGTGTCAGCTATTTGCACAACGCTTAAAGAAAATAAAAAGGCTTTCTCCTATGGTTAAGCGCTGCATTTATAACAAGGAAAGCCCTGGGGCTCAGGCGTATCTAAGGAGTTTGCTTGGATACTTGGGGGATTGCTGTACTTTAGAAGCAAAGTTGAGAGGAAGCTGCATTCATCATATGTCCAGAGCTATTCCTTGGCAACTAGCCAACAGTAGTAGAATTAAAATCACACAAATTCCACATAATCTAGGGCAGGGATGGGAACCCTCTCGCCATTGGGCCATTGGTGTCCAATTTGGCCTGCGAAGCCATTTCCCTCAAGCCACACCCATCCGCTGCTATCAGCAGGGGACAGGATGGTGCAGCTGAGGCAGTAGGATTGAATCCCCACTCAGCTGGTAAGCAGGAATTAAAGCTCTTTGCAGAAGTGCTGTTTGAAACCGTACACAGTTCTCCTTTAAGCAAGCAGGAGGGCGGCCCACAGCAAAGAAGTAGCACAAGCTGTTTCAAACAGCACTTTTACAAAGCGCTTTAACAAAGTCGTCACATTTAAAGGCAGGCTTAAGGTAAGGTTACCAGATTTTTTTCCCCCAATGAATCCAGGGATGCTTTTCAACTTCGATGGAATTTGTATGGGGACTGATTTGTAAATCCGGGGACTGTCCCCGGGAAACGGAAACGTCTGGTAACCTTAGCTTAAGGAAGGCTCACATTTCAGCCTTCAGAGTTCAGAATGGGAGCACAAGGATGTCTTGAAGCCTCTGTTAAGTCTCATCACACTCCCCTTTCAGGCGCTTACGGGGGGAGAGTGGGGAGACTTGCAGAACCCTTTGAAAGTTTTTGAACACTCCTCTTTAAAACTCCTAATTGAGTGTCTAAATGGGTGGGAGGAGGCTTGCAGAACTGCACAAGGGATTTTGTATACAGGTGGGCAAGGCTGTCCCCCTGTCCATCACGTGTCATCATAATGACATCACAGGACTGACAGATGGACAGTGCTGCCCATCTGTCAAACATGGTGACTGAGAATGATCCTGATGAGGATCTGATCCATGAAGCCAGAAAGGTTCCTCACCCCTGATCTAGGATATACATAATTAAGCTGGACCTAGATTTTCCAAGGGAAACACAGGATTCCCAATCCTACGTAATGTCAATATGAGGGAGAGGGGCTTGAAGGGAACAATTTGTGGGTGTTTAACCATTCCAAGGCAAGACTCCATTGCTAGTCGCTCCCACAATTTTATTTTATTTTAATTTTAATTACCAAGTTTTCCCCAGCTAGGCTTCAAAACTAGAAGCAAACCCAGCTAAGAGAAAAATGGCCGTATGAAGGAAGAGAGGGGAGGGCACAGACCAAGCATCCCTCTTCACCCTTACCATCATCTCCTGACACAGATTTGGGAATATCCACATGTTGAGATAACATTTAGCTCCACCTTCAAAGTTTCAGCTGAAACTTAGGCACTGAAATTTGCCCCTTTTTCCAGAAGAAAATTTTCAGATAACCTGCTTCATTCATTATGGAGCTGAGCCAATTGTTCAAATTCAGTGCTCAGGACTTACAAAATTCTTACTGGGGAAAAAGGACACATTGATGAAGTGATTTTCAGAGCACTTTAGAAAATGACTCCTTTGTAGTCACCAAAAGTGTCTTGTGAAGTCTTGTGGAACTTTACTGTTTCGCTGCAATTCTTAAAACAGATTTGAGCACAATGGCTCAAACCTTTTCTGAAAGGATGAGAAGCCCTCCTTTGTTTCATATAATAAAGCTACTGCCAAATTCTGGCAGAGGCAAAAAAAAAATTTTAAAAATGGAAATAAGTATTAACAAAACCCCACCAAAATTTTATTGTCTTATCTTTTACAATCCTCAAGCCATTTAAATTTACGCATAAGCCATGGAACCCCCTGAAATCGGGGCCATAACCAATAGCAGGCAGAATGATGGGGCAGTGGCACTCACCTGATCACCTGACAACCGAGTTGCTGTTTAGAGGGATGGAGGAGGCAGGGAGGAGTCAGCACAGCGGAAAAAGTAGAAGTGGAACCATTCTGGGGCTCCTGCTGGTGCATTTGCATGGCACTGGCCTCCCTGCCTATCTCCTTCCCAGTAAGCTGCAGCAAGTCAGCTGAATGGTGCTGCCCCACCACAATGTCCATGGGTGGCCATAGCTCAATGATCGAACACATTATTTGCATATACAAGATCCCAGGGGTCTCAGACAGCAGGGCTGAGAAAGAGTTCTCTGCCTGAATCTTTGGCAAGCACGTGCCAGTTAGAGTAGACAATACTTAATTAGCTTGACCAATGATATGATCCAGCACTCATATGTGAGTGCAAGGGGTATGTTAATGTGTATTTTAAGTGGCAATCCTATGCACACCTGAGTGAGAGTCTCACTAAACTGCGTGGGGCTTACTTTTGCATAGACATGTACAGGACTCCGCTGTCAGTGTGGTGATAGTTAATGGGCACTTGGTTTTGTTCAATAACAGTGTGATCTGCAGCATATCCTCAGTCCCTAACAGGAGCACTCCTGTTCAGGGTTCCAGCCAGCCACACCTTTCCTGGATACTATACACTATTAGGAGCCAGAGAAAACAAATTAAAACCTCTCTTTCCCTGGTTTTCCATTTGTTTTTCAACTGGCACTCATTTTTTGGTCAACTAAGCATGCTCAGTCCTAATTGGGCCTTACATGGCCGGGAGTTAGCCTGTTTGGAGTGTGTTTTAGATTTTTTGTGTGTTCCTGAAAACCTTGTGATTCCTTCAATATGCCATACCACTCTGCTTGGCTCTATTTCTGTCAACAAATGGATGCTGAGATTGTTTGGGGTGGGGTGGAATATGTAGTTGTGATAATTTTTAATTTTATTTAAAAAAAAAACCTTTTCCATTGCTTTTAATATGGAAAAATGCAGCAAACATGGGGAAAGTTATTCAATAAAAAATGTCAACATCAGGCTGGCAAGAAGTTCTGACAGAAAAACAGCTGTGCTTGTACTCCCACTCCTGCAAAAGGAAACAGCTACCGCCCAGATGAGACATTGTGCTACATGTGTTGTGTTATGAATGCACTAAAAAGAAACAGACAAATGAAGCTGTTATGCTATTTCCAAAAGCGGTGCAGGTGGAGTGAAAGCATTTCCATACGAACCTGGCTTTAAAAACTGGGCTGTCAAAAGAACAGTTAAATGTAACACAAAGTAAGAAACTGTCCAACCAACTAATGGTAATTTGTTTTTGTTTTTAATTCGTTTGCTTTGTTTTCAATTCACTGCTTGCAAGTAATGTACTTATTAAAGAAGAATGAAAGCATAAAATAAATACAAGACCAGCTGGGAGTTTTAAGAGCGCTGTGACTGACACAGTGAAGGGCGGGAGGAGAAACAAACGTTAGAGGGGGACATGGGGAAGAAGGGGAGGGAACCTGAGGAGGGTTATACACATTAGCACCACACTTACCAAGCCACTCAAGAGGGTGAGCACCTTTCAATATATGAAAAGGTAAAGCTTCCAGCCTGTCATTGCCCCCATGCTCAACATGTAGTCCTCTTCTCTTCCAAATAATGTCAAATACTCAACGTATGAGGCACCAAAGCAGCAAAAGTGTGGCTAGCTGCCTTCTCAGCCATCACCTTCCCCATTTTTTCTCCTTCAATGCCACTGCCAATGGGAGTGTTTTGAAGGCAACTGCCTCTTAAGATTTATGGAGGGGCTTCTGCCATGTGTGAAGTCAACCAACAGGAAAGGTAGCCTTCTAGAAGCCCATTATAGCAGAATGATCACCCTGGTTTGTTCAAGGAGTAAATCAGGGGCTAATCAATGAGGAGCAATGATATATCAAACTGAACCAGCCAGTGATTTTGAGATGATCCACAAGCATTCGGGTGTCATACTACTCCTCATTGGATATAATGATCATTCAGGAATGGTAACAACAGAGGCATAACCCTTTCCTCGGAAAAGGCTGTATGTATAGCTGCTTAATGAGGCTGTGATGAGTGGTGTGTCCATGAGTAGTTTGACATTTAAGGAAAGAGAGAAGAGAAGGTGGCTGGTGAATAGAGTCCATGTCAAATTTGTCCCCTAAAGGTCCCTGTCCCACCCGACGAAGACTGACAGGTATTGCTATCTCTTGAGTGGCTCCATAAGGGATGCTGACTGTGTATCAAAGAACCCATAAGCAGGAAGACTAGGTGCTACAAAGGGTGATCCCATGCAAAACAGGAGATAAGGAAAAAGAAAAGAAAAAGATCCCCCCAAACAAAAACCTAGAGCTTACTGCATATGACACAATGAAGGCAAGAGAGAATAGTCCAAGAGTAGTGCTACACCATTCAGCTTCTCTAGAAAGCACAGTATTTATAGTGCTCAGCAACGTACAGGCTGCTGCTGAATGTCAAATTGGCAGCCGTGTCAAGTTACATACTTTGGAACCAGGGGAGTCCACAGATCGGTATAGATATGCAATGTGACAAAAACCAAGTCTCATCTGAGAGTGCTTGGAATAAGTTAACTTTGGCTGGCATCAACTCGCCTGCAGCTCTCAATGGCCCTAAGACACAGATTAATAATATGCAAAGTGGCATCTTTGTTGGTGAGGGTAGAGAGGAAGAGGATAGAACTAGAAATAAAGCAGGCCTTAAGGCAACCTTGCTCCCCAGCCCAAATAGTGAGAAGCTGTTTTCCTTTTGTGACACATCAATGGGACAGAAAAGGTACGGTTTGTCTAATTATTCTGGGCCTCTTACTGCTTTCCTCCCGCATGTATATATTGCTGTGATCGAATAAACATTAAGTGCACAGAAAATTGGAACTGTAGCCAAGGAAAGTATTTGGACAATTCTAACATGTTTTCTCCACTGTGTTGTTTCCTACATGAGCACCTTTGGGCTGCAACTCCTATGGCACATCAGCAGGACAGCAGATCAGCCAGGACAGGCTACACCTACTGGACTTAACAGGAGATAAAGTTAAAGGACAGGGATGGAAGGAAGGTTGGAGGCAAACAGTCCCCAGCTTTCTGCAAGAAAGTGGGAGATGGTAGGGACTGTTGTAGTAGTTCTTTCTAGATTTGAGGACACCATTATGGTGCAGGCAAATTCAGCCTTCTCTCCTGAGTGGCTATCTTCAAAAGGAACCCTATGGATGTCTGCAAACTACTCCCAGGAAAACCGTAGATGTCATGAGAGACATTATGTGGGGTTGTACTCCAGCTGCAACTACAGGAGGAAACCTCAAGAAAATTAGCCAGACCAGATAAGCCAGAATAGTATGTAGTACTGTCTCACTCTCAAGAAACTTTCATGTCACACTTCCTCCAAGCAGCACCTGGACTCTGTTGCAGCAGATCACCTTCATCTTGCTCCCATCTTCCAACCTGACAAGAACTGGCTCCAACGTTCTTCCACCCACCTCAACTATCCCTCATTCATGGTGGACATGTTCTAATGTTTCAATACCTGGTCCTTCAAAGCAATTTAAGTGTGCAATTTATTTTTCTGTTTTTGTCTAATTAATCATCGCCATCAAACTTCTGAGGTCACGACACTTGATACTGTACCAACAGAAGATGGAAATGACATGCCCAAAGATATTTAGAGATGAGTCAAGGTCCCATGAAACCCCGAAACTCTAATGAGAATGCCCCCAGAGAGGGATTCATTACACATGGCAATAACTGTTAAAGAAAAGACCTGAACTAGTTTATTTTTTGGCCTGCTGGCTACATGATGGAGGCTATAGCAGTGTTGAAGCGTGTGGGGCTGAAACACTAGCCTGAGATAGAGCAGTTGGGGAGAAAAGCATCCCCAGTGAGGGAGAATGTTGACGTTTTCTATTCTGGCCACCAATTGCTGAAGAATTATGTAAACAGCATCATGCTCTTTACCAATGCAAAGATCTGTAGACTCCCAAACCAAGCTTTTTCCAGTCACTATCAAGTTCCATGTTGTAGCAATACAGGTAAGGATCTCCTCAATAGATAATGCTGCAGAGCCACATGTGAATTCAGCTGTGTTCCCAAGCAAAGCCATTCCCCAGAGTTTTCCAGGAGTATCCCTTGGGCTTTATATAGCTTCCAGAACCAAGAGATCTCAACAGCTCTTTAGAAACTTAAATCCACTTATGTTTTAGAAGGCTTTACTTACTACTGTTAAGCCCTTATGGTAAATCCACTTTACGTTTCCAGCTGAAAATTGGGTTTTATTTGCTGCTGGAAAGAAAAAAAATCAGTTTTCAACGTGGAATGGTAAAAGGAAATGTTCTGTGTTATACTGCTTCCCAAGGGTGAGCAGAAATGCTTTAAGCACTGTGTTTTTAAATGTTAGCAACAATGACTGCTATCAGAGCACATTCCAACAGTAAGCCTTTCAAAGTGTTTCACTTTTGCTGATATACTCTCACAGCTGTTCTAGTCATGCTGGAAAATAAACTTCCCAAAACACGGTCCATAGCAGTTGAGAGTCCAATGGACAAACATCTCCCCTAATAAAGTACTTTGAGATACTAAAACTTTCCGCTTCTTTGATCTAACCAGTATCTTTAAAAAAAACAACAACACCTGAATAAAGCCTGAGTGTTCAACAATCACTGGTTCCCAAAATGGGTGGTATCACTCTCTAGGGAGCAGGGAGATTATCCAGGAGGTCGCTAAGAGGCAAGAGGGCAGCTGAGGGTGCTGGAGGTGTAAATGAAAAGCTGGTATCACACCAGCTACATCAAGTTGATGAATTAATTAAACTAAACAGCTTTTTGGGGTGTTTGAATAAATGTGTAATTATTACTGTTTTGAATTTTACTGTGTTATTATCTTCCTTAGTGGGTCATGCAAACCACTATTCTGAATAAAGCTTTTTATGGGGTAGGGGGCACTGGGGATGAGTTTATGAAACCAAGGGGGCAGTGGCCCAAAACTGTTTGGGAACCACTGATCTAGGCTCTCTGGAAATTTTAAAGCTATTTTAGTTATCTGAATAAGTCTGTGACTGGACACTACATTTTTGAAAATTAACTGCATATCTTATTGTCTCCTTTTGCAAGTAGGGCTGCCACTCATGTTCACATACTGCCAACTATTAATGAAGCTAAGAATGTCACTGGGTAGGTGACAGCTTACTCTTTTTATTTCTTTATGGAAACATTTGTCAGAAAGGGCTAGCTGTCCCCCTAGCCCTGCAGCAGTCAAAGGCAAACCTAATAGTGCAGAAAGTCTTCTCCAATTGGCCACCTGCTATAACTGCTGTTGGCACTTCCAAGCCAGAACAAGAACACAAGCAGTCATCAGTGACAAAGGTTGCTACCTAGGACTGCCCATGACTCCATCTTGCTGGAAGTACCAAGAAGTATCGCCTCCATGTGACTTGGCTGTCTGCTTTGCCATACTCTTGTGAGGGGTAAGACTCATGTATACAAAAATAGTTACTGCTGAAAAAGCTGAAGACACATTAGACTACTGCAATGGCACATCAGCTTATGGAGATGGAGAGTCCGGGAAAACTAAAATCTTTCTTGCTGTTCTAATAAATTTAATGCATTTGAGGTACTTGACTTATTTGATAATATGCAGCCAGCTGATGGACTAAATCTTTTCTGTCCAGTCAAACATTCAGTCCTATTTGAAATACAAGTTTGCCTTAAGACACCTCCCGCACTTGTGGGGGTTTCACCTGGTGGACATGGGAATTCTTTAAGATAATAATAAGTATGGATAGGAATTAAAACGCCAGCATGATAACCACAAGTGGAGGTGGGCTGTGACTTCCATGACCTGGATCCAAACTGCTCTTCATCAGGTGGCTCGCTTAAGCTATTTATTGAGGTTTTCTCCTGTAAATTTGATTTAAGTTTAATTAAAGATAACAAATTGAACCCAGGCTGAGTGAGCGGCACTTAGTTCTCTCTGAAATCAATAGGCCTTTAAGTTAACCCACAACTAGTATGCCCCATTGATTTCTAAGAGGTACCCGAGTTCAACTAAACTAACATGGCTCTAACCAAGGTGTGTGGGGGAGGAATTACAGATAGTTGCACAAAAATCATCAAGGTGAAAGCATTTTGCACCTTGAAAGGACTACGTGCTGATTTTAAACTCTCCACTAACATGGGCAGGATTTTCAACTCAGAACATTTAAAAAAAAAAAAAAAAACTTTGGGGCATGTTGCTTAGAAAAACAAGACATTGGTTCATTCTGTAGATCTGTGGTCCAGAAGCAAACATTGAGGCACTGGAGATTTTTCCACAGCTGCTGTACACATTTCAATGCAATCAATGAGACAGGTCTCTGATGATAACAGGAAAGCCCCAGTTTCTTAGCTATGAAAGGGGATGGGGTTTCATGGGCTCACAGTCCCTTTCTGGCATAGGCAGAGAAGGGAACCCTGTGAGCATGAATGACTATGGAACACAGCGTCATTTGTCTTATTACGAACTTCGCCAGCAAGGCACGCAATACTGTTCCATGACATTTGCAAAGAGGGAAGCTGGCTTCGCATTTCAATTGGTGTGTGCGTGTACACACAAACAAGGCTGAATAATTCAAGAGAATCGAATGCAGCTGCATCACCACTATCCTTCCCACCCCCCTCTGCAGCATTATTTCATGTGTCATCAGTGACCGCCATGCCTAATTCTAGCATCATGCCAGCACAATAAGACAGTAGATACTGAATGCAGTGTTCACTGGACCAGAAGAACAGAAATAAGAAATGGGGGAGGGGGGAGAGGAGAAAGGAGGAGAGGAAACCCTAGAAAAGAAATTAAAAATGCAGACCGTGCAAATACAAACCAGGTCATGGCTGCTTAGCTAATTTGGGCCAACTGCTGTGGAAGAAAAAACGTCGAACACCCCAAGTTGTGTAAATTTCTGTGAACATCTCAACACGCACACAAATACTCACACACAAACACCAATCTATTACACAGGAAAGCAAATACACAGGTGAAACTCGAGAAATTAGAATATCGTGGAAAAGTCCATTTATGTAAGCAATTGTTTTCATTAGCTACTGGATATATGAGATATGACTCATGGCATGTAAAGAGAGATATGTCAAGCCTTTGTTTGTTATAATTGTGATGATTATGGTGTACACCTGATGAAAACCCCAAAGATGAAATTGTTAATTTGGGGTTCTCATCAGCTGTATGCCATAATCATCACAATTATAACAAATAAAGGCTTGACATATCTCGCTTTGCATGTCATGAGTCTATCTCATATATTAGTTTCACCTTTTAAGTTGTATCACTGAAAGAAATGAACCTTTCCATGATATTCTAATTTTTCGAGTTTCACCCTGTATGTATTTTGCTTCGTTCCTAACACTATTTTTTTTATTAGGTTTTTAGTGCTCCTAAATGCAATTGGACTCCAGAGAGCCTACAGCCAGTAGTCTCTGTATACAAAGCATTAACAGGGCTGGATTAACTTCACAGGTGAGGTTCCTACTGTTCAGGGTGAAAGGCACGTGGGCTGATCGAGCAACACCGTGTAGAAAGAGAGCAAAATAAGAGCATGTAGGAAAAGGCAAGGAGCAAGTGTTGTGTTCTGACAAGGGCCGACTGCAAGCACTAGAACGCTGATGGGGGTCAAATTGCCTTGTCACTCTGACATTACTACCATACAAAGGTCAATATGCCCTTGTTCCACACCTGCAAAGAACAGTTTTTACACAAACGTCCCTTTTCAACTTTGGAGAACACAAAAGAAGAGTAACATCCTCAGGATTCATAGGTTCCAAGGCTCTTAAGGAAGATTCCAGGACCCAGTGGTCTTACATGTGGGGTCCTAGGAATTGCTCCACCAATATGTTTCCCTTCTTTGTGTTTGGCATAGGAAGCCTACTCAACCCATGTACAGCTTATTGATGTGGGACTGGTTCAACATTACTCAAGTTACAGAGAGGGCTTGCTCACCTTCTGAACTGCTACTTTAGGGGTGGCAGGCAGGTGTACAACAGTCTCAACTACCATGCTTGCTTACAATACAGCTCATCCCACAGGGTAAAACTGCAAGGGTGATTATGAATTGAGATGGGAAGAGAGAGGTGGAGCCTTGTCGTGCTCTGCACTGCCTTAGAGACTGCTCAAAAGAAGAGGAGATCAGAAGGCAAAAGGCCTCTCAGGTTCCTCAAAGAGTAAACACCAAGGAAGGATGTGGCATAAAATTCAGAGGATGGAGAAGGACAGAAAGTTGTAAAGGGGTCAGACATAATTCTTTTAATCCAGCCCTGAAAATGCTGGGGAGTTGTTTTGTTTTCATTTCCACAGCCTTATCCATAATACTTTATATGTATTCATCACATCTTTTTTTAAAACTGCAACTCCAATGACATTACAGCCCAACACAGGTATTAAATAATGAATCTCAAAGGGGCATTTAAGACAGCTGAACTACAGCTATTCCATGGTGCGGGGGTGGGGGGAGAGAGATCACACAAATGTGGTATGATTAAGAGAGTTCAAAAACCTGACATGTTTAAAAGGAAAAGCAAGCCAAGTGGCTCTTCTCTTTCCTGTCTGTAGTCTCTCACCAGGAAATTCAGGTAGAAGGAGATTTGCACCAACATTTTTATTAAGCCATAGGCAGTTTTAAAAAGAATCCTATGCAACCTATTTATACTAAATTCTTCTTAATGTTGCCCTCTTTGCTCTACAGTCTTTTCTCTTGTGCCAAAGATAATGTAAACTAAGGAACAGCAAAATATATTTTACTCCTCAATATCCACTCGGGCCTTAAAAGAGAGGTTTTCAATATTTAGCACAATCAGCTGCTATAAATTATTTCAATTTGAGGTGAGATAGCTTTTCCTTCTCATTTCAGATTAGATTGATTAGTGACTTGCCTCATTTTTAACGTTAACATAAGACATGCAAATATACTAGAACACATCCCTGAGTTCCTTAATCTAAATGTAAGATCTGAACTTGGCTAGTGGAGCTGCACTTGCTTGGGGCTTGAGAATGAAAACTGATTTCTTACCGATTCTATAGGCTTGTCTAAGGACGCCTGTTCAATCTCCAAGTGGCCTTCTTCATACTGATCAAAGTGATTACCCTGCAAGAGAAGAACAAAATGTTGTTTTCACCATAGAGCACAAACAGTTCTGCATGGTTTGGTGCTAAAAGCTTTTAATCAATCAAGGCCCAGACATATAGAACCTCCTTCCTTAGCTGATCATGCTATATTTCTGTATTTGCTCTACGTTACATATATGATTCCACATAGGATATATATATCTCCTATATAGAATCAGTAGGAGATGGGCAAGGAAGGGTTCATTGGCATCATTTTCAGTGGGGGTGGGGGTGATGATGGTAGAGCACCCAAACATTTTCAGAATTGTTCTAGATCCTCAGAAATAGCACATCCATGGCTTTTAAACTAATTTGCCTTGATACTGACGTAATGAAGAGCCTGCAACATTTTAAACCATTTCAACTGCAGCTTTTATTGGATATTAAATGTCCTGAGATCACCTGGCATTTCAATATTAGCTGCTCAACAGCAAAACAGACAGCTCAATATCAGCTGAAGATGTACCATATGTTCAGAATAGTAAGGCCATGGGCCATTCCATTGTCACGGGTGGGACACTTTGACCATGTTTTTTGGTATTCACACATGTTTAACAAATGTAAATATACATAAAAATTAACAAACAAAATTTAAACTATGTTCTTAATAAGATGCTGAACATTTTTCTATTTTTTTATTATTTTTATGGATATTTTTGACAATTTTATTAAATGTTAAAAGTGTTGCCACGAGTGGGGGGGAAAAGGACATGGAGCTTGAGATAAGTTTGATTTATGGAAAAACTCTGTGAGTTGGGAGGTGAATCAATGATAAACTCAGCATTTCTATTTAAATCAATGTTTATTGGTTACAACTATGCAATCAGGAATTAAGTTTAAGAAATTTAACGATACAAAATTAAGGAAAAAATGCTGTCACGGGCGGGACAATCATAAGAAAACTTTTAACTTGAACACTTCAGTGAAGACTACGTGGGTGGACTTTTGAAAAGAAGGTCCATAAAATAAACTTCTTTTGTCTTTAGCTTTTAAAAAAATGGTTAGACTGCACGTTTGGAATCTTCCTCACCAAAGTCCAGCGCTCATCTAGCATCCTTATCAGGCTCATTTTTCATGGAATGGCCCCCATATTATGCTTTTAGATAATTTTTCTCCCAGAAAATAGGCAAACTGAGCCCTTTTAATGGGCAAGCTTCTGTTTGTTCAAGCACCAAGATGGAGAGGTTAAAAAAAAACCAAAGCTCGCATTATTTCTTTGAATACTCCCATGCTTCATGGACTTTTTTTTTTTTAAAGCAGAGTTATTTCACCATCTGTGAACTTACAGTTCCAAGTTAAGAAAAGAACCTTGCACCTTTTCTTTTTTTAAAAAGGAAAAAGGTTCCTAGTATTTTAGATACACAGAAAAAGCTTTGGGGAAATGTGTGCACCATGGCCATGGCAATCTCAAAAATTGGAGGGGGTTGGGGTGGAAAAGAATACTGAGCAAGCCTGCTGGTATTTTCTATGTGGCAGGGGGACACCATGTTCAGCAGTTTCTTATCAAATAACTGAGTCCCTGTGATCCTTTCAGTCTTAAACTGCTGGTGGCTCTTTAAGATTAGTGGTGAGTCAAAAGCAGCTCCTTAGGCTGCAACTCAAACACCATGCAACTCAAACAGACACAGGCCTGTTTTCTTCCTCACAAAGGTGCTATCAGTGTTGTTCTATGGAAACACAGAATAATGCTATAAGAGGTTTGCCCATCGCGTCTCCCTCCCCATCTTTTGAGCATGCATGGGAGAGAAGAGTAGTTGAAACCCAGGCCAAGTGAAAAGAGGGATAAATACCCCTTGAACCTTTATTTTACCAGACTTGCACTGGCGTAGGAAGGGTGTGACGTAGGGAGCGGGGCGCCCCGGGCAGTGGGATCCTGATAGGGTTCCATCTCGGCGCAGCGCGCCCCCAGAACGCACACCATGCCCGTGGGTGGCACGCCCTGCCCCCAGAACACGCTCCGCCACTGCAGTTGTTTATTTGACATTGCAGCAGGTGGGTAGGCAGAGTAGAGTAGAAAAAATATGGCACAGTAGCTTCTATGAGGTTTTGCCCCATACACATCATCATGGTTGACAAATCTGTAATACGGTATATACTGTAATCTTTAACATCAATCTAAATTTGAGGATGGAGTCAAGCACCTGAGTTTCTATTCAAGTAACACATAAGGCCATCTTCTGTTTCCACTAGCTCCCAAAAACTTAAACAAGAGGACCAAGCAGCCTATTACAGTACATGTATCTTAATGACTGTACCCAGAAAAGTAAGCAAGACCGTCATGATGCAGAAGAGGTTGGAGGTGTTTGCAGAAAAGTTTGATTATTCAAGAGCATTCATATTACAGTCTGGTACTTGTGGATAAATGCCGCTCCCATGCAATTCTGGATCTTAGAACCAGGATTTGAGAGAAATTAAGGGCAAAATAGCAGCACAGAAAACAGAATGTTGCACCACAGCTCCAAAAAGGCTTTCACTGGTAACCAAGCACACTGTGAGATTATCTTTGTCCATAAAGGGTCAAGCCAAATGGCTCAATTGGCCTGTTCATCACATTTAACTGCCAAAATCCCAGACAACAAAGGCAAGAATCAGCCTACGTGACAGGCCCCTCGAAGTTATTTCCAAAATAAATGAAGCACAACATGCTTTTTGATTTGTGGTGTAAATACCTTCTGCAAATTTAAGCAATGCAGCACACATGCTGATTGCAGGTTCAGCTCCAAAAGTAACAAGACCCAGACCAACCCTCTAGCCATAAACATCTGGCTATTAAATCTACTCTGCTGCCAAACTATCAAGCACACAAAAAAGCTGAAATTTGCAAATGGAATCATTCCTGCTTTGACTGATTTATACCAGAAAGGACAGGCACTTAAAATGTACAATATTTGACCACAACAAGTCTGCTCATTAGTACACAAAGTCTTTGTGTGCACAGAAAAACAAAGGGATAACAGACCTGGAAAATGGAAATGGACAGCTACCTAGGGAACTGGCACAAATGCTTTTACTAGCACCCTTCTCCTTCCCAGAAGCAGGCTTCATGCCAGTTAGGTACTTTCAGCTCCTTTCTGACACGAAGCATTAGCAGGGGCTGGGGCGGGGAGAAGCAGCAAACAGCAGTAGCATCATCCCTCTGCTTCTGTTCAACGTTTCAACCTCCCTGCCAAGCCTAGAGCTGTGATTTTATTAACAGGAAGACATGCAGAAAGAGACTTTCAAATTCTTACAGACACCAGACTCAAACTTTCAAAAGTCTGAACAGCACAGACACCTGGGATTATGCCAATCCTGCTTCTCGCACCATGCCATGCAATAACATTGCAGGCATCTCTTTCCTCCATTTCTGTTTCTGTAGTTAAATGTGAGAAACCAGATGTGAGGACCAGTTGCTCTGCTCATATGTTGGTCCCTGGACTAGAGTATGCAGGCTAATAGGGACCAGAAAGTCTTAAAACTGCAGTGCATTGCATTGATTTTCTAATCCGAGGGATCAGAAAACTGATTGAAGAAAACTCTACAATGAAGGCCAATGGATTTGCTCCGTTTCTGCATTAGCATTTGGAGAGCTCTCTTACTGGGCACCTTGCTTCTCATGTAGCTTATGAAGAATAATCAGAGCCAACCAAGCTAAGATTCTGCTGGGACATTGAAAAGGTCCTCTAAATAAAGTCTCTCTATGCAACAAACCTCAACTCATTTTCCATTTATCTTCCAAAGTCGCAATGCAAAAGGCACATGACTTAACCACACCCATTTCTAATCATGTCCCTCTAATAATGTAAGGAGGAAGAAGTGCAGAAGAAGTCTTGCTTCCCTTCCAGGTTCTTTAACCTTAGAGTAGGCATAAGCAAACTCGGCCCTCCAGATGTTTTGGGACTACAACTCTCATCATCCCTGAACACTGGTCCTGTTAGCTAGGGATGATGGGATTTGTAGTCCCAAAACATCTGGAGGGCCGAGTTTGGCTATGCCTGCCTTAGAGTGCCACCCACTTTAAAACCAGCACAGCACAGCACTACAGAAGGTCCTGCCTGGTCCCAAAGATCCATGAAATTTAATTCTGTGATTCCAAAGAGACTCCACATACGTTCTTCTTGAACAGCAGCTACTCAAACAACCCTTGGAACTTCTGCATGGGTTTGTGATATGGTGTGAGGGTCAGTTATTCAAAGAAATCAAGTTGGAAGCTCCACCATGCTAAAGCAAAAGCAAACACTTGCCTGGGCTTGAGGAGCTCTGAGTGCTGACAGCGCATGGCCAACCAAACCCCCACCCCACCAGAGAACTGGTCTGTGAAATGGATGTTAGTCAGCCGTTGTAAATGCCACTGCCAGCCTCCCTACTTTCAGACTGTAATTACATTTCTAGGGTACTTCAAGATTTGAAGATGCTCACTTCAATTCAACAAAAAGAACTCAGTGAATAGCTTGGGAGCCAAATGCAAACCTAAAAGTGCCCATTTTCATGTATATTTATTTAGGAGAAGCTAATAATTTAGCTTTCAAATATATCGACTGTTTAAATTAGAAAATGATCCAGAATGTTTTCAAAGGAAGAGATTCTCTCAAGGGTAGAATTTAGCATTATAATTAAGCTGTTGTAAAAGCCACAAGATTTTCTTTTTTCTGCTGCAACAGGGAAGCATGTTCAGCTGTTCCACCTAGGTCTTGATTTTATTTTTTTCTGGAGTGAGGCAAAAGCAGGAGTGATGTCCACTGCACAAAGGAACACCTCTCATTTGAAGAAATTGTTCCTTCCTTCATTACATTAGTTTCCACAGAACAGAACGCGTCTTTACATTATGCATGTTTGCACTGTACATCTACAATACACTCTTGCATGGAAAGATGGCAAAATCAAATAGTTGCCATCAAACCATGAGAATCAAGCTGTGAATTCCCCCCAAAGCTCCAGCTCTACATGAAAATCCTCAAGGAGCTGGGGGGGGGGGGAATGAAACCCTGGAAGATTCATGAACTCAACAGTGTTTTGATTGTATTCAGAAGACTTCTTTATATTCCAACATGGGCGTACTTGTAAATGATAGGGGGGAAATGCAATACTGTTTTAATTAGATACATCAAGTTTTCTACATCGTATATCATATACAGTACAGTGACCATTCCCTCTCCTTTTAAGGGGGGTCTAAATTCTTTAAGGCACCCTCTTTCCTATCTATCACATCAATCTATTAGGTGAGACATCACAGAAGTTGGTTCCTACAGGAACCGTCTCGTACCCCTTAGAAGCAGAATGCACTACGCTTGAAGCAAACAGCAAGTTCAAATGAGCTATGACTAGACATTGCACCCCCAGAGCTAACTCACATTTGAAATTTCACAGCAATTGCTGTGATGAACATAGTATAAAAAGGAGATACGTGTCTCCAACAAGCAGTGGAAAGCTGCCGGAGACTCATGGCCAACTGTGGCAGCCAAGTACACACATGACTTGTGTTCCTGGGTATTTGGGAATGCCTATCTCTCCTCCATGTTTACCATTGCATACACCACTCAAACAGTGGTGTACAAAGCATGAATTGCTACAGGAGAAGAGAGCCTTGTATGCAGTGGGAGCAACATGAACTTAGCATACTTGCAAAGACCACATGCCTGTTTGTGGCTTAAGACAAGGTACAGCTGCTTTTACAAAACATGCTTATGAATAGTTTTACGCAGGCTACTCTTCTGGGCGGAGCTTGGCAATGGGGGAGGGGGACTTAATTCTCCAGCTCCACTGCATCCTCATTGAACCATCCAGCAGAACGTTTTGGAGAAGTGAGAGGACTTGTTAAACCACAGAGAGGTCATCTGGAAACTTGGCAGTGCCAAGTTCTGTAAAACCACCTTGAGGGCAACGACTATGACATCCATTCCAAACACAATGCCACAGCTTCTAGCAGAGGTGTTAAGGAATGGTTTGCCCAGAATTCCTAGGATCAGTTTCAGCTAGCATGGCCTGATGATGCAGCATGGATGTTTGCAGGAATTAGGCCAGGGGTCCCCAACCTGCGGCCCATGGGCCGGAAGCAGCCCACGGAGCGCGTTTAACTAGCGCACAAGCTGCCCCCGAACCGAGCCTCCCGCTCAATGCGCTAAACCAGCACAGAGCGGCGCGGGGGATTCTCTTTCATGGCTCCGGAAATTGCTTCTGTGCATGCCCAGACACCAGAAATCGTATCTGCACATGTCCGCGGTGCCGGAAATTGCTTCTGCGCATGCCCAGATGCCGGAAATTGCTTCTGCACAGACGCAATTTCCAGCGTCTCGGCATAGGCAGAAGCAATTTCCGGCGCTGCAGACATGCGCAGATGCGATTTCCGGCATCGCACTGCGCCGGTCTGGCCCATGGAGGATCTCCGCGGGAGTGATCCAGCCCATGCCCGGTAAGCCTTGCCAACCCTTGTGTTAGACCACCACATGCCCTCTCAATGCATGTCCATCTTTGCTACCAAGATCTAGCAGAGAGGTACAGATTGAGTTGTTCTAGGCTTCAGGGTCATCAGCATGACACCGGCAGATACAGAGGGGGCTACTGGGGCCTTCTCTAGTGCCCACAAACTCCAGATTGGCTTTAAGTGAAAACCTTTGATCACCTGGGCTTTTGGAAAGTAATTAATCGTCTTGCTCACACTGCTACTTTGTAAGTTATGATGCTGTTACATTATTATTTTTAAATTATGCCATAACATATAATACTCTATTGTTCACTCCTCTGTACTCCAATTGTGAGCATAGCTGTCAACCTTCCTTTTTTTGCGTTGGGAAACAGCCATACCTGTCAACCTTCCCTTTTTTTGCAGTGGGAAACAGCGCTGGAATAAGGGAATTTCCCGCAAAAAAAAGGAAAAGTTGACAGCTATGATTGTGAGGAAGGGCAAGAAACAAGTACAGTGAAACCTTGGCTTTTGAACGTAATCTGTTCCCAAATCCGTTCGACTTCCGAAACATTCGAAAACTGAAAATCAAAGGGCTGTCGGCAAAGCGAATGGAGAAAATTGAGTAACGCGCCTCAGAAGCTGTTCGACTTCTGAGGCGCATTTGTAAACGGAAGCATTCACTTCCGGGTTTTTAGTATTCGGCTTCCGAAACGTTTGTCAGCCGAGATGTTCAAAAACTGAGGTTCCACTGCACAATAAAACAAACAAACAAATAAATAAATATATGCTTTGCATGGAAAAGGCTGCAGGTTCAATACTGGGATCTCCAGGTAGCGCTGGAAAAGATTCCTGTTTGAAATCCCGGAGAGCCAACGTTCCTAAGAGTATACAATACTGAACCAGATGGTCAATATAAAGCCAGGGCAGGGTGGGACTGCCCACCCTCAAGTAATCTGACATCACCATGAAGTAAAACCATGTGGGCAAATGCTCAGGGACTTGCAGGTAGGCAAACAGCAGACTGGTAGAAGATGCAGGCACTACTTCCTGTGCCCATGCAGTTTAAACTTGATTGAAAACTTATCTAAAGCAACCTTTTCACTGGTTGTAAATCAAGCCATTCCTGTTTGACAAGGCAAAGAAAAAGAAAAAAGCCAAAATATTCCAAGCATTATAGTAGAACTGTACAAACAAGGTTAATGAACTGCTCTGAACAATGGAGAGACTTAAAAATATTTTTTTTTGTTGTTTATCTTGAACAATTACCAATTTTTAGAAAAGTAAACACTGCATACCTAGCAACCAATAAACCAAACTTAACTCTGGATCATCTTGTCTACAACATCCCTTTTTCCACATCAAAGCATCCTGTATGTAAAGTACAGCTGAAGGAAACCAAGTGTATCTGATATATATCTGTGCAAAACATCTCTTGAAAGCCTCACCAATAATTCTGCACTGCTTTCTTAGGCAGCTTTTGGAACAACAGCAACACACTGTTAACATGTTCAGTTATCATCTACTAAAGCCTCAAAGCTGTTCCTGAAAGAGCAGGCAAGCTGCTGAACCATCTTGCTTAGAGCCTTTCAACCGGAGTTATGCGTATCAGGGCACTGTTAGGCACATCTGATTTCATATCACAGGAAAGGGACCAGGATACATGATCCACTGAGTCTCACCAACCTGTCTCTTGACAATTTATACTTCTAAAACCTAGTCTAGACCAGAATTTCCCAACCTTTTTCTGATCGTGGCCCCCTTCCAACCTTGTTTCCTTCCTGTGCCCCCCTATGGGCATAGCCGGGGGGGGGGTCAGGGGGCAGCTGCCCCACAATAAGTAGAAATCAATACAAATCAGAGCTTCTGTCACCCCAAAAAAACCTACCCCCCCAAAAAACCAACAATCCTGGCTGCGCCATATTTCAAAAAGTGATTTTTAAGCTTTTTTAGCTGTTTTCGCTGCTTTTTTCTATTGCGTTGCCATACATCCGGGTTTTCCCTGATGAGACCAGTAAATCCCACACATGGTATAACTGTTAATCAACTATACTACTTCAGGACTGTGGGTGGAAGATTGCCTGCGATCAATATGCAGAAATACATTGTTTGGCCACTGACATCTGATACTCTGACTCTCGTATGCTTCCCCAATACTGGAGCCTGGTGCATCACTCCTGTCATTTACACTTACCTATTATTTTCCTGACAGAACAGCCAAACAATTCTTGGACACTTCACAGAGTAGACAGAGCCAGTGATTAAGTAGAAGGAAACTAAAGTCAGATGAGAATCATCACATTTAAAATTGTATCTTTTATTTTAAAACATCAGTTCTATTATGTGCCTACTGACAATAAAATAACTTGGTTTAAGTGATATCTGTATGTAATATAATATATTTACCTTTGTGTTTAAAAATATTTCTAATACGTTTGTGCATATTGCATTCAGGCATCAGTTTAAACCAAATTCTTAAAATCTCACTTTCACAGCAAAAAGTGAGAAGAGTGTGAGAGAATGAACAAAAGGCAAGAAAACATGGCTTTTTTAAATCTCAATTTTATAAATGGCAGTAGATCATGTATCATATTTCTTATGGTACAAATTTAGTACATATTCATTACAATTAGACTTGCCTAACACTTGGACATTAACTTTTCATGTCATGACAAGGACACTGTTCTGCTCTATAGCTACTGGCCACTGCTTCCAGAGTGTTCTGGACACTTTTGTCTTCAAGCAAGTGATCTTGTTTGTGACACTGCATGAGCAGATAGATTTCTCTTTGGTGTGCTTCATTTACAAACACTCTCCCCTAAGCAAATATGAGGCATGCAGGCTGCACAATCAAAGCAGTGACATATGTTCCTGGGAAGTGGAAAGGCTTGTTTAGGCGCAAGGATGGTTTTTTTTTAATTAAAAAAATCTTTTAAAATTATCCTACTGTTCATCAACGGAGCCCAAGGTAGTGAGCAGGATTCTCCTGTGTCCTTGGCAAATGACAAGGAAAGTACAACAACACCAGTGTTAGAAACTGGGACAGGAATGCTAGGAGCCATGTGGCTCCTGGGACATAGGTTGTGGGTGCCAAAACGAAATGGGCTAATAATTTTGTAAGCCTTCCCTATAAACCAGCGAAGTGAAACTCTCTTTGACATATTCTTCTCCCCTGGTGCTCACTGAAGACAGTGTGTACATCCCTAAAGGAGCAACGAGAGTCTGTTCAACCTGGCACGTCTCTACGCCAAGACAAAAGTGCAGCGGGCCGTTTATCCGAGAGATGATGTTTGCAGATGACGCAGCCTTGACAGCACACTCTGAGGAAGCTCTACAGAGACTCATCAACTGTTTTGCCCAAGCCTGCATGGAGTCTGGTCTTAACATCAGCCTGGGTCAGAACATTGCCAGCACTCCACACATCAGCAATGGTGACCACATGCTTGAGGTGGCAGGTGATTTTGTCTACCTGGGCTCCAACATAACTGGCAACCTCTCCAATAATGCTGAGCTGCACAAGCATATGTAAAAGGCAGCTATGGCAACATTCTATGGAGCTACGGAGATTCATTCTCCATGTCTGCAGTCATGGGATTGTTGTCTAACACATGATGGTGTAATGTTTTCATTCCACAGAGTGGGAAGTGACGGAGATAGGATGTTTGTGTTACTGTGTTCCATGAAGTGGGACTATTGTCCTTTGTTCTTTCTCTTTGCTGTCTGATGCTAGAGAGAGAGGGAGCCATGTTGCAGTGCTCCGTGTGTGTTTATATGTAAATAAAGTAGATCACAATGCTGAGTTGCTGAGGTCTGTTACGCATGCTGCGAAGATTCTGCGGATCCCTAAGTGTGCTGATGCTTTTAGTCGCTTTGGTGTTTGGGCAGAAGAAAGCTTTTGAAGCTCCCGAACGATCAACCAGGAGGGAGGGAACATGCCAGCCGGGCATGTGTCTCTGCCAGGGTCCTACACGAGAGTAGGACACTCCTGCTAACATAGCTCACCTCTCCAAAAGGGTATGGGGAAATGTGATACCAATGACCAACACCAAAATGAAGGTCTGCCAGGCTTGCGTGTTGAGCATGCTGCTTTATGGAAGTGAGTCATTGGCAACTAACAATTGTCAGGAGCGACACCTCAACGCCTTCCACATGTGCTGCATCAGGAAGGTTTTTGACATCACATGGCAGGACAGAGTTTCAAACATATGTATGCTCTCTCAAGCCCACATTTCCAGCATGAATGCACTCCTGTCTCGGCGACATCTATGCTGGCTTAGTCATGTCCACAGAATGGAAGATGGCAGGATCCTCAAGGACATGCTCTATTGGGAGCTGGCTTCAGACACCAATCCTGTTGGCAGATCAACTCTGCATTACAAAGATATCTGCAAACGTGACATGAAGGCTGACAACATGAACACCGCCGTGTAGGAATCCCTTGCAGACGATCACAGTGCCTGGAAATAGCCAGGTGTGTATCCACAGCAGTGGCCAGAGGAGGAATGACCACTAGGAGGAGCACAGAAAGAAGAAACGCCATGGTACACCTTCATCAGCACAACCGGACACCTTCATCTGCCCCAGCTGCAACAAAACATGTCTCTCCCATATCGGTCTCTACAGACACAGCAGTTGCTGTACCTCTCCAACACTTTGACTTTAACCTTGAAGGTGCACTCTTCCACTGTCTCCCGAAACAGATGGATGGGAACCAACTATAGGTAGGTAGTTTATTAGTCCATGGAGGCACCTACTTTAGAACATTACATGGTATATTTTGCCACATCAACCTGTCTGCACAGCAAGATCTTCCTCAGAGGCTCTCCTCTGGGTGCACTTGCAATCCAAAATAAGGTAGGCAACAATAGGCTTACAGGAAGTGACTGGCCGAAGGCCATCCAGCACCTTTTTTTGGTCTGGAGGGATTAGAACCCAGGTCTTCTGATGTTTAGTCTGAAACTCAAGCCAACATATTAGCTCCTTAGAAATGTATTTTTAAAGTGTCATTTCAGGTACTAGGCAAATACCATTTTATCTTCCTAGGCTTTTAACCTTTGATTTGTGCTTTATTTCTGTTGGGACTGTTTTAGTACTGCCTCTTTTACTGTTGCAAACATTTTAAAATTAATTACCACAACTTTATTGCATTTTATGAATTGTTGTAAACCACCCTAGAAATTTTTGAAAGGTGTTAAAAATGTGTTGAATCAGAAAACTCCTATATCCTCTTCTATCATTATCTAGGAATAAATTCTATTGTTGCACCATTCCTTTTTTGCCCAAAACATCTGGGGAAAGCATCTAGAAATGTTTTTAAAAGCAGCCTGCTCCACAGTGGCGACTAAACTCAGATTTTCATCTGAACCCGACCCTCTCCTGCCACTGTCAGCAGCCTTTCCTCCATTCTCAACCACTGTGTCTTCTGCCTACCTTCCTTTCCCACATCTAAGAAGTCAAAGCCAAAAACTTCCCTCCAGAATCTCCACAGCCTGCTTTTTGCGCTCTGAATCCACTGCTGAATCCCTAGTCAACAGACCATCACCTCCTGTTTAGTCTCTTCTTCCATGGGCAACTTATTTTGCTCTACAGCAGCTTCAATTCCTCATGAAGCTTTCCTGGCATTATCCACTCCCTTCAGCCTGTGCAAATCAGCTTGTGTTTGGCTCCCTTTGTTTCCTTCTCCCACGCCCACCTCTGTGTTCTATTATCCTACACAGTGCCTATACACAATGCTGACACAGCCTCTCCAAGTCCCTCTTCCTTTGCAGCCTTTCTTAAGCCACCCTCACCTCACTTTACTCTCCTAGCCCATCCTCACTGCTTAATAATCAAAGCCTGTCTCTGCCTCTCTTCCCTGCAAACGTTATTGCCTTGCCTATTAAACGGAGCTGAAAGCTCTTCAGTGGGAACTGGTTGTTTTCAAGTTCTCTACAGCCCTTAAAACATGGCTTCACAAATGCAGCTACCAAGGCATGGAAGAGCGGGTGGACAGCAAGAAAAGAGCTGGAACAAATGAGACATTCATAAGTTAGCAGAAGAAACATGGGAGCTACAGCAGGAGGTATCACTGATGGAGAGGCAATCTGCTTGCTCCGCACCTGTCCCCTTCAGTCAGTTTCTTTGTCTTTGCATACAATAAAGGTGGAGTGGGGAATGATTGCCCTACATTTCAAATCTGCACTACAGCAGCATTATGTGAGCTTCAAAGAGTTTTGCAGCTTGACCTACTCAAAATGAGGCTTGGGTACCCTTAAAGATGGGGTTATAGAGGAAAAATCTTATCCAAGTAAGCAGCAATATTCTCCTACAATCCTAAATCTGTCAAGATTTACCATGGCGCATAATATATTATATATATAATCAGACAGAACAGTTAACACAAAATAAGAAACTATTCACAGGCACATGCCTAAAGTATATTACATTTCCAACCTTAACAACTGAGGATCTTAGTTTCTTTTGTGTTAACTGTTCTGTCTGATTAGCCTTGAACTGATGAAGCTTTGTGGCGAAACCTGTTCCAAATCCGGAGGACAGGTCTTCGGTTATTTGTCCACCTGTGTTCATTCCGTCATGAGGGTGGCTACATAAGGACCTACTGGAGAGCAGTCCACCTTATTCCGTCCTTTTCCCATCCACTTTCATTTCATCAGGGTGGTGTTTACCTCAGACCCACTGAAGAACTTCCCGCTTGGTTCATCTTTTACAAACTGTTTTGCACCTTGTTGGCACCAGAGTATTGTTCCATACTTAGCCATGTGTTGAATGGTTCAGTTATTCAGACACTGTTACGTTCTCTGTGCATATAATTTATTCAATGGTCTTGACAGTACTAATATTGTTTTGCACATGGCCTTGTAATATGTTTTTGCTTGTTTGAATGGTTATGAGTCAATCTTTATTTAGTTATTTTCTAGTAAATCCCCTTTTATATCTATTAGCCAGCTTGTGGTGATTTGGTTTGGTTTATTATTTTTATCTTCACATTTCTTTAAACAATTCAGAGATCATCCCAAGGCTTCTGCAAGTTCAGAGCAAGGAGATTAACTGAAAAAATCTTACTCTGCTTACTGAACAGAACAGCTGTGGGGCTAGTAACTTTTTTAGGTGGAGCTCAGTGCCTCTTAGAGAAGCTATGGATTCTGAAAGAAAGCTAGCAAGGGTGTGCGTTTGAAGCACCCTGGAATTTGTTGTTTGCTTAGGCAAGAATTGTTCAGAAGATAGCAGGCACTGGATCGGTAAACAGGCCCTGAGTATATAAATGACAGCAAGTGTGTACTTATAAACTACGATGAAAAATGGCCCTGAACTGAAGGTGAAAAAAGGACTTAGAATCATAGAATCTTAGAGTTGGAAGGGACCCCAAGGGTCAACTAGTCCAACCCCCTGCAATGCAGGAACCTCAGCTAAAGCATCCATGACAGATGGCCATTCAACCTCTGTTTAAAAACTTCCAAGGAAGGAGGGTCTACCACTTCTCGTTGGGGGTCTGTTCCACTGCTGAACAGGTCTTACTGTCAGAAAGTTTTTCCGAATGTTTAGTCGGAATCTCCTTTCTCGCAACTTGAATCCATTGGTTAAAGTCCTACCCTCCAGAGCAGGAAAAAACAAACATGCTCCCTCCTCTATGTGACAGCCCTTAAGATATTTGAAGAAGGCTATCATATCTGCTCTCAGTCTCCTCTTTTCCAGGCTAAACATTCCCAGCTCCTTCAAGCGCTCCTCATAAGGCTTAGTTTCCAGACCCTTGATCATCTCGGTTGCCCTCCTCTGTACAAGTTCCAGCTTGTCAAAATCCTTCTTAAATTGTGGTGCCCAGAATTGGACACAGGATTCCAAGTGTGGTCTGACTAAGGCAGAATAGAGTGGTACTATTACTTCCCTTGATCTCTGGACACTATACTTCTGTTGATGCAGCCTAGAATAGCATTAGCTTTTTTTGCTGCTGCATCACACTGTTGACTCATGTTAAGCTTGTGGTCCATCAAGACCTCTAGATCCTTTTCACATAGACTGCTAGTAAGCCAGGTGTCCCCCATTCTATAATTGTGCATCTGGTTCTTCCTGCCTAAGTGCAGAACCTTACAGTTGTCCCTACTGAAATTCATTTTGTTAGCTTGCGCCCACATCTCCAATCTGTTAAGGTAATTTTGAATTCTAATTCTGTCTTCTGTGGAATTAACTACCCCTCCCAGTTTGGTGTCATCTGTAAATTTGATGAGCATCCCCTCAATTCCGTTATCCAAGTCATTTATAAAGACGTTAAACAACAACAGACCCAGGACAGAACCCTGCAGAACCCCACTTGTCACTTTTTTTCCAGGATGACAAGGAATCATTGAGTACTCTTTGGGTTCGGTCAGTCAACCAGCTCCAAATCTACCTAACAGTTACCTCTTTCAACCCACATTTTACCAGCTTCCTCCTGAGAATATAATGGGGAACTTTGTCAAAAGCTTTACTGAAATCAAGATACACTATGTCCACAGCAGTCCCCTGATCCACCAAGTTTGTAATTCCATAAAAAAGAAAGAAATCAGATTGGTCTGGCATGACTTATTTTTGAGAAATCCATGCTGGGTCTTAGTAATCACAGCATTGTTTTCTAAATGCTCACAGACCAACTATTGAATTATCTGTTCTAGGACCTTCCCTGGTATTGATGTCAAGCTCACCGGTCAGTAGTAACCTGGGTCTTCCTTCTTCTCCATTTTGAAGATGGGGACATTTGCCTCCAGTCTGTAGGGATCTCCAGTCTGTAGGGACCTCACTTGTTCTCCAAGACAGGGAGTCACCTATCACCACCACTCATCTCCTCCTCCTCCTCTGGGGAGTAGCAGGAATCATTCTATGGGCTGTGCCTTCCAAAGGCTGCTTGGAGTGTTCTGAGGTCTGCTTCTGTCATTCTCGAGTCTTCCCCTCTTGTTTATTGGAGCTTATTTTGATACTGTTTGGATAAATTACAAAGGCCGGAAACTTATGGTTTGAGTACTTCCTACTCCTTCCTCCCAGCTTGTCATCTCTAGGCTGCAATTGTCTTTCTCTAATGTTGTCTCCATGGAAGATAGCAAGTACGTTATCAGCATGCTCATCCACGATCAGTAGCCTTGGATCTGATGGGATTAGATCAAGAATGGAAAGAGACTCCTCCAAATCCATCTCCTCCTGTCGCTTTCTCCTCTGGGGAGTGACAATAATCATCCTGTGGACTGTACCTTTCACAGCCACCTTTGTGTCTTCTAATGTTGGAACTGCTGCCCTAGCTCCTCTGGCCCAGAATCCATGTCCAAGGTGAGAGCATGGAAGCGATTTTGCAACTCTAATGACAAAGTGTGTTTTGTGACTGTCCAACTTCTGTGCATCACATTCCTCCAGGAGTTAGACCATGGGTCGGAAAACTGAGGTCCATGGGCCGGATCAGGCCCAATTGCCTTCTGGATCCAGCCCGCGGACGGTCTGGGAATCGCCGCGGGGATCGCCAGCATGCACGTTTCCCTTTCCCTCACACGGCGGCAGCAGCACCTCCCTCCCTCCTCCTGGCTTCTCCCCGCCCTGCCTAGAGGAGGAAGGGGGCTGGGCTTTGTTGGTGCCAGCAGCAACAGCAGCACTCGAGCAGCCGCCATTTTAAGCACCCCTTCATCATCCCGCCGCCGCCGCCAGCCCCTGCTGCTCGCAAGACACAGGTAAGCAGCCACCGGAGCTCATGGTGCTCTTGCATCATTATTATTTTTTTCAAAATATAGTCTGCCCCCCCCCACAAGGTCTGAGGAACAGTGGACTGGCCCCCTGCTGAAAAAGTTTGCTGACCCCTGGGTTAGACTCTTGCAATGGGCAATCTTTCTTCACCCTGGGGACACCCCATCGTATCTTGGTGCTCAATCCCAGTCAACTCAGCTGTATCAAGTAACTCTGTATGTTGTCCTGTTGCTTGAGGTATGGCTAGGCAGGCCTCAAGTTGCTACACCTTCTCTTCCAGCATGACAACCAGCTTGCACTTGCTACAAGTGTACTGTTGCTTATTCTCTGGCAGAATGACAAACACGGCACAGGTGTTACAGGTCACTGCAGCAGCTCCCTTGCCCTCCATGTCTCTGGTCCTATGCACACCAAGAAACTCCCCCACTAAACATCCTTGCAAACACCCCTGTTTGTGAGCTCTGGTTGTGAGCTCCCAGGATCTGCACTGAGCTAAGTTTGACTGATGCTGGTTGCTAACTCCTCCCTCAGCCTGGCTTCCTCTCAGCTGTAACTCCTCCCCGTCAGATCCTGTGTTCCCACATAGCAATCAGCCACACGCACCCTCAGGCTCGAAAAGACACAAGCTCACTCTCTTCAGTCTCCTCCAGCAATTCTTGTCCCTGTTTGCAAGGTTTGTTTGTGAGGTCTGTTTGCGAGCTCCCAGGATCTTCACTGAGCTGAGTTTGACTTGTGTGGAGGCAAGTTTGAGAATCCTTGAATGAGGTAGGACGGATACAGCTTTTTTAACACAGAGATGCATTTAACTCTTTTAATCATCTGGTACTATCCAGAACCACTCTTAAGAGTTCACACAGGAGTGCCCAAACCAGTTCTTTAACAGATAGTCAATGGGGTCACATTCATCTCCTCCAGAGTTTGGTTCTCTTACAGAAGAAAAGAGAATGCAAGGCAAGGACCAACTTCCTTTGTGAGTAAAGCTTCCCTGTTGAAGGCAACTCACACTTGCCTGGTCACCTGCAGGATGTTTGCTAGCCTGCTTTTGACTCACTGACCCAGTTTATCTTGTGATTACCGCCGGTATATAGTTTCTGAAATCAGGGTTACATGATCTGTGGGTTGGGCCCGCATATTTCCAAACTTGCAGGCCTAAAAGGATTTTTCACCCGCTATTTACCCATGATATAAATGAAATACCCCATTCTCTTTTAGGCACTAATCATCAACTTGGTACATGAGGGCAGGTGGGCTAGTAAGTTTTGCTGCCTTATTTGTAAAGGGCACAGAGAAACATGTTTTTAAGAAGAAAAGACTAGAAGAAGTTAGTTTTTAGGTGGTAAACATTTTCAGACTAGGCAACAGACTTTGCAAGAGATTACAATGCTGTAACCCAGAAAGCTATTCAGAATTTATGGTAATGCCTCGCAGATTCTGCAGAAACATCTGGCATGCATGACAAAAACAGACAAATTAACCACATTATTTCCACGCTATCTATGTGGTTGCAGGCTGAATTTAAGGTAGGAATATAAGGGAGGAAGGCAGATTTTCTTCTGCAAGGTCCCAATACAAGCTGTTGCAATATTCTAGCAATATTCCTGGAATCTATGATTAATATTTTTCTTTACTGTTATTATATAGTGCCATCAGTATAGTAGGTGCTTTAAACAATAAAATAAACAAAAGCACTAGACCCCTTGAACAAGGAGCTTACCTCAATTTTAACACTGACGGGCACAATATAAGGAAAGGCAAAATGATACAAGATGGGGGTAACAAGGCAGGAATATTAATAAATTTTGTTACATATACAATGCATGAAGAATTTGCAGGAGAAAAACACAGAACCAAATAAGTTTCTGGTGATTATCCAGTTATCCAGACACAGGAAAAAAAAGAAGAAAGGACAGGTAGTAGGAGACCTTTGTGTATCTTAGGGTGGAAAAGTGAAGGTCAAGGACAGAACTATGAAGAGACACAGGCATGCTATAGAAAAGTTTAAGCTTCCTATAAAGGCATACAAATAACTTTAAATACAGTAGTTTGAATCATTAAATTTTTTCTCTATGCATTAGTGTACCTTACAAACATATATTGCAAAACCTTATCAGAAACATAATTCACCATAATAAATGCAATGCTTAGAAGACCCAACACATATGACTGAAACAAGATCCTAAATCTTAGATTTCAAATACACTATACAGTCATACCTTGGGTTACGGCCACTTCAGGCTGTGCCATTTCGGGTTGCGCACCACACCGAACACGGAAGTACCGGAACGGGTTACTTCTGGGTTTTGGCGCTTGCGCATGCGCAAAAACACTAAATCATGCTTTGCGCATGTGCAGAAGCTCTGAATCGCGACCAGCGTGTGTGCAGACACGGCGCTGCCACGGCGCTGCAGATTGCAAATGTACCTCCTGCACGGATCACGTTCACAACCTGAGCGTCCACTGTACCCTGTTTTCCAACGCCTCTTTCTTTATCCTGACAATATTTATTAAATTTGATCATATATACCACATCCCAAATTCTGAACAACCAATTTGTCACTGAGGGTAGATTCTTCCCCACGCATTTATAGTGAAGAATCATTCAGTAATCACTAGAAGAAATTAACAGGAAACAGTAAGGGAGGGAGGGAGGAGTAGTTATTACTGAAAATTGCTTAACAGATAAAACCATATTACAATAGGTCACTGGCAGTTCTTATATAAAGATGATTCGGCGAATGCTTTGTGCACCTTAGACTATACAGCATCATTTTGGTGATGTGCCAACTTCATTGGCTCCCTGTCCATTCGAGGCCGAATGCAGTGCTGTTGTTGACCTTTAAAGCTTTTTACAACTTGAGACCAGAGTACCTGAAAGATTAATGTGTGGAGACTAGCCAAGTCGGCTCTGCTCTGCCTCCATAGCCAGAGGCAGTAATGCTTCTGAATACCAGTGGCTGGAAGTCACAGGAAGGGAGTGTTCTTGTGCTGCTTACCACTTTCCCACTGGCATTTAGTTGGCCTGATCCAGCAGGCTGTTCTTATGTACCAACCTAGGCCATAAAATCATCGTCTGAAGACCTTTTTAGGGTGCCCTGCCAAGAGATGGGGAAAGGACCTTCTCAGTGGTGGCACCTCAGCTACAGAATGCCCTCATCAGGGAGGCTTGTATGGCACTTATCTTTCTCTATAATTTATGCTATAGCAGTATGTAAGTATTTTTTATAAATAAACTAAATATGTCATTTTAGTGCCAAGAAGATACCTTTTTATTTTTATAAGCCTTTTAATCTGCTCTAGTCAGTTTTATCTATGCAACTTTTGGGGGGCTGCTTTTAACTGTTATTGGTCTACCTTATAGTTTGGGTTTTTTGGTTTTTATTCTTGTTGTAATCCACCCTGAAAATTTAGTTATAAGGGAGCCATGTATATGCCTTAAGTATATTACATTCCTAACCTTAACAACTGAGGATCATCATGAATTTAAAAACTTATATAAAATTATTGGTGGTTTTTTTTTACAGGAGAGTCTTGGCTCAGTCATCCTCTGCTGCCTCTTCCGTTATTATCACCACAACTTGTGTCCCTGTACCATCTCTCCATTAAGCATGAATTTGCACACACAGAGCTTTTGCTTAAAGATTTCGTGAGAACTGGCTAACTAGAGATAATTAAATGCTTTAACACACCCACTCAAATCCTTGCCACATTAAGTACAATGGGATCTTCTATTAGAATAAGCTACACATCTTTTGCTACTTTTATACGGCTTGATAAATATAAATGGTCTTTCTTTTGCTTTCTCAAAACAAAAACCCAATGCTGTGGTTCTCTTTTGAGAAAACATAGAGAAACCATCTAAGCCATGAACCAGTTAAAAAGTAGGCATGACTGGAAGTAACATGGGGTAAATAGGCTAGAATTACAAGGACATTGCAGCCTCATCAAGTAGAGCAATTCACGAGAGAATATGTTTTTTGAGGGGACTTCCAAGACAATTTGACCATTACATCATCATACCGCAGAAGTGGCAAAATAGCTACCTAAAAGATTAATATGAGGACGCAGTATACTCCAGTCCAGTATACAGTCCCTTAAGTATACTACCGTACTTCCATCACTATACTATATTTCAAAGAGAGCAAGCCCTCAGACTACTGAGTCTACAAGACCAGAGTCATATTTCTAATCAGCAGTTAATTATGTGGACCCTGTCAAGTCACAATCCTTCTATTACTTTCCAAATTAAGTGCTTTATAAGTTCATCTTTAAACCTGAATCATCTGTTTGCCTCTAGCAAGAACTAACCCTATACCTTGATGCTGTGTTTTCAAAAGTTAACTGTTTAATTGAAACTACTTCTTTAAAAAGCTTACCATCATCCTACAATCCTGTGCAGCATCTCCCCTATGGAGGACAGATAAGAGGGGTGGGGTGGGGTGGGGAGAGGAGGGGGGTTAAAGAAATAACCATTCAACTTGATAGACATGGCTTCTTCATCTCTAAAACAAGTTCAGAAGCTCCTACTGCTGCAGAAAGGACATCAAAAATGACTTCTGCATAGGCAGACCTTGCATCCCAGCCCCCATCAGACATCTTATTTCACAATTATCTATGCTAAACTGTATTTTCCATGCACTGTCCCAGTTACCTTGAAGATCCCTAAATCCCTCTTAATCGGGTTGCTGGAATGACCACTATTTTCATATAGCACTAAAAAAGGAGCAGAAATCTAACAAAGCTAAACAAAAAACACACGCACACAAACCAACAATATTGTGCATCAGTCAGAATCTATCCGCTGACCCAAATTTTCTGTTAACCAGGATATGCAGCTGTAATGCAGTGCTTTTGAGGCTGCAAAAGGGTTTGTTTTCATCCAGATAACAGAAAGCCACCACCCAAATATTTATGCATTATTCAATGCTTTTCCACAGTGCTAGTATGCTATGGTAAAGATGCCCAAACTTAGCAAATGCCAACTAGTTTTAAGAGGCAGAAATCTGAACGGTGCAAATGGACAACATAAGTTTGCATATGGGTGTTTATTTCCAAAGGAACAGATTGTGTTTACTTTAAGCTTTTGCAGCCTATCGAGAGGTTTGCAAGGAAGGCCCTCTGTCAAGACACCTGTCTAATATTATACAACATGCATAATTATGATTTTCCTATCAAATTAGGCCATCAACATAAGACTCAGTTATCATAACCATCTGGAACACCCATCTAAAGATCAGCCACTACTACTAATGCATACCAAACGCAGTATCCTCACGAAGTCCAGTAACTGACAATCTAAGCTACCCCTCTGTCCCCACACTTTCCCCTTTGGGGCTGGCAGTAGAGCGACAAAAATCACAAGGAGAATCCTGAAGTTCCCAGAGGTGTACATTCTCACCAATTTCAATGGATACAACTGGAAATTATACCTCAAAGTCGCCTGTTCAATTATCGTCTAGCCAGAAAAAAATAAACAACGACCAAAATAAAAAGAGGTGCACGCAACCCTTCATCCAGATACCTGCAGGGCAGGGATGGTATTGAACAGAGCTCTGACAGCTGGGGCTTGCTTCCCCATCCTCATTGTTCCTCTGTATCAAGAAAGCAAGCGTCGGGTATAAAAAGAAAAGAAAAAGGATAATTGTCGTCTTAATGTAAAGAGATATGACCTCCCCCCTCCCCCTCTTGACCAGTCAATATGGCCAAGGCCTTATTTTTCTATCGTGTCGCTCAATCTCAACGTTTCATTTTCTGTACTACCACTCTCACCTCCTCAACATAAAAAGGAGATCCTTAGACAAGACACCCAAAGCACTCACCCTCCACAAACGCAAGACAAAAAACAGATGTTCATATTTACAGTATATGAAACTTGTGGGTGAGCAGAAAGGTAACAAAACTCCCATAGTTGAGCTAGGGCACCACACACACACACACACACACACACACCATATCCCTATCTATAGGAGGGAGTTACACAATAAAGAGCAGTAACTGCCTGAAGACGCTCATTATTCTAGACTCCCTTTTTTGTCCTCGGAGAGTGACAAGGAGGGGAAGGACGGGTGCATCGTAAACTCAAGTAATCCTAGGGCTGGAGAGTGGGGTGCGGGGAACAAAATGGGTACTTTCAAATTAACCTCCGATATTAAAAGTCAGGGGAAGGCGGCGGAGTATGACGTGGCTGATCCTCGCTCGAAGCCCCCCCCCCCCAGACCTGTTTTCTTCCCCGGATCTCCTATGGCAACGGATAGGAACGGAATACAGGGAGTCGCCTCGCCTTCCTTGCTGCCGGTGGGGAGCAACACAAGGGAGCGCATCTCTCGCCATCCCACCCAAATCCTTGAAGGCCCCAGATCGGAGGAAAAGCAGCCTGGACACACAAACCAGCCCCACCGCACCTGGCTGGGAGAATGGCGGGCGAGGGGCAGGGGGTGGGGAATAGTCGGGAAGAGGCAAAGGTGTAGGATTCGCACACACATCTCAACATCCAGCCAAGTTTTTTATTTGGGGGGCCAGATGAGGGACCCCCTATTAGGGCGAGGCCTCAGCAAACCTAAGCTGGGGGAGGGGGTAATAAGGGGGAAATGGGGGGGGGGGGCTTCGCCACTTCCCAAGGAGTTAAGGAGGAGGAGGAGAAGAGGGATTCAATAGGCCAAGAGCTGGCTTCCCCTCTCTCTTTCTCGCCGCCGGGGACATCGGTTACCTGGAAATCCCTGTCCTCGTTGAAGCGGGAGAACCTGTCCGCCATTTTGCCTCGGTTCGCCTCTACCTTAGTCAGGAGACTGCGACGAAGGAAACGGGGGCCGTACGCGCTCGACGTGCGCGCCCCCGACGCGGGTCTCGTTTCGCACTGTGCGCGCGCGCGCAGAGAGAGCAAGAGACGCCTCACAGAGTAAAAGACTAGCGCAGGCTCTCGACTTCCGGGTTCTCTTCGGCCGCCTATCCTGGTGGCCTCCCGCGGAAAAAGCAACCGAGGCAAGCCGGGAATTGAGCGGAGGTGGGGGGAGTAGCTGCAAAGGAGCTCCTACTCGTTTTAACTCGGGTCTCGTTCCGAGTAGTGGAATTTAATTTAATTTAATTTAATTTATTTAAGCGCAGCAGGCAACAAGTCAACAATGCGCCAGTTGTTTTTGCACGCGGCTGAATGCCGCGTTTGGGCTGCGAGAAGGAGGATTTAAATAGATTGGCCTTTGCTGCAACCTCGGGGGTGGGGGGTGTTTGTGATTTCCGGCCGAAAGAGCTTCAGCCCCACATCGCTGACCTACAACAGAAGCGGTGGGGGGCTGTGTCTTGCAGGCCTGTGTTAACCCCCGCAGTCTGCAGCAATATATCTTAATGCTGCTAACGTTTTCAAGTGTACACAATTTCCCCCCTTATATTCAATAAATATTTTCCAATCTTCTCTAAATGTATGTTCTTTTTTTCCTCTTATTCTGTGTTATAAAGTCCGCAAGCTGCACGTATTCCATCAGCTTAAGTTGCCATTCTTTAGCTGGGACCTCGCCCCTTTTCCATTGCAGGGTGTGCGTTTTTTATATTTAAAATTCCATAAAATTGCCTTTTAGCTTCAAAATAAGACTTGAGCTGGAAAGGAAACTCATGTCCAGTGATGCTGCCTTTTGTCAGGGGTGGGGGTGGATGCAGGCAATCACCCAGTCGTGGTAGCTACGCTTAAATCCTGGGTTTTTATAATTCGTTTAATTAATAATTGAGTGCGGCTCGGGTCCAAGCTATCTGAAAGGCTCTGTTCCATTCATACGAACCTGACCTGTTTTGAGAACCTCGGGGGGAGGCCCTTTTCTCGCTCCTGCCACCCTCACAGGGACACTTGGTTGGGGATGCAGGAGAGGGCCTTCTTGGTGGTGGCTGCTCCCAGACAACTTGGGAACTCCTTCCCTAGAGAAGTTAAGACTGGCTCCCTCCTTCTTGTTCTTTTGCCAGTGGGTGAAGACCTTGTTCCACCAGGCTTTTGGAAACTCACTGTTTTAATGAAGGAGCCGGCATCGTGCTGTCTTTATTGTAACTTTCTGTATGTCTTAATTCCATTATGGTTTATATATATATATATTAATTATTCCCCCTCCCCTTATATTTCTAAGGTGTTCTTATTTTATCTGAAAGCCACCTTGAGTCCCTGCCAGGGAAAATATAATATATACACATCAATCTATAATAAATTTTAATGAGCAGCTCATTGATCTGATTTCTTTTTCTTTTAAAAGACTTCAAAATATCCATGGAGGTTCTGTTGTTTAAAAAAAGTTCTCTAATACCCCTCTCTGACTCAAACCCAACACCACATACTACAGAAATCTAATCGGGCCTGAGAATCACGACAGCTAGGACTGTGTGTGGCTTTTCGCCCAGCTCCTAATTCCCAGTTTTCCCGCTAGTTGCTCGCGACACATTAAACCATGGGTAGGCAAACTAAGGCCCAAGGGCCAGATCCCGCCCAGTCGCCTTATAAATCCGGCCCGCGGTCGGTCTGGGAATCAGCGTGTTTTTACATGAGTAGAATATGAGCTTTTATTTAAAATGCATTCTGGGTTATTTGTGGGGCATAGGAATTCGTTCAATTTTTTTTCAAAATATAGTCCAGCCCTCCACAAGGTCTGAGGGATAGTGGACCAGCCCCCTGCTGAAAAAGTTTGCTGACCCCTGTGTGTCCCGGCTTCTACTTTCTCCATCGAGAAAATATGTTTATATATATAAAAGGGCGTCTCTGTTCTCATTGTCCCTGTCACACACCATGCTTCATAAACAATTTCCGCCTCAAGCCGAGTTCCTTCAGAACGCCTCAGTGTCTTCAGGTAAACCAACGCCTGAGGTAACCTCTCCACTGTGATGCAGCTCCCACCGTCTTCTGCTCTGAAAATGTCACATGGTTGATGGGATGTGTACACGCCCCACCATTACCCATGTAGCCATTACAAGCATTGGGCAGTTCCCCTTCTCTCTCTGCACTCTCTTTCGAGGAAGGAGCCATAGGTATCAGACGCAGTGCGTTTGACTGGGGAATTTTTATCAGTCTCCTCAGAAGTTCGTCCTGCGTCCAGCCCACCCAGGGGCCAGGTGAGGCAACTGCCTCAGGTAGCAGGATCCACAGGACCAGCACATCCCAATGTTAATCTTTATCCCTCCCCCCCCCACTGCCCAAATTCCTGGCGGGAGAGACACCATCTGGGGTTCTCCTCAGGCACCAAAATGTCTTGAGCTGGCCCTGTTAAATCCTATTGCAGTGATGGTAAACCTTTTAGAGACCGAGTGCCCAAACTGCAACTCAAAACCCACTTATTTATCGCAAAGTGCCAATACTGCAATTTAACTTGCATATCTCATTTTTTCTGTGTGTTTGACGTTCTTCTTTATGACTGCTGTTGTAATAAATAATCCTTCATAAAAGTTATTGCATTACATTCTTCATTAAAATATCTTTCCATTGATATCCAATTTTATGGTTTCAGTGCTTTTTTTTCTTAAAAAATGTTTAGGGGTACTCTCATTTTGACTCAAGAAAATCACCATCGGGGTAAAATAAATACAGTTCAAATTGGGGGAAATAAATATGGTGAATTTCTTCTCCCATTAAATTCACAAAATGTTTAGGGGTATGCGTCCCCCTGCATCCCCTCAGAAAAAAGGACTGGTATTACTCCATAACAAAGTGGTGTTATGAGCCATCAAACCTCAAAAATACCAGAAGGTTCCACAATTTTCGCCACTAGTGTACACTGGAGGGCTATACTAAGAGCCCCCCTCTCCCAATTTTTAATATGAGATGATAATGATTGTCTCCGTGCGCACATACAAATTAATATAAATAAATAAATAAACCCAGCCAGATCGGTGGGGCATAATTTATTATTATTAATAATATTATTAGTCGTTTCTTCGGCTGCATTTGATCGCAGCCTCCACAGAATGAATTTCTCTGTTGGCTTCCACAGGAAAGCCCAGCTAACATGTAAACCCAGCAGCCCCTTCGTAGGTTGTTGCCTTTATTTGCTTAATGACCTGGGAGTTAAGCCCAGCTGAACTCAGGGCGGTTTACTCCTGAGTAAGAAAAACAGACTAGCGGGAGGCCTTGGCGTAGCAAAATTCAATGTCTCCTCAGCCCCTCGCTCGTTTGCTAGGCCATGGTGCCGCAGGATTTGAGTGCCCTCCCTGGCACGCGTGCCATAGGTTTGCCACCATTGTCCTATTGGATTCAGTGGGGTTTATTCCCAGCTAAGCGGGGCTAGGACTGCAGCCTGCACCCCACCGGACATAGCCGGGCTCATGGGTAGAATGAAACGTTTTCTATCCTGTCTTAAAATATTGCTACATGTGCCTCAGTTCTCAGAGTGTGAGAATGACAGGGGCACAGTTGTATGCATGAGACCACCATTTTGTGATGTATAGTTCTCTTAGATTAGAGCGAGTTATTTAATTTCTATACCGCTTAATATATTAGAAACATCTCTAAGCAGTGCACAAAGAACTGAAACGACAACTGACAACTTAAAATACCCAGTAACATATATTTTTTAAAAAATACCCAGTTACATATAAACATGTTACATTAATGCGAAGTGCCTAATATATATGAATAAATAATATCAGTTCATTTTCTTTCTGACACATCCTCCCTCTCAGCCTCCGGGTTCCCACCCAGGGTCCAAACAAACTCTCAGCTCACCCACAAAAGTCTCACAACGAGAATAGTTTCAGGACTCACCCTAATCTTTCACCCTAGACTTGCTTTTTATGAGCAGGGCCAAGCCACAGCTGCTCATAGCTGTGTCCCATTCAGCTGCACTCTGCACACCCATTTCCAAGTACAGCAGATTTTGGGGGTCCAAAGGATGGAAAAAGAGTCCCCCATGACTCACAGCTCTTTCTTAACCCTCTGTCCTCTCTTCCTCCTCCGACTTTTTTCACATATATTCTGAAGGGTCACACAATTTAGACACAATGTGTGTAGAAGACAATAAATAAATAACAACAACAACATGAGCAACACGGTGGAAGTATCTGCCATGGTTCCTCATTGTTCAGTATTGACTTTGTGAAGGAAAAGAGCTTTGCTTATATATACTATGGACTTTGCTTTTATAAACTCTTATTATGCTATGAAAAAAAATAATAATATCTTGTGCTGGGGTTAATTTGCCATACTTTACCTATGAGGGAACAAACTGGAAGATGTGGCTACATTGAAGACCTGGTGGAGTTGAGGATTAAAACCTTCCTTGAACTTGAGTCTTGCAAGCCAGTACCCAGAGGCTATATCTGCCAGTGACTTGCCTTTTGAGAGTTAGATCAAGGGGGACAAAGGAAGTATAGGAGAAGGGTGTCAGAGAACAGAGGATGGGTGGAAGTCTGTAGCCTTAGGGAATGTGGAGAGAGAGAGAAAGAGAGAGAGAAAGAAAGCGCAGGGTTTAATTCTTCCTTTGATTTGTCCCCCCCCCTCTGTTGGTGGGTTCAGGTGGTTTTCTTTCTATAACATAGGTAGGCAAACTAAGGCCCGGGGGCCATATCTGGGCCAATCACCTTCTAAATCTGGCCCACAGACGGTCCAGGAATCAGCGTGTTTTTACATGAGTAGAATGTGTCCTTTTATTTAAAATGCATCTCTGGATTGCTTGTGGGGCCTGCCTGGCGTTTTTACATTAGTAGAATGTTTGCTTTTATTTAAAATGCATCTCTGGGTTATTCGTGGGGCATAGGAATTTGTTCATATTTTTTCCCCAAAATATTGTCTGGCCCACCACATGGTCTGAGGGACAGTGGACCGGCCCCCTGCTGAAAAAGTTTGCTGACCCCTGAATTCTATAACATAAAACCCTTTTCCTAAAAACTTTATTCTATCAATTAAAAAAAAAACTTGTTTGTGTGTGTGTGTGTGTTGCTTTTACCCAAAAAATGATAAGGGTACTCTAATTTTGACTCAATAAAATCACCATTTTATAGGTCAAATCGGGGAAAATAAATACAGTAAATGGACAAAAGTACAAAGATTCACAAAATGTTTAGGGGTATGCATCCCCTGCATCCCCCCAGAAGAAAAGCACTGTGTGGTGTGTGTGTGTGTGCGCGCACATCCAAGGTAGATTTTAGGACCCTTTCCTATAAACTCCTTAATTCTATCAATTTAGTAAACTTTTATCTATGTTTCACTAAAACCTTGCGGCCTCCATTTATATACCACCCATGTCTTAAGCCACATTCTACACTAGTTTATTCCAAATAAGGCAAAGGTAATGTCATGAGGCAAAGTTGACTAGTGGTTGGTGGGGAAAATATCTGTTCTTGACGGAGTCATGTCCCCTCCCTTGGGGATCAGGACCACAGCACTGCAGGGCCAGGAGGGCTCACATTGCTCCTGGTAGCGACTGTGGTCTGGGATGGGTTTTCTCAACTTCAGTTTGTGTGGCAACTGCTCCCGCTGCTGGAAGACAGGGATCAGCTACTGTCATTCATGCTTTGGTGATTTCTGGATTAGATTACTTTAATGAGCTTTATGTGCAGCTGCCCTTGAAGATGTTCTGGAAACTTCAGCTGGTTCAGAATATGGTTGCTCAGCTGCTGACAAGCCTAAGCTGTCACGAATGTATAATGTCTGTTCTAAACTTCCAGCTCAATTTACAGTGTTGATCTTGAACTTTTAAAGCCCTAAACCAGGGGTGAGAAGTCTTTTTCGGGCCAAGAACTGCATTACCCAAGTGGAGAGCTGTGGGGGGTCTGCATTCCAGTAGTCAAGAATTGTAGAGTTGGGAAGGGTCCCAAAAGTCGTCTAGTCCAACCCTGCCAAGGCCAGACCCTAAAGTGGACCCCAGCCCCAATCACAACCTTAACAGATACACTGACACACAACCACACATGCACAGAGGCATACAGCCTGGAAACATGGTCATATGCTCAATTATTAGTAACTCCACTCAAATTTTGCCTTCCGTTTTCTCTATAGACTTTTTTTGTGTACAAAGTATGAAGCAGCAGCAGCAGCAGCAGCTCAGAACCTATTATCTATCCTGATTGTGCAAAAAAAATGAAACAAACTGAGTGATCCCAGCGGAAGAAAACAAATAAGGTAAATACACAACTGAACAAGCCCTACCTTACATCTACCGGTATTTAAAACCTCACTTCAAAATGCAATTACCTCCTGAGGATAGCATGAATGCAGTTGTGAAATGCGTAGACTGCTTTTTGTAGATTTGCAAGCAACACAAGTCTGCCAGGACAGTTTCCTTTCCGCTTGGATCTTTGTGTAGAGCAGGGATGCAGAACTGTGGCACTCCAAATATTGTTGGCTTGCCACTTACCGTATTTTTCGGTCCAAATGACACTCCGGACCATGAGACGCCACCTCATTTTTTTTTCTGGTTTTCCCCCTTTAAAATGAGGTGCGTCTCCTCTAAAAGGCTGGGAGGGAGCGAAGGAGGCTCACTCCTTCTCCCCAGTTCCCCTTTTTAAAAAAGCGGGGATAAGCCGCTCTGAAGGGGCCCACGCACCCCTTCAGAGGGCTAATCCCCACTTGCATTGAAGGGAGCTGAGGACAAGGGGTGAGCGTTGTCACCCCTGTCCCCAGCTCCCTTCAAAGCAAGCGGTGATGAGCACAGGGCGTGGGGCGGTGGAGGAAGCAGCAGCATCCCGCTGATTTCTCCACCACCCCTCGCCCTGCCGCCGATCCCAAAAGCCTGCCTTTCGGATCAGCACACAGGTGCGAGGGGTGGAGGAAAGCAGCGGGGATGCTGCTTTCTCCACCTGCACCCTGCCCTGCGCTTTCTCCACCACCCCGCACCTGGCACCCAATTGGTGGCAGGGAGGTGGTGGAGAAAATAGCGGGGATGCTGCTTTCTCCACCAGTCCGCGCCCTGCCGCTGATCCCAAAAGCCTGCCTTGGGATCAGTGTTTGGCAGGAGGATGCAGCAACATCTCGCTGCCACCCCACACCTCAGACAAATGCGGCGGGGGTGGGGGGAGGCAGCAGGGAGCGAAGCGGATGTTGCTGGATCCTCCCGCAGCTCCGTTCGCAGAGCCAGCCTTCGCTCCATAAGATGCACTAACATTTCCCCTCCCAAAAAGTGCGTCTTATGGAGCTGAAAATACGGTATATCAGTCCTAGTCAGATTGGCCGACGTCAGGGGTGGTGGGATTTGTAGTCCAACAGCATCCGGAAGAAGTTGAAATTGCACATCAGAGCCGTTCCCCTGTCAGCTGATTCTCGCTGAACAGCTGAATGTTGGAAGGAGACCCCAGAAGGCATGATGAAATCTGTCTATTGCCATGCACCCACCACAAGTCATAGTTCCCCGTGCCTGCCCTAAATAGTCCAGATTATCTGTGGGAACACTTTCTCTGACATACACCTCTCCATTCTTTGAGGTCTAGTACTGAGACTTTGGGTGGTTGCCTTCCTAAACAAAGGTTAGCTTATCCTCAACAGTTAACGAAAAAAGCACCTAAATTTTTGCCAAATCAAGCATATGTAATCATAATTCTATTCTTACATACTGCAGCCACACCACCTCTCTGTCCTCTTTCATATTTCAAAAGATAATGAGTTGGATCCAGACTATCTTAACTAGTACACAGCTTTTCACAGAGATTTCAGTGAATCCTAAATGAGACTAACTGAGGCTATGTACACATTACTGGCTTAAAATGCAGAGAAGTTGTAGTTGCATCCCAAACTAAAGGAGATGCCGGGGATCGAACCTGGGGCCTGTACTGCTGAGCTACATTTACACATTGCTGTGGGACGCGGGTGGCGCTGTGGTCTAAACCACTGAGCCTCTTGGGCTTGCTGATCAGAAGGCCGGCGATTCTAGTCCGCTCAATGGTGGTGAGCTCCTGTTGCTCTATCTCAGCTCCTGCTAGCCTAGCAGTTCGAAAGCACACCAGTGCAAGTAGATAAATAGGTACCGCTCCCGCAGGAAGGAAAACGGTGTTTCTGTGCACTCCTGACACTCGTCACAGTGTCCTGTTGCACCAGAAGTGGTTGATCATGCTGGCCACATGACCCGGAAGCTGTCTGTAGACAAACGACGGCTCCCTCGGCCTGAAAGCGAGATGGGCCCTGCATCCCATAGTCACCTTTGACTGGACTTAACTGTCCAGGGGTCCTTACCTTTACCTTACCTTACACCAGGGGTTGTCAACCTGGTCCCTACCGCCCACTAGTGGGCGTTTCAAGATTCTAGGTGGGTGGTAGGGGTTCTATGGCACAAGCTGAATCCTCCTTCCATCAAGCACTGGTGGGCGGTAAGGAAATTTTAACATCAAGAAAGATGCATTAGTGGGCGGTAGGTATAAAAAGGTTGACTACCCCTGCCTTACACATTGCTGTCCACCCCAGATAGGGTCTAGGGTTGTCATCACCTGATGTGCATTATCTCCTGTCTGGTTTCCCCACACCTGAAACCCCCCCCCCCAAAAACAACCCCTTTGTTAATGAAGCTGTCTTACGTTTTCAAACTGAGTGGAAATGGTTTGAGAGAAACGCATCAGTATTTCTTGAGGAACTACACAGGATACATATGGATTGTAGCTGACGTCATGTGTATAAGGCTTCAAAAGCAGTGATGGGAATGCACTGGAGCCAGAGTAAATGGGAATATGGATCCAGTTCAAAACTTTCATGAATGTGGGTTCGTTGTATATTATGTGGTGAAACTCAACACATTGGAGCAAAATGCCTGCTTTAAAAAGTATATTCGTCTGGGTGACTCTTCCACCTGCTGGCCTTGTACGGAACATATTTTCATTACGCACATCCTAATCTTCCCCCATCTTGTGAAAGAAATATCGTGTAGTTCACAAGGTACTCTCATATGGCCTCATAAGTGAACTTAGATCTGCTTTAAGGCCTGGAACCAGCCACAATTTCGCCATGTTAAACAGTGCTATTTTAAATGATGATGAAGAAGAAAAAACTGCAGCTCAACTCTCAGAAGGGCTGGCGTGGCGCACAGTTCTGCCCCCAATTCCAGACAGACACTCACAGGCAAGGAAAAGGCACTCTGTGAAGGCTCAGAGCCTGTGGTTGTTGTTTCTTAAACTGCTACAAATATTCAGTGCTAATCTCTGGCATGAGAAACAGGTTGGTGGGATGGGCCGAGTTAAATAGAAGAGCAGTACAGTATTGAGCATGGAGCTTCCCTGCATCATAGCCAGCATCTCTCAGTCATGGAACAGTGTTATTGTACTTGTCTCCCATTTTTCTGCCCACACACACACACACACATTACAATCGGTTTTCAAATATACAAATATTTACAGTATATTAGCAGATGAACAATCATTCTATCTGTGCACACATCAAACTGTAACAAATGTGACAATACAATCATTTAAATAAAACAAAAAGCAAACCACAGGTACAATACAATCATTTAAATACAATCATTTAAATAAAACAAAAGCAAACCAGAACAAACTCAGTTGGTCTCTAAGGTGCTACTGGAAATATTTTTTTATTTTGTTTCCACAGGTACATGGCCTCTTTAGATACTTAAAGTGACAACTTCTATATTCCAGGTTCACTAGACATAAGACAATGCCCTTCCATGTCAAAGGAAGACTTATTGCTATGCAAATCTTGCTTTTTATCTTAATTTATTAACCACATTCATTTGCAAGCGAAGGGGGACATATCCCTGACCATTTTCAGCTTTACTTACAAAAGGAATGAAGTCGAACCAGACGGGCACAAAATTTATCCTTCTTACATTGGCCCCCAATGAGTCTCAGTTTATGTGCTAATGTTTCCAAAAGGGTGATAGCCCAAACCATTTCAAAATACTTGATTCCATCAAATGGGTACACTACCACCTTCCATAGCTGTGCTTCACCCCTATATCCGCTACGATTTCTTTTTAATTTGTGACATGACAGATGATGAGAGCCTCTATCTAAAGAATGACAGCTGGTTTTAAGAACAGGAGCAATTTAGAAATAGGAGCTTCTGAAAAATTGGTGAATAAGACAAAAGCCACACCTGGAAGAGCCCCACAAGTCTGCTCACTTGCCCCGACTGAGGGTGGATTTTTTCATAATCACAAACACCCTATAATTACTTAAGCGATCCTAAACTTGAACTTCACATGAATAGCTTGGTTGGTTTAGATCGTAGGGCTGATAACGCCAAGGTTGCAGGATCGATCCCCATATGGGACAGCTGCATATTCCTGCGTTGCACGGGGCTGCACTAGATTGATCCTTGGGGTCCTTTCCAACTCTATGATTCTATGAATTTCTATGAATTATGGACTAGAGTTAGACTCCACCTCTTGATCCTTCCTTTGCTCTGCTTTGCAGATTTGGTTGTGTTCTCTACCAGAGAGCAGTGAAGAAGCATGTTTGTTTGCCTGCAGTAAGAAGTAAGAGTTTGTTTATTCTTCAGTTATTATGACGAGTTAGAGCAGGGCTGGGTGCTTATTGCTGAAGGCTGAAATATAGAAGTGACCTGAACTTCTTTTCTTTTCTTTTTTTTACCCTAAGTTACCCTTAACTCTTTTAAAGCACTCAAAATCATAGTGGACATTCCCACCTTCTTTTCTTTAGTATTTGATGGCAAAGGATGGAAACAGCCCTAGAGGACTAGAATCTTTGCTGTGTATACTACAGTCCTGTTCAGGAAAGTTTTTAATGGTTGACGTTCTACTGTGTCTTTAATATTTTGTTGGGAGCCGCCCAGAGTGGCTGGGGCAACGCGGGTCAGATGGGTGGCATATAAATAATAAACTTATTATTAATAATAATATGGTTAGTTGGCTGGCGGCCAACTACATTGTAACTCAGGCCTAATTTCTGGAGTTTTTCGAGTGTGTACAGCTCAGCATGAGGTCTTTTCTTTGCAAAGTTTTTTTTTGGGGGGGGGATAAATCTTTATTAAACAATCAACATTAACTTACACAACAATACAATATACATCACACACCACAAATCTTACTACATACACTTACTTTACAGAAGAGAAAAAAGAAAAGTAAAGAAAAGGATAAAACATTACAGTAAATAAAAACAAACTTACGATTATTCTCATTGTACTATTTCTTATTTTGTTATTATACACACATTGCCTTATTGCTGTTTTTTTTTGCTTTCCCAAGTCTTATCCAGGATATTCTATTGTTTATCACCTTTATATTACAAGAATCATTCAAGGTCTGCCAGGAGATTATTATTATCACAATAATTTTTCAAATACTCTTTAAATGCTATCCATTCTTTATTAACCTTCTGCATCAGATATCCTCTAACACTCCCTGTCATCTTTGCCTGTTGTATGTATTCTATCATTTTTACCTGCCATTCAGTTTTCGTGGGGATCTTTTCACTTTTCCAGTTCTTCGCTACCAGAATCCTGTCTGCTGTTGTTGCATACATGAAGAGAGGTCTGACATTTTTCTTAAATTCTGTTTAGACATTGATCCTAATAGGAAGGCCTCCGGTCTTTGCAAAAGTTTATGGGCAGAAAAATAAACCTAGTAACCAGCAAAAGAAGAAAAGAAAAAAAGAATCCAATTGCTTTCCACCCACTTTTGTTTTGGGGTGATGTAACCCTAAGCATACCTGAGTTCTATTTTTGCATTGCAATCTGCTTCAAGCTTCCTTGTCCTGCCTTTTCACCCTTTGGCATGAACCACCAGAGGGCTGTGTTCACCCATCTTGGAAAAATGCATAAACCGACTCCTGGTAGCCCACTGCCAATTTCAAACTGTGTGCTCAAGAGAGCGGCCTGAACAAATCTCCCTCTCTTTGGAGAGTTTGCAGAAGCAAAGTTTGCTGGTTGGTTCAGTGCACAGATTCTAAGGATCAGTAAAAACAGCAAAGTAGGAGACAGACAGATGTGACTCATCGGGCACAATCCAGTGAAAAACTTCCTTGCTGAAATGAGCAGAGAGTTAGGTCATCTAATTTTAACTTTTTTGTGCTGTGCAACCTCCTGGATTTTGGAATTATTTCTTTCAATTTCTTTCAATATTTTTTTTTTGGTTATTGAATCTAATTTTTGCTATTTATTAAGAGTGTTACAGTTGTGGTTTTTTTTTAAGCGATGTAGTCAATCTGTAAGTAATGGACCAGTATTCTATGCCTTTCAGAGCTGCACAAGAATTAAAATTACAAAATGTGGCAATAGGGAAAGCTTATTGATGTATGACTGTGTTAATGGCAAAGAGCTGCTTTTTTTTTAATTATTATTATTATTATTAAGGTGGCAACTCTAAGCCCCTTGTCCTAAGCCAGGATTCAATCCCAAAGCATCTCCAAAAGATGTTTACATAACCATCAATGGATCCCATAAATCAACTTGCAGACTTGAAACAGAGCTCCCCCCCTCCCCCATTTTCCTTACAAGGCATTACTCATTTGCTGTGGCGGATACGTTTCAGATGTCTTTTTTTGTACACTGCACTGATGCTGCAGGGAAATGTTTTAATATTGCTGGGAAAGCGAGATTTTTTTCTCCGCTTTTACTGTCACTAATGAAATTGTCATGTAGAAGATGGTTACAAAGGGATGGGGAGGTGACCAGAGTCGGAGATAACCCCTGATGGTTCTCAAGGCACAATTACCCCACCTTCTGTGATACTTTATTTTTAAAGTCATTGTTAGAAGCTGTGGAATCTCAGCAGAGTATAGCAGCTTCCCCCTCCCCCCCACCTCTCCTTAATGTGGTAATTAGCACCTGGTAATGATTGCCTCTAAACTTGAGAAGATCCATTTTTAGTTATCCCTGACTAATAGCTGTTCCTGGACTTGTCTTTTTGCGGATTTCAGAAGATCTGTTTTTTAGTTTGTTGTTGTTTAGTCGTGTCCGACTCTTCGTGACCCCATGGACCAGAGCATGCCAGGCACTCCTGTCTTCCACTGCCTACTGGTCAAACTCATGTTGGTAGCTTCGAGAACACTGTCCAACCATCTCATCCTCTGTCGTCCCATTCTCCTTGTGCGCTCAATCTTTCCCAACATCAGGGTCTTTTCCAGGGAGTCTTCTCTTCTCACAAGGTGGCCAAAGTATTGGAGCCTAAGCTTCAGGATCTGTCCTTCCAGTGAGCACTCAGGCCTGATTTCCTTAAGGATGGATAGGTTTGATCTTGTTGCAGTCCATGGGACTCTCAAGAGTCTCCTCCAGCACCATAATTCAAAAGCATCAATTCTTTGGCGATCAGCCTTCTTTTTGGTCCAGCTCTCACTTCCATACATCACTACTGGGAGAACGATAGCTTTTACCAGGGGTAGGCAACCTAAGGCCCGTGGGCTGGATGTGGCCCAATCGCCTTCTCAATGCAGCCCAGGAGTCAGAGTGTTTTTACATGAGTAGAATGCGTCCTTTTATTTAAAATGCAACTCTGGGTTATTTGTGGGGCCTGCCTGGTGTTTTTACATGAGTAGAATGTGTGCTTTTATTTAAAATGCGTCTCTTGAGTTATTTGTGGGGCATAGGAATTCGTTCATCCCCCCCCAAAAAAAATATAGTACAGCCCACCACATGGTCTGAGGGACAGTCGACCGGCCCATGGCTGAGGAAGGTTGCTGACCCCTTGCTTTAACTATACGGACCTTTGTCGGCAAGGTGATGTCTCTGCTTTTTAAGATGCTGTCTAGGTTTGTCTTCGCTTTTCTCCCAAGAAGCAGGCGTCTTCTAATTTCATGGCAGCTGTCACCATCTGCAGTGATCATGGAGCCCAAGAAAGTAAAATCCTGACTAATAGCTGTTCCTGGACTTGTCTTTTTACGGATTTCAGAAGATCTGTTTTTTAGTTATCCTGACTAATAGCTGTTCCTGGATTTGCTGTTCCTGGAGTGGGACCGCAGTCAAGGACACTTACTTTGCATCACAAGAGGATATGCCCCACCAACCTCATTCTGCTCTCAGCCAATCCCCAACTGCCTTTCTTTCTTTCTTTCTTTCTTTCTTTCTTTCTTTCTTTCTTTCTTTCTTTCTTTTGGCTTCTTCCTCCTTAAGTCTCAGTGCTATATTGTGGATCTCAGCAGGAAAGAGGATGGAGTCAAAACATCATGGATGCTTTAGTTGAGATTTCTGCATATGACCCTTGGGGGCACCTTCCAACTCTACAATTCTATGATTCCATGAAAAGTAGAATTGAGTTGGCTCTGCCTGCCATTGGCTCTGGCGCCACCTGCTGTTGGGCTCCTTGCCTTCCACCCAAAGGGCACCAGCGACCAGCACATTCAGCCTCTAGTGTGCTTGCCTTCTGTTTTGCTGTCATTTTTTAAACCTCTCCTGCCCTTGGCTCCAACAGTGGGGCAGCTGTTGACAACAACGGCAATTGTTTTAATTTTTAAGGTGTAAAGTTGTCAGTGCAGGTGCAGAAGACAGAAGATACAACAGATGTCTGCTCCTCCCTGGGCCGCCCACATTCTGCTTACTCCACCAGTTTTGGTTGCTTTGCAGGCGCACCATCTGCCTGATGACTGGGTTGCCCCAGCACCTCTGGGTGGCTTCCAACAATTTATAAAAACCACAGTAAAACATCAAACATTAAAAGCTGCCCCTATACAGGGCTGCCTGCAGATGTCTTCTAAAAGTCCAGCCTAGGAGTGACAGTAGTGGCTGCTCCTTGCAGCGAGCAAGCAGTGCAAAGCAGCCAGCTGCGCTCTGCTTCTTTGGAGGCAGTGTGAGGGTGGGGTGGTCCCATCCACCCAAGAAGCAAGGGGTCAAATTCCTCACCCACTCAGAGCAGGAGTAGATGGTGGCGGCTGCTGCCCTGAGCAGGTAGGCCCTTCTGGGATGTTGACACCCGTCCAGAGACACCAAGCACCCCAACTCTTTTCTCAGGGCTAAACCACAGCAGATACAAGAGAGATCTGTAGCTTGATCTGCCCACATTTTAATTACGTACTTTAAAGCAGGCTACAAGGGGGTTGGGGTTGGTTCTTATTTTATCAGAGCAAGCAGTACTGGCAGCAATCATCCCCACCATACATGTAAAGCATGTGGTAGCCCCCCCCCGAAACATGGGAACTGTAGCATGTTAAGGGTGCTGGGAACTGTAGCGCAGTGAGGGATAAATTCCCAGGATCCTTTGGGGGAAGCTATGTGCTTTAAATGTGTGTTTTGGCATGGTATGGACGTGACCTAGATTGCTCTTCAAAGCTGCTGTTTGCCCAAGGGACGACACAAAAGTTGTTGAGCTTCTTTGGGCCATAGTTCTCTGAAAATATGTTGTTTTTGAGCTATTTTTAAATAAAATTTGCCAAAATATACTTACGACATGAGTTGCCATACGTCCGGATTTTCCGGGATATTTCAGCTATTTCCACCAAGACACTGTTTCCGACTGCCATATTCCGGGTATGTCTGGGAAATTCCAGACATTTGGCAGCCCTAGTTTCATGCCCCCCCCCCAGATGCTCCTATTAAATTCAAAGACTTTCCTGCTTTGAGGTCAAAATTTAAAGAAGAGATCCAAACATGGGTTTCTGTACCTCCTCTGTGTGCCCCCAAACTTCAGCAACCGCCCTTTCTGCAATAAGGGAATAATAACTGGCCTACTTGACAGGGCTGTCAAAGCCATCGCGAGATTATATAAGTCAAATGCTTTGAATACTTTAAATTGCTATATAAATGATGGCGATTGCTGCAATTTGATTATGAGAGCAAACTTTATGGAACCAGGTGGCACCGGGATCTAGCATGAATATACACTATGTGTAAGCTGCAAGGCACCCCTTTCTTTGGTTGAAGAACAATTTATCAGGCAATTCAGCTCTGTCACTGGTGGTGGCTTGGCTCAAGATTGCAGACTTTTATCACACCGCATGTGCTAATTAGCTGACCATTTGGGGGATGTTTGTGTTATCACCAACACTGCCTTGTTAATTGGTCGCTGTAATTATTATTCCGCCTTTAGGTAATTGACAGAGTCTCTTCTTTTTTACATTTAATTTCCCTTTGACCTCATCCCCCTACCTTAACACCCCACAACTGTGTGTATTATAGTCTATCCTGGCCTGAGATCCTGGGGAGAGCCCCTGCTGGTGATACCCAGGGCACAGAAGTAGTACTAACTATGGATTCAGTGAATAGGGCCCAATCCTTTGGCATTCCCTCCTCAATAAGCTTAGACAGGCATGAGTAAGACTTTTTTTTGTTACAGCAGACATTTTTAGGTAGTGTTTGTTTTATTGTACCCCTCTTCTGTAGGTTGCTTTTATGCACACCACTTAGAATTCTGTAAGCAGCCCAGAGTGGCTGGGGAAACCTAGCCAGATGGCCAGGGTCTAAATAATAAAATTGTTATTGCTGTTGTTGGAATAATTAAGCAGCACCTAAATATCTTAAATAAAAACAAATATTGCATATGCTTGCCAATTTAGGGTTACATTTCATGCATCTGATGAAGGGATCTGTGGTCCACTGAAGCCAACACCATAATCAATTAAGTTTTCCAGCCGCCACAAGACACTTTGGGAGCGAAGTTCAGCTAGGTTTTGCCATAATGGATTAGGTGCCAGGCAATTAAGAAGGGAACCTAGGTACACAGGAAGTTGATTTATGTATACTAAGACCACTGATCCACCTAGTTTAGTACAGGTATTGTCTATCCTGGTATGTAGCCGTTTGCCAGGATTTCAGACAGGGGTTTCCACCCCAGCCTGATTTGAAGACTCCTGATGGGTCAGTACAGCATGAGACGCTGATTCTTAGGGTTGTGGGTCCAAGCCCCACATCGGGGAAAGAAAACAAAAGATTTTTGCATTGCAGGGGGTTGAACTAGATGATCCTTGGGATCTCTTCCAACTCTACAATTCTATGAACCTGGGCTCTCCTGCCTGCGAAACAGATGCTCTACCCCTGGGCTACTGCCCTTTCCCCCTCAATCCTGCCAGGCAATTTTTGTCTGGTTTGTTTGGCTCTTTTTCTTCTAATTGCCCGTTTATTTTACAAGCTGCCTGGAGCTTTAGAAAAGCGACATAAAAAGGCTTCG